>NW_023270734.1:368216-598700 GCF_011800145.1 Mirounga leonina | reverse complement strand
AAGAAAGAAAGAAGAAAGAAACTTAAATTAGAACAACCATGCGGTACCCATGTTCAGCATAACAGTTGTCAACCATTAGAGAGGGGTGATCCTCGAGATTCTAAGAGTGAGGATAGCTGGACCGTTGTCATCTGCCAGTGGGGCACACACCTGCTGTCTTGCCTTGGGTGTCTCTGAAGCAAAGCCTGGGAGGGTTGGCTCGAAGAAGCTGATCTCAGGAAGTAGTGCAGAACCCGCACGGGGAAACCGAAGGAGAGGAGCCAGCACGAGGATGTGGCATCAGGTCGCTCCGCAGTGGGTGGCTGGAGCTCAAACTTGCAGGACCTTCTGAGGAGCTCCATGAAGTGACTGTAAAAGTTCCCACCCCGGGCATGAAGGGGAGGCCATCACCGAAGTTCAAAGTGGGCTCATGGGCACTCACGTTTCCAGATTGCACCCTTGGGAGTGCCAAGGCTTCAGGAAAGGCCTAGGACAGCCACAGGGAGGCTGTCAGGTTGCACCTGCACAAAGCTGGTCAAAATAATGAGGGAACAAGAGGCAGAGTCAAGCGAACTAAAGCGGCGCTCGAGATGCCCCCTGAGCACACAGCATCCCCTTTGTCTCAGGAATTACCCTTCGGAGCATCCATCTAGGGAAATGCAGCTGAGCCGTGCACCACACAGGTTAGAGCTGCGGGGGTCCACGCATACGTGAATTTTTTTTCAAAAAACATAGTGGGAAATTTGAGGGAGACTTGTGACAGTTTGAAAAAACTCACGAAGGGACCATGCAGCCTAGAACAGCCCAAAAAACGAAATAAGGAAAAGTGAGGTATGTCAGGCATGAATGCATACAATATAGGTACTCATCTTTTTATCATTTCCTACCATAAAATATACACAAATCTATGACAAAAAGTTAAAATTTATCAAAGTTTATACAAACAAACACGGACTGTACATTATCGTTTCATTTGTGATGTCTGGCGTTGGGTATATGGGTATGACACCTGCCATGTTTTGAGTCCTAAAAGCTGATCATTGTTGTAGGTCCTGATAGAAGATTCACAGATGGGGGAAACTTACGGTGTCCATACACACAGGACAGTACTGTCAATGTATTTTCTCTTCCTTATGATCCTCTCGATAACATTCTCTTTTCTCTAGCTTTATTGTAAGAATACAGCATATAAGACGTATAACATGCAAAATATGTGTTGATCGACTATTTATGTCATCGGTGAGGCTTCCAGTCAACAATAGGCTATGAGTAGTTAGGTGTTTGGGAGGTCAGAAGTTATACACAGCTTTTCAAATGCGTGGAGGGGTCAGCACCCCTAACCCCCAAGTTGCTCAAGGGTCAGCTATAATCAAAATAGGGAATGGTGTGTGCACTTGACTATATCTGAAAGGAAGAGCTGGAGGGAAGGGGGAAGGATGGATAGAGGGAGGAAAAATGTCTTTATTTACCCCATTAACCTTTCCTATTCAACCATATTTTCTCCTCTACCCTAGGGAAAGTAGTCACAGCTGAATTGCAAAGAGGAATAAAAATAGTTAATTCTCAGTTTCTGAGCTTCTGGTGGCCTTAATGGATTAAGGCTGACTTAAGGGATTTTTTTCAAGATTAATTTTACCTATACTCAATTTTGGCCTTACACTTTGATTTTAAAGCTTAACCCCAGCTTCAGATGCAACTTCTTCATACATAGATCGATGCACAAAAATATTAACTGAAGCAGGGTATATAATGGCACCAAAAAAAAATTAGAAAAAAATCTAACCTAATTGTCCAAAAAGCAGGTACTAATTAAGTAAATATGCAGCCATTAAAAATGATATTTACAAAGGGTTTTTAATGATTTGGAACAATGCTCACCATATAATGTTGAGGGGGAAAAAGGCAAGATGCAAAACTGCATATGTAGTATGATCTAAATCATATAAAAATGTGTAGGAAAAAAGCTGGAGAAAAAGATACCATTTAAAAATCTGCCTGAATTATGGGAATTTTGTGATGTTTCCTCCTTTATTCCAAAATGAGTAAATATCGCTTCCACGATCAAGGAGGGAAAAGCAGGTGTGTGCCGTTGGGGGCGTTGTGGAGGGCCATGGGAAGCCTCAGGTCCCAGTGTCCCAGACCATGTGACCGCACCTGCAGAGCCCTGCCTCAGGGCTCTGTTCCCATCCGAAGTCTCTGCTGTACCTTTGTGACCTGCTGGAACTGTCCTGACTCCTTGCTCGGTGCTGCAGTTGTCTACCATTCAACAACATTCGACAACGTGGGTGAAATTCAGACCAGCCCCTCTCTTGATAAACTAGACAGCGTAGAAGATTGTAAGGAGGCTTGGAGGGTGTCTGACATGCCGCTGGCTCAAGTTATCCTTGCGAGAGCAGCCCAGGGGCATGGGCTCTGGAATCCGATGGGCACTCCCTAGGTATACAGTAGCCATCGGGGGAATAATGGCCCCCCAAAGATGTTCACGTCCTAATCCCCAGAATCTGTAAATGCATTACCTTACAGGACCAAAGGGGCTTTGCAGCAGTGATTAGGTTAAGGATTCTGAGGTCGGGACTGTATCCTGGATTATTCAGGAGGGCCCAATGTAACCACAAGGGCCCTTCTAAGAGGGAAGCAGAAAAGTTGGAGGCAGAGGAGAAGATGTGACAAGAGAAGCGAACCAAAGGTCAGAGAGTGAGAGAGTGGCGGGGTGTGGGGAGAGAGAGATTTGAAGATGCTGCACTGTGGGTTTAAAGAAGAAGAGGCCCTCACCAAGCACACTGGCAGTCTTCAGAAGCTGGAAAAGGCAAGAAAGCAGATTATCCGCCGCCCGCCCCCCCGCCCCTGAGCTTCCAGAAGGAACACAGCCTTGTCGACACCTTGAATTTAGGACTTTTGACCGCCAGAACAAATATAAATGAATGAATGAATGAATGAATGAATGAATGAATGAATGAATGATTGAATGAATGCATGAGTAATCTGAGCTGCTAAGTTTGTGCTAGTTTGTTAGCGCACCAATAGGAAATGGATACAACAGGACAAGCGTATTTCCTCATCTGTAAGGAGAAGCGTGTCATGTGTATCTCCCTGTGTCTTTATGAGCATCAAACCAAATACCGTACATGCCACACTTACTAATTGGCGTAATGAGCATTCAGTAAGCCATAGTTACTCTTTCTCACCTCTTAGCCTGACACCTGAAGAGCACTTTAGAGAGCATTTAAGAAACATACAATATGGAATAAACTAACCGTAGGGAAGGCAGCGGGCATGGATTGTCACCACTTCACATATGACCCCGTCCGGACTCAGGAAAGTTAAGCAAATTGTTGGAGATCACACAGCTATTAGGTAGCAAACAGAATCCAAATGTTTCACTCTTGACTTTTAGTTTGGTGGGTAATTGATTACTCTTGTGCTTCTCACCTAGGAACTCTGCTAAATGTGCAGGTGCCCACAAGAACATCTGGCCCAGGAATCTGCATTTTACCAAGTTCCATTGTTACTTTGATACAGGCTGGTCCAGTGACCCAGGCAGAGCAATGTTGACCCACCTTGTGTTGCCGAACAGCTGTCCAACTGCTGAATGCTTCCATCTGCCTCCACTTCTTTGAGGAAATGGGAGGCCACAGATGCCCTGTCATGTTGTTGACTTTATATTTTGAAAAATTTTGAACATACAGAAAAAAAGGGGAAATCAATGACCGCTCATATATCCACCACCTAGATTAAAGAACTGCTAGCATTTTGCCCTATTTCCTGCATCTCTATGTATCCATATATTTTCCTTGTTGGCCGAAGCATCTTAAAGTATATTACAGACACCGTGCCATTTTTTAAACTGGATTTTAAAAATAAGGACATTTTTGGGCGCCTGGGTGGCACAGTCGGTTAAAGGTCCGCTTTTGGCTCAGGTCATGATCCCGGGGTCCTGGGATCAAGCCCCGAATTGGGCTCTCTGCTCGGCGGGAAGCCTGCTTCTCCCTCTCCCACTCCCCCTGTTTGTGTTCCCTCTCTCGCTGTGTCTCTCTCTGTCAAATAAATAAATAAAATCTTTTAAAAATAAAAATAAAAATAAGGACATTTTCCTATTGTCCACAAGAAATGATCCCACTTAATAATATTTGGACATCACTGAATATCATTTCTTATCTTCCAAATTTCCCCAATATTCCCCCCAACATCTTTAATAGGTGACTTTTTGTTTTTTTTCCAAATCAGGAAGTGTGCTCTATCAATTTTCATGTGACTGGTCTACACAGAGCTTGAGGATTTCCAGGGTGATGTGCTGATGGGAGTCCCCTAGGTTTTCTGTACCCAGACAAACACATGGATGAGAGGCTGGTTTTCCCCTGGAGTCCAGGCCTGACAATCCTGCAGCCTCCCCCTTTCAGCTCTTGTCCTTTTGGGCTGAGGATTGACAGTAAAACATTCTTCTTCCCAAGGCCACATAGCCTCTTCTGTGGCCCCTTCCTACAACTACAGCTCCCTCTCCAGGTTCTGGCAACCTCTCAGACCTAGATAAGACTAGGGATCTCAGCTCTTTCCAGCCCAAGAGTGCTATACCATAACCCTGTTGATCTCCCTTAATGCCACTCACAACTTTGTAAATATCTTTGTTAAACTTTCTGCAATTACCCCACTTCAATGTGCCATCCCTTTCCCATTGGGACCTTGACTGATAAAGTAATGGTACCAGGGACCGCCCTACAGGAAAGTAACCCTCAGATGAGATTCTAGGATTGGATTGCTCACATATTTGCGGTGTATGGCCAGGGAAATAGAACGCAGGGAATCTGTAAAACGCAGCGGCATCATAGTTGTTCAAATGATCACCATTAGTGACATTAAAAGAATGCAGATGAAAGATATGATGTTGGCAGATCCAGTGGCTTGGCCATGCTGACAATGGTGATTACTGCGGTGTGGGGTGGCTGTCATACAGAGGAGGGACAAACTGAAGGTCCTGAATACTTGGAACATGGATGGAAATGCAGAAAGCCTTGATGGTAGCTTTGAGACAGTCGCAGATCTCCTGGTAGGCAGCTATGCCCAGGGACTGATTTTAAAGGTGAGACAAAGGCAGAGTCAATTAAATGTTCAATCCTGCAATTACGCTTTCTACTGGTTGCAAAAGTGGAACCCTGATTCATAGGTTGGGACATTTGAGCAGACACAGATGTGGCAAAGTCACCTCAGGACCTTGTTCTACAGCCCTCCTTGTCTCCAGGCCAACAGTGAGAGTTATGTTCTAATCTAGCCCAGATTTGGACAAAGTCTGATACAGGGAGGGAGAGCCTATACCTCAAAAGAGTGGTAGGACACCCACCCAGCAGGAGTCTGTGCAGCATATATGGGGGGGGGGGGCGGTAAGGACATTGAATGGGAGAATTTAACGATACAGGCATGCTCACTCTAGATTCAGGACTTCGTGTGCTGGCTGGAGCATCCGGGAGCGGCAGTCTCAGCTGGACTGGCCAACAGAAGCCTGGACTCAACAGTGGCTGGCCATTAATGAGGACTTTTCTAGCATTCTGAGGAGAGGGAAACTGAAGATTCAGGAGGTTAGGAATGTTGGAGGGGATCTATTCGGCACAACATGCACAGCCACACCTTAACCACATTCCCCAAGAGGCCAGAGGATACTCTCTTCACTAGGCCAGAAGAATTCCATTGTGAAGAGTTCACAGACCTCCTTGAAAAGCTTTTGGCTGTTTTCTGTAAGCAGGAAATGACAATGGGAGAGGTTGCAATGAAATTAGACTCCCTGATTTTAATGGAAAAAAAAAAAAAAAACGGGATCCCAGTATTGCAGGGGCCAGGGGTCTCAAAGCCACAGTGGACACAATTCCCATAATGAGCTATGAAACTGGAGTGCTAATTGGAATGCTTGGGCCTGTAGCGATCTCTCACACTGGCTAACTAATCTGCAGTAGATGTACAGACTCTTAAGGTGCTGCTTGACATAGACAAGCAGGAAACTCTGGCTCTAGTGGGAAAAATTGTGGTGGGGAATCAGAATTTACCCAGTGTTTGGGCCCAGAGGCCCAGAATCCCTTGACTTGGGGGTGGGAGTGGAGGGAGGTCTCTTTGAGCAAGCACCTGAAATGTGGCCATAAATCTATGCTGTGATTCTTCCCCAGTCTTTCCCCAGAAAGACCAGAGACCCCTAAACAGAATGGGGAAAGGGAACTCTCCAGAACTTCCAGGGACTGTTAAATTCTGTTCCTGAACTCAGGCTAACCACGGGAAACTCAAATTGGCAGAGCGGTCCACGAGTCAGAGGGTGAGCTAATGGAGATCAGGTGATAAACGGAATAGTGGTCCAAGTCTGTCTTACAGCAGGTCCAAGAGGACCAAGGAGCCATGCTCTTGTGACTTTTCCAGGCCCAGAATGTATAATAGTGAATATTACTAACTCACAGAATCTCACACTGGCCCCCTGACCCATGGAATGAAAGCCATTATGGCAGTTCCAAATGGAACCTCCTTCTCTCCCACTGCCAAGATAGTGAACCCAAAGAAATAGCATAACCCTGGGGGAATTGCACAGATTAGTGTGTAACCATCAAATACTTAAAAGATGCAGGAGTGGTGATTCCTACCACATTAACATTTAAGTCATGTTTGGCTGGTGCAGAAACCAGATGGATGGTAAAGAATGACTATAGACTACAGAGAATTCAGTCACATGGTGATGTCAGTTGCAAATGTAATTCCAGATGGGTATCTTAACCAGAACAAGTAAAAACACCCTTGACACCTGCTATGCAGCTATACGCCTAGAAAGGCTTTTTTTTTTTCCAATTCACAGCAGCAAAGCTGGTTGCCTTCACATGGCAGGGACCACAGTACTTTCACCGGAAGCTTTATGTCAAGGCTTTGTCGGCTGTCTTGCTCTCTATTGTACTGCGGTCCACAGAACTTGATCATTTTGATATCTTTAAAAAAAAATCACTGCATTTCACTGGTGACATTGTGCTAATTGGACCTGGTGAGCAGCCTCTGGCAAATATTTTAGGTGCCTCAATAAGAAACATGCATTTCGGGGGATGAGAGATAAACCCCATGAAAGTTTAGAAGTATTCCATATCGTGAAGTTTCTAGGAACCCAGGGGTATGAAAGATGTCAGGAATGAGTGACAAACTGTTACATCTTGCACTTCCTACCACAGTATTTGGTAGACCAGTGGGTTTTGGGGAATAACATATATCACCCTTGTGTATGCTGCTCTGACCCATTCCAGCTGCCAGTTTTGAGGGATGCCAGTTCAAGAAATACTCTGGTCACGGTGTAAGCCACTCTGTGTCTGGGGCTACATGAGTAAGCAGACCCAGTGCTAGAGAAAGTGTTTGTACATAGACTATATAAAATGCCGTCTGTAGGATTGGGAGAACTCTAATAGGAGAACTACTTAGAGATCTCTAAGGTGGGCGTGTACGGCCTTTTTTGCTGACAACTGTTCTCCATTGGCAAAGCAGTTCCCTGCTTGCCACTAGGTTCTGATAGATACTGAATCCCTGATTATTCGATACCAAGTGACTATGTGACCAGCACCGCCATTGTGAGCTGAGCATTATCTTATCTACCAATTCAGGCACAAGTAAATTGCATGAGCAGTGTGATGGTTAATTTATGTATCAACTTAGCTGGGCTGTTGTACCCTGATATTCAGTAAATTGGTGACAAGGAGGAACGGGGAGGGGCATATGGATAGACTTCACTGAATGGGCCATGACTGTGAAAATATTCATGTTCTCTGAGAGTGCTTACCTAAGGGCGGACTGGGACGAAATCACTGAGACCACGTACAGAGTAGCTTACCCCACCCCTTTCTGGGATGAAAGCTATGCTAGTCTCAACAACACGGACTCTACCTCACCAAGGTTCACCTAAGCAGTGCCACTGCTGAATGCCCTTGCTGCCATCAGCAGAGGTCAGTGCTGAGTTCCCAGGGTGGTATTATTCCCCGGGCTGAATAGGCAGCCACCTAGTGACAGGCTGATGACACTGAATCCCTGACAGAATTGGGGGGGGGGGTTGGGAGGGGGGCAGTGATTTGTCTTTCTATGAATAGATAAATACTCCACATTTGTTTTCACTTTGCCTGCTCATAACACTCTACCAGCACCATCATTCCCTGCAGAATGCCTTATTCATCACTATAAGTCACAATGCCTATGACCAAGAAACCCATTTTGTAAAAGTGCAAAGAAAGTACAGTAGAGGGTTTATTCCAATTAAATTCACGTGGTCTTTCCACAGGCCCTGTCACCCAGAAACAGATGGATTCAGATTCCAGTGGAATGGCCCAACGAAGGCTCAGTTATTGTACCTACTGGAAGACAACAGTCTGCAAAATTAAGGTGCTAGTCTCTTGGATGTGGTACATTCCTTAAATCAGCAGCCAATATGTAGTGCTGTCTCATAACCAGAATGCCCAAGTCTGGGAATCAAGGGCGGACGTGGGAGTGGCCCCTCACTATTGTACCCTCTTATGGGATGTTTGCTTCTGATCCCTGCAACCTTGAGCTCAGTGACCTCCGTGGAGGTCCTTGTGTGCAAGGGAAGAACCAGAAAACATGGCTGAGGTTCTGTTAAGACAGAAGCTGATACCATCTTCTAACCATTTTCAGCTTCTCATGCTACTAATCCAACAGTCAGAAAAGAGGGTCGTGCTACTTACCAAGGCGTTTGATCTGATTACCAAGGCGAAATGGGGTTGCCTCTCCCTCTCATATAAAAAAGTCTTTGAATAATCTATCACAATCCTCTGTGATACAGCCCAGTTTAGTCAGGCTGAGTTTAGAATGGATATTTTCCCTCAGACTAGTGCCGATCCTCACCTGTTCTGAGTGGGCCTGACTCATAGCTCTCGAATCTGTGATTCACCTGCCTGGATCCTGGTGTAAAAGTCTTCAGTGCCACACATATGCAGACACATTTCACCAGCCTTCTGAATAGATAATCAGGAAGTTGTCCAACAGGGCTCTCCTGGTCTCAACTGGAGCAACCAGCTTGCTTCGGGGAGGGTGGCAGTGAACAGAATATTTGTGTCTCCCCAAAATTTGTATGTTGAAATCCTAACCTCCATCGTGACGGTATAAGAAGGTGGGACTTTGGGAGGTACGTAGGTCACAAGGGTGGAACCCTCATGAATGGGATTAGTGGCCTTAAAAAAAACAGGACCACAGAGACTCTCTTCTCTCTGCTATGTGAGGATGCAGTGAGAAGTCTTCAGTCTACAACCTGGAAGAGGTCCTTACCGGAACCTGACCATGCTGGCACCCTGATCTCAGACTTCCAGACTCCAAACCTGGGAGAAATGCCTTTCTGCTGTTTATAAGGCACCCAGCCTACTGAACTTTGTGCTAGCAGCCCAAATAGCCTAAAGGCTACGGTTCTAGAGCATTGGGCTCCTTCACTAACACATCTTAGGAAGAATGTTCAAATGGTGAGCCAACTGGAGTGCTGCAGACGAGTTCCAAGAATGCCATGGGAGACGATCCCCTCATCCTGCAGGGCAGCTGAGCAGGGCCTGAGCAGTTGGAGGGCCACACCTCTGGCTCCTTGGAGGGCAGCCAGGGGAAGTGGGGTCTGATGGCACGCACGTGGTCCCACAGGCTGCACGCACAATGAGAAACACCTCACACCTGCGGCTTTACCTCCACCACCTGGCCATGGACTCTGCAGCCCACCACGGTCTGCAGCTGTGTTCGTGGGCAAGGAGTCCCTGAGCTGCCACAGGACTTTGGGGTTCCATGGGGTACCACATCCAAGAGACTAGGGGGCATGGCCCACATGCAGGTGACAGCGACTCCCCCAGGCACAGCTCAATCTCCAGTTTTCTTTCTTTTCTTTTCTTTTTTTAAAGATTTTTTATTTATTTATTTGACCGAGAGAGACACAGCGAGAGAGGGAACACAACTAGGGGGAATGGGAGAGGGAGAAGCAGGCTTCCCGCTGAGCAGGGAGCCCGATGTGGGGCCCGATCCCAGGACCCTGGGATCACGACCTGAGCCGAAGGCAGATGCTTAACGACTGAGCCACCCAGGCGCCCCTCTCCAGTTTTCTGTATATTGGATACTTTAGTTGAGATTTTGGTTGATATGCCTTTTAGTGGTGCCCAAGCCAGCTGATGAAGCATCACTCTAACGATGCATGTTTATTCTGCAAATTAGAATGTCTTTGTTCTGAAATAGATGATATGAAATAAATGAGTTTGGATTTGAAATTCTATTTATATCATCAAACATACACAAATCAACATTACATATGACACAAAGAAAAGGAAGAGCTATTAGATGCCTTCAATATAAACATATACAATAAATACATGTATTATATATTTACTCAGTATATTTAAATACATTATAGATTATACCTGTTTAAATATAAATATATACAAAAATGGAACTGTTGTATTTGAATGGTGTAAAACGTGGTCTTATGTTTTGTCAGCCATTATACAAAAATATGTTCTCCGTTGGGTATTATGTTGAGTGAAATAAGTCAAACAGGGCGCCTGGGTGGCTCAGTTGGTTAAGCGACTGCCTTCAGCTCAGATCATGATCTCAGGGTCCTGGGATCGAGCCCCACATCGGGCTCCCGGCTCGGCGGGGAGCCTGCTTCTCCCTCTTCTGCTCCCCCTGCTTGTGTTCCCTCTCTCGCTGTCTCTCTCTGTGTCAAATAAATAAATAAAATCTTTTAAAAAAAAAAAAGAAAGAAGTCAAACAGAGAAAGACATGTATCATATGATCTCACTGATATGAGGAATTCTTAATTGCAGGAAACAAACTGAGGGTTGCTGGAGTGGGGGGTGGGGTGGGAGGGATGGGGGTGACTGGGTGATAGACACTGGGGAAGGTATGTGCTCTGGTAAGTGCTGTGAATTGTGCAAGACTGTTGAATCTCAGATCTGTACCTCTGAAACAAATAATGCAATATATGTTAAGGAAAAAAAAAGAAGAAGGTAGCAGGAGGGGAAGAATGAAGCGGGGGAAATCGGAGGGGTAGACGAACCATGAGAGACGATGGACTCTGAAAAACAAACTGAGGGTTCTAGAGGGGAGGGGAGTGGGAGGATGGGTTAGCCTGGTGGTGGGTATTGAGGAGGGCACATTCTGCATGGAGCACTGGGTGTTATGCACAGACAATGAATCATGGAACACTACATCAAAAACTAATGGTGTAATGTATGGTGATTAACATAAGAATAAAAAATTAAAAAAAAAAATGTTCTCCATTGACCCCAGTTGGCCATATAAATGTAGTTTGTGTTGTGACAAAGGCTGGGGAGCACTAGCTCTCAGGTATCAGCCCGTGTGATTTCCCCACCTCCCATGGCTGTCACGCCCACAGCATATTAGCACAAACCACAACTAGGGATTAAATGCTGACTTGAACATTTGAATTAAAGGCTTCCCTAAACATAGATACAACTCTCCATAATCCTTTCCCTCAGAAACACAGAAGTCATTCCCCATAGGGCTAATGCAGAAACACACACACACACACACACACACACACACGCTGTGTCCTCAGAAATAACCCTGATACAAGAGTATGAATTGACCCGAGGAGGAAGAGGGTAGATTCTGAGGAGTAAAAGGGACTAAATAACCAGTAAATGGTTCAAGTAAAATTCTAACTCAGAAACCTGGCATGTCACAGGGAGTGTTACCTAGCTGTGGTCAACAATGACAGGCCTGAGCTTGAAATGCCCTGGTTCTCAGACCCCAAGATCCTTGTAGGCTTACTGATGAAAAGGGTGAGTTTGATAAAGGAGAGTGGAAGTGAGTGGCAACATGAATGAACCAGACACAAAATAGTGCACACTCTGGGATTGTGTTTTATAAAGAGTAAAAACAGGCTAAATTAATCTATGGTATTAGCAATCAAGATAGTGGTTAATGGAGGTGGAGTGGGGGCAAAGGTGGTAAAGGGGCATGAGAGAGGCTTCATCTGTTGCTTCATCTGAATGTTGGTTACATGGGCTGCCACTGAGAAATGTGTCAAGTTGTATACTTACATGGGCAGTTTTGTGTGTGTTTATTATGCTTCAGAGAAAACATGCTAAATGAATGGCGGAGAGCACCTACTAACACAAAAATACTTGGTAGTTCAGCACAGGCGTAGAAAACAGAAAACAAAAATGAAAATCCAGAGGCCCTAGCTGACCACAAGCTGAACATGAAATAACAAGTTAGGGTTATTAAATATTTATTTATTTATTTGAGAGAGAGAGAGAGAGCACACACACGAGTTGGGGGAGGGGCAGAGGGAGAGAGAGAGCGAATCTCAGACTCCCTGCTGAACGTGGAGCCCAACTCAGAACTCGATCTCATGACCCATGAGATCATAACCCATGAGATCATGACCTGAGCCAAAATCATCAGTTGGATGATAACCCACTGAGCTACCCAGGCATCCCAACAAGTTAGGGTTATTAGAATTGAGGGAAGAGTGACAGCCTGATTACTTGGGCTGTAATAAAGGATACTTGCATGACTTACCGAGATTGCAAAGTGATTCTTCTACAATACAGTGTAGCTACTTGAGCCCTGATCAGAATAATGGGTAATTTTGATTTACATCCCTTTAAAAAGACATTGAAAACTAGAAAGGATTCAGAGAAGAGCAATAGAGATGATTAAAAATATGGGAACTAGACACTCAAAAAAGGTAAAAGTAGTGCATTTTTTTTAAAGTTGGGTGCTGGTTCTCTTCTCTTGAGACTGACTCATCAGCCCTCTCCTCTAACGCTTTGCTCCTCTCTTCTTTACGGGCGACGGACTTGTAAGAGCCAAATAAGTCAGCCGATGGTACTTTCTTGAGCAGATATGTCAATGTCATTCTAAAAGAAAAAAAAGATTTTCGGTCACTAAAAAGCCGCCTTTGGAGTAATTGGGGTTGCTCTGCTTAAGGAAGAGAAGCCTTGATGGGCCTTAAAATAGCTGGAGGTTTCTGAGGAGGGAGTCTGTCATTCTTCACCTCCGACACACTGAAAGCAAATGATCTTAAAATAAAGCAAAGATTTCAGCAGACCAGAAAGACTCATTAAATGAATGAATCGCGAGCCCGGGGGACACTCAAGCGCAGAATTAGGATACTCTGACTAGACCAGGTTCTTTCTAACATCATAATTTTGATTATCTCCTGAATGATGAGTTTGATTTTATTTGTAACAACAATACCTTACATTTGTAATGCCTTAGAGCTCTCCAGGGACACTTTCAGCCCATTTGCCTCAACTTAGAACCCCTGCTCTTGAATTGAGGCTGCCAGAGAGAAATGTGTGGCTGAACGGAGGCCCCCCGGGGCAGCCGGTGGTCAAGCCCCGCGGTCCCGCTGCTCCCTGGGGGCTGGAGGCTGGGGGGGCTGGGGGGCTGGCTGCCGGCTGTCGCCAGTCACCATGGTGACCTCGCAGTGGCAGCTGCTGTCCCCACCATCTGAAGATGTCTGCAGGGTTTTGGAGGCAGGTCCGGGCGGTGGGCGGTCCCAGAAGTGGCCGGAGCCTGGGGAAGTCCTGGCCACTTGCTCACTGGGCCAACCGCCTCTTCTGGAGCTCCCAGTCGAATTCGGGGTCAGCTTCAGAGCAGGCTTTGCCAGAACAGCCTGAGAAACATCTCTTGGCACAATCGTGCTCCTTCCTCCACAACTTGCTGCCCTGGGGAAGTCTAAGGCCTGGGAAAAGAGGGACCACGGGTGGAGGCCATTTTTTTTTCCAAGGGAAAACAGAATTATGTGGAATCTTCGGTTTAGGCCAAGACTTTATCCTCTTGTCCCCCCAGTATTTTGTCCATGTTGTGACTGGCTGGCAGCGGAACTTCGGGACAGCCTCTAGGCCTGAATCCCAAAGAGGCAGCTGCCCTTCCTCTCAGCAACCTGCTGCCCCTCCAGCAGCCCCTATCGCCAACCCCCCACCCCCTCCCTGCACACTCCGGCCCCTAGACACAAGCTGCAGGGGGCAGCCCCCTGCATGGCACCTGCCGCACACAAAGCAGGGCCAGGGCCAGCGCCCGGCGGAGCCAACAGCTGGAAGGCCGTCTCTCTGCCGGGCGCCTGCCCTGCTGTGCTTCGGGGACGAGGGGAGGCCCGGGGGCGGGGGGGGGGGGGGGGCTCTTGATGGGGAGTCGCTCCAGCAAGACATCTGCTCCCCTGGCCACGAGATCTGAAGGGCGGATGCAAGAGATCCGAGGGGGCGGGTGTTAAGGCGGCCCCCACCCCGCAGCTGTGCCAGGCACCGGCTCCCACTCTCCGTGGCCACAGTATGTCCCTTTCAAGCCTGGCTCTCCTCCCCTCCCCCCCTCAGCTGGCGTCTCGGGAAAGACAAGTATCACAAGCAAACTGCCTCGGAAAAACAAAGCTGTCTGCTGGCGGCCGTCCCAGCCTGCCCCGGGCTCCCCGGCCCACCCCCATCCTGGCCCCTTCCTGCCGCGCCGTTCCCCCAGCCCCAGCGGCTCTGGGCCCTGGCCAGGGAGTGCGGGACCCCTCCTGGCTCCCCGGTCTGGTCTGACGCCCCTGTCAGATGCCGGGAGGAGTGCTGGGCTGCAGGACGCAGGGCACGGGGCCCTCGGGGACAGAAGTGACAGATGAACAAGGGCACTTCTTCTCACTAAATCACCAGTCTGGAGCCTCCCTGGCGGAGCTTGAAGAAGCAGCCCCTCCACCCCCGGCAGCTTTTCTATCTCGCTTGGCCAAAGCTCCTAGACTGGATGGGGGTGGGCGGGAGCTTCAAGCCAGTGAGCTGGGGGACTTGGCTTTTGGCAAAAGCTGGATCACGGACCCAACGCCAATTCTACCAGCGTAGTTGGAAGCAAAGAAAGAGTCTGTCATTACACCTTGATTAGCATAAGGATTTAAAAACCAACAAACAAGCAGCTCTGCCCTCGGCCCAGCCAGAGAGAGCAGTTTACAAACTGACTAAGGGGCCCAGATATTTATGTTGCCCAAGACTCTCAGACAACCTGGGGTTTCCTTTTCCCCAGGCATACTGCTGATTGTGTGCAGAATACGAAGCACAGATCATGGAAGAGGTGACAGGAATGGGACCTCCAGGCCCAGTCACTGTGGGAAACTTCTCCCCAGCGACTAGCGGAACTATGTCTACAAGAAGGGACTCTCCTGCTGGCCCAAGCAATCCAAGGATGCTCCTTTTTGGAAGTCCCCAAGTCAGAATACAACAGCAGAGTGACAAGACGGTCACACGCAAACCCCACACAGGCCATCCTTTGGTGGTTTGTGATCATTGCCCACTTGCTTCTGGTTTCTGGGTTTTTTTTAAGACTTTTTAATTTATTTTATTTGAGAGAGAGAGCACAAGTGGGGTGAAGGGCAGAGGGAGAAGCAGACTCCCCCGCTGAGCAGGGAGCCTGATGCGGGACTCGATCCTGGGACCCTGGGATCATGACCCAAGCCTAAGGCAGATGCTCAACCGACCGAGCCACCAGGTGCCCTGGGTTCTGGTTTTTGCAGATTGGGTGTTAACTTTCCTTCCCATCCTCCTGGTGACTCAGAGATGCATCAGAAAACTTGTAGGCAGTTGAGCTTGTCTTCCAGGTGCCCACAGGCTGGGGAGCCCTGTGACACTTCAGCCCCATGTCATTTCTCCCCACTGGTCATCAGCCGCCTGCAGCATACTGGTGTCTGAGCACCTCGGGGCTGGCCGAGGGCTGGCAGGCGGCCTGGGAATTCTGGGGCTCCCACAGAGCTTCCATGGAGAATGCAGACCAGAACATGCACTGTGCATCACAAAAGCCAGTGTGTGCATGTGCGTGAGCGAGCACACACACACGTATACACACCAACGTGCACACTCACACACAGGGCCAGAGATAGTCAGTGCTCCCAGCCCAACTCCTTCCTTAGCCCCCAGCTTGCTCCTCACTCCCTGTCAGTGGCCCCATTTCTCCAGCCCTTAGCCCAGCCCTGAGGCGCGCACCTCCATCACCCTGCTCGGCACTGTCACGGGTTTATCCATTCATTTGACTGTTTCCCTCTCTAGCTCCGTGAAGCGACAGCAGAGGCTTTGGCTTGTTTGTGGCCTAGGACAGCAAGCACTTCAGTGTGGAGCGGATCCACTCCTCCAAAGGGTTCTCTAATTCCCAGCTCAGCCATCCACCCCCTCAAGCTCTGCTCCCCCAGGCCTGGCCTGACAAGAGCTTGGTCTCCTTGGCTCCTCAGCCTTCTCACCATCCACACCCAAGCAAATGGAACATGGATTTATAATCAATTAGGCAAGTCCCATTCTTGTAATGGGGCCAAAAAGGGAAAAACACTTAACTATATACACAGAATGGGCTTTATTCTCCCAGGAATCTCATTAGAGAAGAGAATGTAAGAGATGATCAAACAACAACAACAACAAAGGCTGAAAACAAGAAAAGGAAAAAGGAAAGGAAAGGAAAGAAAGGAGAAAAAGAAAAAGGAAAGAAAGTAAAAGGAAGAAAGAAAGAAAAGAAAAAGAAAGGGAAGGAGGAAGGGAGGGAAGAAGGAAGGAAGGAAGGAAGGAAGGAAGGCAGGCAGGAAGGAAGGAAGGAAGGAAGGAAGGAAGGAAGGAAGGAAAGAAGGAAGGAGGGAAGGAAGGAAGAAAGGGGGAAAGGGGGAGGAACAGAGGGATGGAGGGAGACATGGAATTTTTCTTTGTACCCTCCCTTGCCAGCTCTCAGCCCTGCTCAGACATTGCACCCAAGTCCCTGGAAGCCAAGAACACAGACACAGTGCGCACAGCAGGTGCTCAGTGCACCTGTGGAAAGAATACTATTCTGGGTGCTGGAAAATCTGAGTTCCAATCATGACATCCTGGGATACACCATTTAACTTCTCTGAACTTGGGTTCTCCTGCAAAATAATGATAAACGTGTCCTGCCTGCCTCATAGGAGGTTGTGAGGAATAAATGAGCCCAGCGTTCCCTTCCAAGGAAAGTGTGGAGGTGGTGAGCCCCCAGAGGTCGGTGCAGAGGAAGGCCAGCTGGGCCCTGGGACAAGCCTGGAGACAGGAAGACCCTGCCCCTCACTCCCCTCCACTTCTCCACGCTGCCCCTGTGTGTTTCTGCTATGGAATCAGTCATGTCCCCCAGAATTCATTTGTTGAAACCCTAACCCCCAGTACCTCAGAATGTGGCCATATCTGGAGAGGTAATCAAGTTAAAATGTGGTCATCTGGGTGGGCCCCAATCCAATATGACTGGTGCCCTTAGAAGAAGAGGAGATTGGGGCACAGACTATAGGAAGGGAAGACCACTCTAAAACACTGGAAGAAGGCAGACATCGACAAGCTTAGAGAGAGGCCTCAGCAGAAACCAACCCTGCCGACTCCCGCCTCCAGAACTGTGAGGAAATAGATTTCTGTGGTGTTAAGCCCCTCAGCATGTAGTCCTTGGTGATAGCAGCCTGAGTGAACTCACACAGCCCCTTCCTGCCTTTCTACTCATCCTCTTGCCCTACTGGGTGATGTCGTCCCACAAAGAGCCGGTCCCCCAGTGAGCGTAGCAAAGCACCAGAGAAGCAAGTCACAACCCCTGTCACCATGCTCTCGCAACTGTGGGGGCGGGACCCATCAACTGGGGTACACTTTCAGTCAAGATGTCCCCTTCTGTCATCACACAGCCAAGACATTTAGGAAAGCACGTGTCCTGTCCACCTCACAGCGTACCCGACAGGCGATCACCTACTCCAGTGGGCCCCAAATGCACGCCCTTATATGGCTGTCGGTATCCCCTGGGGAGACTGATAAAAATAGAGACTCCTGAGCTTGCCCACAGTGAGTTAAACCAGTAAGCATGAGGTGGGGCCTGAGAGTCTACTCCTAGGTGAACCCGAGGCACAGCCAGTTACAAGACTCACTGACCCGGCTGCCACTGCATGAGCGATGCCCCTGTTTCCTCGGCCAGATTGAGGCTGGGTCCTCCACGTGAGGGACCGTGGCAGTTAGGATATCAGCAGAGTCCTCGAAGTTCACGTGCGTTAACACGCAAATGCCCACGGACTCCGGAGAAGGCCTCCGAGAAGGCCCTTGGTGAAGTCCGATGGGCCAGTGCCTCCTATTTCCTCCCTTCAGGGGAGCCCAGTGAAAACTGATCTTGGCTCAGAGCCACACATCGCAGAATCCTGGAGCTGGCAGGCACCACAATGGGTCACGGAGTTCAAGCCCCTCCATTTTCCTACAGAGACTGCTGTCGGGAGTGGGGTAGCCTGCCCAGGACACAGAACGAGCAGAAGCCCGAGCCCAGAGCAGCCTCTCAGATTCCTGTTGCGTTCTTGCTTTCTCGAGTGCACTGTTAAACACCATCCCAGCTTCTGAATGTGACTCCGACAGAAAAGAAAATAGGGCTCTGATGGGGCTTCTTGAGCACCTGGATGCTGGGCACTTCATATGCATTATGGCATTACTTCTCCCAGTAGCCCGCTCTCATTAGACCTCATTTTCTACACTTTTATTAAAGAGACCTGCTCAACATCACACGTGCAATAAAGTTGGAGACAGGACTCATCCCAGGCCTGTGTAACTCCAAGTCCCAGATAGCCCATAATCTGGGGACAAGAAGCCTGTCCTTTTTTCAAAATAAATTTGACATATAAAATTGCATAAGGTTAAGGTACACAACCTGTTACTTTGATACATTTTATATATTGTAATAGGATTGCCAATGTGGCAATATTTATTACATTACATAATTATAGTACAATATTATTATCTATATTTATCATACTGTACACTAGATTTCTATGGCTTATTTACTACACACTACAAATATGTACCTTAAATACCATCACTCTTTACCACCACCCCCCATCCCTGGGTAACCATTTTACTCTCTGTTTTTTACAGGCTTAACTTTTTAGATTCAAAACATTAGTGAGGCCATTTCGTACTTGTCTTTCTCTGTCTGACTTGGCATAATGTGCTAAAGATCCATCCTTCTCGTCTCAAATGGCAGGCTGTCCTCCTTTCTCGTAGCTGAATAACATTCCATTATGTGTATGTACTGTGTCTTTCTATCCATTCATTCATTGATGAGCATTTGGCTTGTTTCAGTATCTTAAGCTTGTACTTTTTTAAATGCTGCCAAGAGCTAGAAGCATACTAGGACTCTCCTGCTGGGCCCCGAGGTCTTACCTGGCAGGTCTCAGGTGACAGGTGACACCCCTGATGAGGTGGGCAGGGTAGCAGCACCTCTGCAAGGAGCCAGGGCAGCCCCACCAGAGCGGAGACACTTCCTGCCCTGATGCCAATGGCATCTGGTTTCCACAAGATTCCTTGGCTTTCTCTTAGCCTCCTGTTCCTTAAGACGGGACCCCTTCATACCAGCTCAACAGTGGAGGTTACATTTCACACACTGATGTCTTTGACGTATCTCATTCTATTCCTGAACCTCCAGGAGGGCTTCCTGTGGGACTCCCCCAGCTGATAGCAGGTGCTAGGGCCCCATCAGAATGATCCAGTAGATAATGGAAAAGAGGGGGTGGGTGACACAGAGGGGGTTCGCCCACTCCCACTGCCTTTCATGACCTCCATTTTTAGCTCCTAGGTCTTTGCTCTCCTTATCCTTCCACATGACCTCCTTCATGTCTCCTTCAACCACCCTCCTCTCCTCACACTTCCCCACCCTCCTGTCCTATCAGAAGGTTCTAGCTCCTTCCCATGACATGGCGTAAATTACGGGACTCATTCATTCACCTGTTTGTTCAGCAAATATTTGTTAAGTTCGTAACGTGTGCCAGCCCCTGTCCCAGGCACAGGGAATACAGCAGTGAGTGAAAGAAACCAACCAAACAACACAGACAAAACCCCCTGCCCTCACGGAGCTTCCACTCTAGCTGGGGAGACAGAAGGTGAATAAGAAAAATAAGAAAGTGTCAAGTAAGTAAAGGATAAGGAGAAAAAGAAGACAAAAGGAAGATATGAAGTGTGAGGGGTGGTTTAAATTTCAGAGAAGGAGGCCAGGGAAGCCTTCCTCAAGTTATTTTTTAGTAAAAACATGAAGAGGTGAGGAAACAACCATGTGGATGGGGGGGGGGGGGATTCTAGCTGGAGAGAAGAGCAAGTGCCAAGGCTTTGAGGCAGAAGCAGAGGGAGCGACAAGGACAGTGGTAGAAGATGAGGTCAGTCAGGTGGGGAGGGGGCAGGAGACAATTCATGTAGAGGAAATCCTGGGGGGGTTGGCAGAGGAATGACCCAATCTGAGTTCTAACTGGATGTCTGTGGCTGCCTGTTGAACACAGACTAAAGGAGGGTAAGGATGGGAGCAGGGAGACCACTCGGGGGCCTCAGTAGTCCTAGGGAGGTTTCACAGTGGCTTGACTACAGTAGTGAGGTGATAAAAAGTAGTTTGAAGATAGTATCGATATCAACTGTCGACCACCTGGGGCCTGAGCAAGTGGAAGGAGACTTGTTTCATTGCCTTCCCCACCGCATGGCGGGTCACCACACACACTTAAAGGCACACATAAGCCCCCACATCCCCACACACTGCTGCCCTCCTGACAGATCCTAACAGTTCACAACTTTTCTGACTCCTCTCCACTTCCCAAAGTTTGCAGGTCCTGTCCCAGGTAGGTCGAGTTCAACTCTGACCTCGCAGCAGAATGGCCCTGGGCTCTTTGGCTCCCTCTTTCTCTGTAAAACAGGAATAAGGATTTTTATCCGCTCCCCCCCACCCCACCCCCGCGCCGCGCCCCAGCCAGGGATGTTGTGGGGTTAAGCGAGGAACTATATAAACGCAGAGCACACGGAAGGCGCTCCACCATGGCTAATCACTCTTCCTGCGATGGGCCCGCTCTGCCACGTTTGCATCCCAGTCACCCCGACGCGGCCCAAGCCACCGCCCGGTACGCGCTGATCAAGAACCGGGAGCTGGGTGCTCGGCCCCCCGGGACACAGCTGGCAGCACCCAGGCCCCACCCAGGGAAATGTGCACAGGCCCGGGACGAGTTCGCTTCGCGGCCTTCCTGGGCCGCAGGCGAGGGGACCGGCCGCGGCGGCAGGACGCAGTGGCCAGGGCGGGCGGCGGTGAGGCGGCAGGATGCGGGGCTTTGAGGCCGTCGGAGCCTCGGTCGTGGGGAGGCCGCGCTGGGGCCCAAATCCTGGCCGCGGCCCAAAGCCCGGCTCTCAGCCACCTCCTGCTTGCCTCCCGCCACCCTCCAGCCCCAGGCCCTTCCAGGCTGGGGCCGCCTCGCTTCCCGCTGCCAGGGGCTGTTTCCGCAATATTTTTGCCCCGGGACCTTTTGGGTCTTTCCCCGCCGGGCCCTGCAGACGCCTCTTGCGAGGCCTCGAGGGCCGCGGGTCTCCCTTGCCTGGGCTCCCAGGGCGCGGTACCCGCAGGGTCCTGCCAAGAGCTGCTGGGCTGTGGAATCAGAATCCCCAGTCTGAGTCCTGCACTACCACTCGGGAGCTGCGTGGCCCTGGGTACGTTACTTAACCTCTCAGCCTCCAGTTTTTCTTCCATCACAGGGCAATTAACCACCCCCGGAGCAGTCAGGTGGGGGGGGGGGGCTGTAAAATGAACTATGCATACAAAGCACTTGGCCCGGAGTCTGTCGCTGGTAAAAGCTCAAATGATGGATGGATTCGTCAGAATGAGCATACTGTAGGCTAGCAGGACCTACCACCCATATTCTATAAACAAAATTAGGATGAAAATGAAAAAAACATCCTATCCTCTTTATTGCCGAAAAAATGTTGACCAAGTTTGTGTCCTCTAACTTCAGCTCAGAGTTCCCAGCCTTCTCACAGAGCGCATGCACTTTTTCCATAGCTAATGCCTTCAGATGGGAAAGAGACAAACTCTCCAGGACACCATTTTAAACTCCCCCTGATTTGGGGGTCTGCAACAAACTCTGCCCAAATGCATTCAGGGGAGATCTTTCTCCTCCCTTCAGAGGACCTGCCTCCCACCAGCCTCCCTGAGTTTCCCTTCGCCACAGGCAGCGTGGCCCTTCCAGAAGCAGGTGAGGACGGGTGACTGCTCCCCCTTATCCTGGCTGGGTATTCACAAGTCTGCGAGCCAAGGGGCTGTCTCAGGGCTGTCTGGGTGGGCGCCAGAGGATGGGAGAGACAATAGGGAACAAGCGCTGGAGCCATTTTCTTTTCTGAAAAGATCTTCATTTCCACGCTAATTGCAATTTCTGGCCTGCCTCAGTTTCAGACTCAGCCTTATTTGCCGAGTTGTCTGGCAAATGGTTCCTGGCGTGCTTCCTCCACCTCCTTTTTCTTGGCCAGACACGGCCAGTCATAAATTGACAGGGAAAAACACAGCTCTCCCAATTATTTTAGTGTCTTGTCTAGGGTTATTATGAAGCTTGGGACAAATCCCAAACAGGTCTCAGCTGCTACGGATACCGACCTCAACTTCCCTAGCTCACCTGCATTCCTCTTTGCTGACTCTAAATGAATTCCTTTTTCCTCAAAACTTCCCACGCTGCTCCACAAACCAAGGACCACATGAAGGCTAGAACTAGACCCTGTGGGAACCTCTTACCCAGGACTGGACTAACCCTCCCATTTGAATGGCCCTTATTCTGCTACTTAATGAGGAGGCAAATGCCCAGAAGGGCTGAACTGTGGGACTGACTGGGTGTGAATGGAGAGGGGGAATTTGCAGGTGGAGTTAGAGGGATGAAAGGAAGGTGTTCTGGGCAGGGCAAAGCAGGGAAGTACAAACAACCTCTGCAGTCAGGCTGGCTTCATGAGACCTGTAGCTCCAGGCCTCAGACTATAGAGGCCAGAGTTGGTTTTTAGTACATTAGGTCAAAACCGGGAGTCCTCTTGGGTTTTCGAGCACAGAAATAATGATGAAGCACATTTTCCCCCAGGTGGGAATGAGAGTAGGTTCAGTGCACTGAAAGCCTCGGGCACCTTATCTGAAAGAAAGCGACTCCACAGGTCTACATTCCTGTCCCCCCAGTCCCTTCATTCTCGAACCTACTCTAACCTCTCACGAAACTTAAGATCACAAATTGATGTATTTCAAATGGATCCGTTTTTTAAAAAAAGATTTTATTTATTTATTTGACAGAGAGAGAGAGCACAAGCAGGGGAAGCGGCAGAGGCAGAGGGAGAAGCAGACTCTCAGCAGAGAACCCGTGGTGGGTCTCCACCCCAGGACCCTGGGATCATGACCTGAGCCCAAGGCAGACATTTAACAAACTGAGCCACCCAGGCGCCCCTAATGGGTCCGTTTACAACGTGGTGCAATTCATAAGGTGCTCTGTATCTTGATAGCTAAAGGGGGAAAAAAGGAAATTATCTAAAATGATGAGGGAAACAAGCCTGGAATGCACAGGATGCAGACCAGCTCATACCATGTCAGCGCTTTCTCTTAAGACTGAAGACAGGTTTCAGGTGAGAAGAATTGTGTTCACTTAAGAAGACTGACCTCTACATTCTAATAAAAGGGTTCGTTTTTATCTTCAGCTTTTTATTCTTTGGTTGGGGGAAAGTCACATTTAGTGCTGACTGCCACGTTTTGTCCTGAGAACAAGGATTGTGAAGTCTGTGAATGATCTTGGGAAATGGGCATTACCTTGACCTTCAGAGATGACAGCACCCTGATTGGCTAGCTGTGCTGCCCTCTCCCCGGGGGTCAGCAGGGTCATAAATGCAGAAGAAATAAAAAAGCAGGTGATCAAACAAGCCCACCGCAGGCCCAGCTCCGGGCGCCGGGGGAAGGTGGGAGCTTGGGGCTAGATTCCAGTGGGTCAGTCAGACCGGCTAGAGGGTGCTATGGGGGTGGAAGGGGGCTGGAGCAGGATCGTGCGCGCTGGCCCGCGTGCGTGAGACTGGGCGTGACCGTGGAGTGGCCCTGGCCGTCCGTGTGCACGCGTTTGTGTCCCCACTGCTCGCGGGCAGGACAGTGGGGGCGGGGGACAGCGTGCTGGGGCGGAAGAGTCTGGGTATCGCCAGAGAGTGGGGCTATACGTGAGCCCCCCCCCCCGGGGGAAGCCGCTCCCCACACCCCTGGCCTGGGGCAGATTTCTGGGGGAGGTGGTGGCGTGTGTCTCCGTGGCCGTCCACCTGGGCCACGACGGGCCTTCACACAGGAAACGAGGTTTCTGCTCCATCAAGGACCACCCAAGCGCTTGCATCAGGTCCAGGCGGGCACAGCGCGGCTCGTCCATCCAGGCCTCTTGCGGGGAAGCTCTTCTCTGCCCGGGAAAGCAGCTTCTCTCCGGGCAACATCCATCAAAGTCCTGTCGGGAAACCTTGCACGTAATACTAACGCGCTGGGACAGCTTCGAGGACAGGAGCTGTAAAATTAAAAACCATACCAAAGTCCCGGAGTGGGATTGAGGTGCTTTTCACTCTCCACTTTCACGCCGCCCCGGCACTTGGGTGGCGGGCATAATTAGTGTTTACTGATCCGCCGCAGCTGGGGTGCGGTAACCACGGCGACCGCGCCGCCCCGCCCCCCGCCCGTCTACCCGCCGCTCCGCGGCTCCGCCCCACCCCGGGACGCCCCGCCTCCCCGCGCTCCCTATTGGTCGCCAGCTCCGGCGCTCCCCGAACCCACCAATCACCGCACGCATCTCCTTACAAAGGGTGGAGAGACACCTCCCTCCCGAAGCCATGCTCTATACGGGAAAGCTAGGCTGATGGTTTAATTGAGGTTAACATAAACTCCAATCAGACTGGCAAAACGTGAGCAGGATTATCTAATCGTATTTACATTAAGGAGCAATACGAGAGCCCGAACTGTACCCAACAGCCGGCCCTGGAAGGATTTCTGGAGCGAAGAGCCATCAGATTGCGCTCATCCTATATGCATACCTGTGTATGCTCTAGTTCGGGTTCCATCCCTACCTAATTCTGTGTCCCTTCCCATCTGGGGATCTCTGTTTCCTCAGTTTAGAGAGGACTGGATAGTCTGTCGGGACCCTCCCAACTCCAAATTTCTATGAGCTGCGGAACCTGAGTCACCCCCTGAGAGGCAACGCTGTTTAGCATTCAGGCCTGAACAGAAAATCACCGAATGGGAGTCTGGTTTGACTTTGTTTTTTCTTTCCTTCTGTCTGCAGAGGAAGAAATAGCTGTCTCATTCCCCTTTGCCGGAGGAAAAAAAATCAATAGGTGTTTAATCTGCAAGGGAGATGAATTTCCCATCCAACCCAAGAAGATGTGGAGGGGCGCCTGGGTGGCTCAGTCGTTAAGCGTCTGCCTTCGGCTCAGGTCATGATTCCAGTGTCCTGGGATCGAGCCCCGCATCGGGCTCCCTGCTCTGAGGGAAGCCTGCTTCTCCCTCTCCCCTCCCCCTGCTTGTGTTCCCTCTCTCACTCTGTCTCTCTCTGTCAAATAATTAAGTAAAATCTTTAAAAAAAAAAAAAAAAAAGATGTGGAATCGCTCTGGGCTGAGTATTGATTGAAGTGTCAGATGTCAGAGCTGGCAGGGATGAGAAACAATCTCATTCGGCAACCCCTTGCTTTACAGATAAGAAGTCTGAGGCCCAGAGACGCCAGGGGACTTGTGCAAAGCAGCCCAGTTTTCAGAACAGAAATACTATGTCTCTTCTGCCCCACCATGCTGGACAGCTCAGACCATTTGCTTTCCGCAGGGGACCCTGGTTTTGTGTCTCCCCCTCTTCTTCATCCTCTCCTACTGTCCAATAATAATTGGCAATGTACAAATCTGGCCCTCAGAAACTGGAGGCAAGGACCAAGCTGAGTTTTCTGATACTAGCTAAGGTAGATTCCTTGAAAAAAGAAGTTGCCCTTAACTTGGCCACAATCTGAAACTCTGAAGCATGCCAGTGATTCTGCAACACACAGGCTTTGACTTTGCCGGAGTTGCAGATGATTTGACAAGCTTTCCAAACCTTAAAATGCAGAGTGGTGAAGCATTCGGTCAGCAGTATAGTGGCTAATGGCTGGATTCTCTTATTCCCCAAGTATCCCAAACTCACAACACAGAATCAGTTGGGTTTGGTACCTGTGAAGTCTTGCAGTCATCCAAGGATAGATTTCCTCATTTTACCAAACCCACCTCACCTCATTCCATGTACCTACATTTTTGGCCACCAGCTGTACCCCAGCATCAGGCATTTACTGAACTCCCCTACAATCTCATCAAATGGTAAGACTTTTATAAGGCATGGGAAGAATCTCAGAAGCTTTCCTCTGGCCTATTCTTGCCCTCTGTCTCTGCCTACCTTCTGCCCCAGGATAGAGCGACCTGCCTCCCCCCACCATGCGTACCCATTTAAACAGCTTTCAGGCTCCCTGTGGTTTTCTTCTAGTTTAATTCCTAAAATCCAACTTTTCCTAATTTCTCCAACACTGTTCTAATATAGACAAACACCCAAACTGGTTAACCATCTGCACAGAAATTGGAAGTTCATGGTGATGTCTAACCCAAGGAAGAAGGAAAAGGAGGAGGCAGAGGAGGGGGAGGAGAAGGAGAAGGAAAGAAGATAAAGGGCTAAAATGCATCTTTTCCCACCCTACACAGCAAGGTTCAAAATCTTTTCCACCATGTTCAAAGCAGAGCCTACTCGGCCGGTAATTGGTACTGCTCATTCATTCAACAAACCCTTCGAGCACCTACTCCGTGCAGGCACTGGGGGTACACTGGCAAATGAGGCAGACAAGGAAAGCCCTTGCCCCTAGAGCGTACCAGCTCTAGGCTGTAGTGGGAGCTGCCAGCAGAAGTTCCCAGTGCAGGAATAGTGTGAGACATTCAGTTGGATCACGAGGGAACAGAAAGGAGGGCAGATGGCTGGGGCAAAGTGCTCAGAGGTAGGGTGGCAGGAGGTGGAGTTGGAAGGGGAGGCAGGGCCAGAACTTGCAGAATTCTGTACTCCTATGTAAAGAGGTAGAATTTTATTTTAAGCCCAGTGCAAAACAATTGCAGGGTTTTAAGCAGAGGAGAGGCATGATCTGATTTACCTTTGTAAACACCACTCTGGCTGCTATGTGGCTAATAGACCATAGCATTATCTAGAGAGGAATCTTCTTGGCATGAGGAAAAGCAATCCATTCACTGATCTTGAGTTGACATCCCCATTCTGGACTTTAATTTGCCCCAAGAGGGAACACTGGTACTGGTTATCCCACCCAGTCTAGCTTGGGGTACAGTTGATTTTTGGCCTTTAGGTTGACAAATCAGTCTCTTATGACTTCTTTGGAATGAACCTCTGGGCAAGTAAACAAAAATCAGTTTCTAGACCTGCAAAGCTCTGACCTAGATTCTGTGCAAAGTCCTGCCCACCTGTGAGGTTGTATGAACAGTGGGTCTGAGCCTGCAAACCCTCTCTGCTGCTCCCATGTGCTTTAAAACACGCGCATGTTTATGGACCGAAGGAATGGCTGAATGAACGAACAAGTGAAGAAACAAACAAATGGCTGGCTGGTTGGCCAGAATGGGTGGATGGAAGGAACCTGTGGGTGTGTTTGTGTGGTGTGTGTGTGTACACATATATGCGTGGAGAGAGAGAGAAAGTTTGGGCTAATTGGAGACAGACAGGGTAAGGTCTCAGAGGAGAGGGAGAAGATGGATGAAGAAGGCCAGTGGAGAAGTTATTCTGGCCTCTAAAGCCACCCCCTACTTATTCTGGAAGATCCCTCAATAAGCCTTCCAGTCTCTTTGGCTGCCTGGACACCTATGCAAATGATAGGAAGCAGGTGGTCACCATCTCCCCAAGTCCTTTGCTCCTGGAGGGCAAATTCAATCACCCTCTCTTTAGACCCCACAGCCGGATTCACTCCTCCGTGGGCCTACAGACTTTCTACCCCCCTCCGATCTCCCTCCAGCTCTGGGTAGGGTTAGGAGGACCCAGGAAGAAAGAAGAGGGAATGGGACTGCTGAGACCCCAGGTTAGGGTTCCCTGTGGGGCCAGAGAAAGGTGGAAGCAGAGCCCTCCCAGCCCACTGCAAGGCCGGTCCTCTGACTCCCAAGGACCCACCTGCACAAAGGAGGGGCTATAGGGTACCAGCCTGGTAAGGGGCAGAACCAAAAAGCCTCATCTGACCAAGTCATTCTCCCCCACTCCCAAACTGCACCTCAAGAAGGGAATCCAAGGCCAACATACAAATGGCATCTGTGAGGTTAACATCTTCAACTAAGAGGCACTCTCTCTGGGCGCTGGACAGAGAAAAAAGCTTCCTATGGAACAACATGTCTGTTTAGCAGGACCAGGAAACGGAGAACAACGTGCCACCATTCTGCTGTGAGCCCACTCTGCTTGGGAAATCTGGCTTTTCTGATTCTGGTGGGAAGTCCCACCCTGCTCTGTTAGCAAAATGCTGAGAGACCAGTAATAAGAAGATGCAGGGCCTTGAAAGCATTCTACAAGGTTTGCCTTTGTTCTCACGCAAGGTTTCCAGCAGGAGATAAATGCTTTCCACGTGGCCTGAGAGTGGAGGAGGCTTCTTTCCACCCGCTTTTGATCCTTAGACACTGCAGCACATAAACAATCATCATCCCACAGTTATTTTCCAGAAACAGAACCTCGCTCGCTGACCTCCTACCCCCACCTCTGAGCAGGACAACCATGTTCCCACACCATCCTGCATCCCACCCGGCTGACGACCCAAGAGCCATGCCTTTCAGTCCCAAGGGAGCTCATCATCCAGCGAGAAAAGCCTGGAAGCAAAGGATGCCCTCGATGGCATCCTTTGGTCACTTGGGCTCGCTGCCCAAAGCTGTCTTCCCCAGAGCCCCTGGGCTCCATGACTGTCCTGAGACAGACCACGGCCCTCTCCTCCTACTAGCATGAAATCAGATTCCAACAAACCCAAGGATGGGGGATAAACATTCTCATGGATGGCAGCAGACACGTCAATTATTACAGATTTCCTCGCTCTCCCTTTTCAATTTGTAGTACATAAATATAAAAATATTCCCTTAAAACGAACATCCTCTTTGATTAAGCACTTCCACTTCTAGGAATCTAATCCCAAAAAATAAGCAGGAATGTGGCAAAAGGAAAAAAAATTAGAAATAATTTAAGTGCCCAACAATAGGGAGTGAAGTGGTCTCTTGTACTTTGAGTCAAACTTGTGTACTCCTATCAGACAGAATTTTTGAGTTCATATCCTGCTAAATGAATACATATTTGTTTATAATAAGTTATACATGGGTACTACTGAACTAAAAATGGTGTGTGCCCTACAAAATATACAATATGGAAATTTTAACCAATATCCCAAATTTTTTATTTTATTCATTAATACTACAGAAACATTTGGGCTTAGAACAACATGATATTGGACATGTGCCATTGTTTCTTAAAATCTTAACACTTGGTGATAGAAAGGTCAATATATTTTTATACTTGGTTACAAGAGTCGCCACAATTGGAAACAATCATTTATAAAGACACAGATACAAATAGAAGAAAGGCATAATTGGGCACACTTATTAAGAAGTTAATTTTTCATTGTCATATGTTAAGTGTAGAGAGATTTTTATTGAAATTAGGTTAAGTAAATTTTCTACTGCTATCATCAATCTATAGGTCTCACATTTTTTACATTTTAAACGAATGCATCCAAAACACTAAAAATTTCGCTGGAAGATCTTTAAACAAGTTAGTAAATTTGGTTTCTGCATTTTAAAGTGGGTATAGGAGAATTTTTAGACATAAGTGCACTTTTTTCCAGCAATAGAGTCATATAACATTGGAAATCAAGATGCTCTATTTCTTTCAAAAAGTACTGTTTTATTCATTTTTTGAAATGTCACCATAATTTGAAGAGACAAATTCCATGTAATTATTTTAAAAGTTAAGTAACAGGGAATGGGAAGCCACAAAAATTCCTAACTCATTTTTATATTTATTAACTCTTAAGTAATATGCTACACAGTACACATCTAACCTTTGTGTACATAAGAGATTATTTGCTCATCCTGCATCGGGCTCCCCACTCAGTGGGGAGTCTGCTTCACTCGCTGCCCCTCCCCCTGGTCATGCTCTCTCTCTCTCTCTCTCACTCTCTCTCTCAAATAAATAAATAAAATCTTTTAAAAAAAAGATTTTTTGCTCATTCTCTATGTCTTTAATATTATAACATATGATAAGTATTTTATATTATATAAACACATAGTATATATTATACAAATGATATATATATTTATATAATAATGAATGAATATATAAAATGTTATGAAGATTCTACTATATATTAAAAGCTTCATTCTATTAACTGAAACACATCACTGATATGGTTCAAATTCTTTGCTGTAGTAGTTTGTAAATAAATTTCAAGTGTGGTATCAATTATCAGCTGATGTTTGTTGAGCACTTACGATGTGTTGGGCATAATTTAAGCACCCTACACATATGAATTCATTTTCTTTTCGCAGCCACCTGTCATGTAGATACAATTATTATCCCCATTTTACAGGGGAGGAAACTGAGACACAGGGAGGTTAGGTAACTTGCCCAAGGTTCCACAGTTAGCAAGCAGCAGCACTGGATTTTGAACTGTGACATCCAGGATTCAGGGACAGTGCTATTCCCCCCATGCTAGACCATTATCTGCGCAATGATGCTCAAGAATCTTGTTGTTGGGGCGCCTGGGTGGCTCAGTCGGTTAAGCATCTGACTCTTGATTTCAGCTCAGGTCGTGGGATCGAGCCCAACGTCCAGCTCTGTGCTTAGCGCAGAGTCTGCTTGAGATTCTCTCTTCCTCTCCCTCTGCCCCACCCCCCTCGCTAAGATAAATAAATAAATAAATAAATAAATAAATAAATAAATAAATAAAATGTTAAAAAAAAAAAGAATCTTGTTGAAGTCAAAGCAGGCGCCCTATCTGCATCACTTCTGTTGTTTTAACCATTATTAAAGACCTCATTTAATATTGAGGATATATGTCCTTCAATTATCCTTCCTATGGTGACTTACAAAAACATAGTTCATGTGTTTTGTTTTTGAAGCAGAACTTGGCGTCTGCCACAACTGAATCATGTTGGAAACATATGGACTTTCATCCAACTAGGCAGCAGCTCACTCCCACACTGCATTATGTTTCTCATACTTGTTTCTTCAAACATTCAGCAATTGCTTTCCTTGCACCTTCCAGCATATTTTCTGACAAAATACTACATTTAAGTTCATCCCGACATCTTCGTCCATGTGTTATTCTGGCCAGTTTTGCCATGGCATGTGGCTTTTAAGCTTCTAAACATTGAATAGTAGTTGTTTAGCAAAAATGTTTCAGTGCTGAAATATTGTATGACTTTAAACATTGGTGTAATGTTGGGACTTACCCTTATACTCTTGATGTTTATCTTTTAACATCTTGCCTTTGGTGATAATCTCACGAGCTACTATCTCTGTATATAATATACAGTTAAGGTAAGGCCATCATGAATGAAATGACTATATATCCATTATTCACATGATCTTCTCAAGATATTAATACACTTTTAGCTGACTTTTCAGATCTGATGATATTGGGGTTTTTTTTTTCCTTTTACATCTAGTAAGAATTATGACGAGCTCATGCTAGAAATTGAAGAAGAATCCACTCTGCTAGTTTCTCGTTCTCTTCTCATGCTCTACATTTTCTTTGCAGGAAGATTTTTAGGCCACCTGTTCATTTATGAAGGTTATTAGTTCAAAGAATATAATCTGGCAAAATCTCTTTAACCTAGACTCACAAACTGCAGTAAACTGCAATTTACTGAAAGCAGACAATGCCGTGGGGGCCCTGCTGCCCGACCCCAGGACCCACTGGTGCCACGGTAGTTCTTTCTTCGGTTTGGATAAAAATACATATGAAAGGAAGTTGCAGGATTTTCTTCCCTCATCCCAGTGGATTGTCTTGCACGCGCCCCACCTTGGGGACCACAAGGGACTACTTTGTAGTTATTAAAAATTATGTTATAGCAGATGATATACAAGGACATGGGCAAATAGTCACAATATACTGAATGGTAAAAGTTTCAGACACAGGATATATAGGATAATTTAATTTTATACTTAAAAGTGTATACACACATATGACAGTTATTCACATAAATGGCAGGAGGCAAATCAACATGTTCGCCTAGCAATACTTCATGCTCATCTGCACCTGAACCAAGCTGCACCCTTCTGGGTTAAATGGGTGTGGAGGGCACACATCACCCTGGAAAAGAGGGAGTGAGAGAACACGCCTGACCGCCAGCACCAGTGAGCTCATGGGACTGGGGGACGGCTGAGGGGGAGGCCCAGAGTCAGGGCTCAGCTTTATGAGAGCAGCCCAGGTGAGCCATGAGCTGCCTGAAAACTAGCTCGGTACCAGGTGCTCGGGCGGATGGAGGGGGAGTAGAAAGTGTGAGCCAGCAGGCGCATTTCCCAGCTCCCAGCTCCGTCCTGGGGCGGGCTTTCTGTCAGCGCAGCCTTAAGGAATGACCTGGTCATGATAACATGGTTCTTCCAAGGAACCTCACGAGACTTCATGTCTTGTCCTCACATGCCAGACAACGTGAGCTGGAATCCTCATGTCAAGAGGAGAGAGTTGCTCTTGACAGGCGAAACCGGAATGGAGCATCTAGCATCTGGGCAACATGAAGCCTTTGGCCCAAGGCAGTGGGTCCCAGACTCCATGTTCCCACAGGTTCTGCTCAGCACTCACATCGCTGAGGTCCCACGTCTCGAGTCTTCCCTCCTCTGAAGGCAGGGGCTTGGTTTGGGGTCTTGCTAAGGCTGACACCAAACGGCTGGTTAGTAGTGCCCCTGGCCTCTCAATGCCTATTTTGCAGGTCTTCTAGGCCTGATGGGAGACCAGGGCAGATACCTGAGGGGACCTGGGACTGACCGCCCACCCTTGGCCAAGGCCCGTCGGACTCCCACCTGTCTTCCTGCGCTCACCACAGCGGAGGGCTGGGTCCCAGGCCAAGACACACCAGTGCCAACGGGGAGCTTGAGGAACCTGGAAGAGTTAGGGAATGTGCCAGAAGCCCTGAGTTGCCCATCATCCACCACACTTGAGGCTTTTCCTGGCCCTGCTGCTGAAATCAGTCCTGGGTCTGTCAGCCTATGTGGCCCACTGCTGTTTCTTCTTCCCAGGATCAGAGCCTTGGGCCAAAAAGACAATAAAATAATAATAGTATTTATTATAGCTGCCATGTATTGAGGACCCCAATAAAACAACTGGCCCTTTACACACATTCTTTCTTTTAATCCTATTAACAGCCCCTAGAGGGTAGGTTCTTTCATCTTCATTTTTTATAGATAAGAAAACTGAGGCTCAGAGGTTAAAATCATAATTTGCCCAACGTCTCACAGCCAGGAAGCGGGAGAGCTAGGACCTGCTGAGCCCGGGTGTGTCTGTCTGGGAACCCTGTCCAGCCCTGCCTATGTCTGGACCAGTCAGCAGGGAACTTTAGCTCCTGTCCCAAGGTCCGCTCCGGCGGCCTCATGAGGAACGGGGCAGACGGGTGTGGCACTTGGCGACCACCAGCCACTGTGGCATGGGACTTCGGATGCCCGCCGGGGAGTGTGCGTGTGCGTGTGCATGGGGGAGTGCCTGTGAGTGTTTGTGTGTGAGTGAAAATGTGTGCCCGTGTGTTTGGAGGGGCACACAGATTCTCACCCGCCCAAACTGGGGGTTGTGCTCTCATGTGAGGCACTAAAGGCCAAACGCGTGCTCTGTACACTTGCCAACTCCGGGGCCTCTGTCTAAAGTAGCCTATTTTAGGGATGAGAAGAGAAGCCCCACACACATCTAAGAGGCCACCAGGAGAGCTGATTATGATTTTTAAGAGCTAATGCTACCACCCACGACTCACTGTTTATGGACGATCCTTGCTCACTGTCTCTATCATAAACTGTGTGCAAGACGCTGTATATACGCGAGCCAACCGAAGCACTTGGTGGGCAGAGACAGCAGTACTAGCGAAGGGGCCGGGAGGCGAGAGGGCCCCACGGCTGCTGGATGAGATGAGCACGGAGGCCGAACAAAGGCAGAGGAACTCCTGCGCGCAGCTGGGTGGCCGTCTGCTGAAGGTGACGGATCCCGTTAAGTTATGCAGCCAGGCGCACACGGAGGGGCCGTGTCCCTGTAAATCAGCAACAGGCCCACATCTTTGGGAAGGCTCCTGCAAGCTTAGGGGGTCTGAACAGGCCCACTGCCTGGGTAAAAAGGAAGAAAAAGAAAGGAAGAAGAAGGGGCAGGGGGGGGGGCCTGTGGCTATCTCACAACTTCGAAAGCCAGGCTTTGAGCAGCAGAGGTGGGGCAAGAACCCCAGGGATCCCCCAATCTCCCCTCCAGGGCCCTGGGAGAATCTCAGGCCCTGGGGCTGCCGACTCAAGCCCAGCACTGCCCAACCTGGTGCAGACAGGCCTGCAGCCTGGAGGGGACCCAAGTGTGCTGGCTCCCTCCAGAGAGTTTGCCTCTGCTCTGGGATCTGCCTCGGCTAAAAGGCACTTGTCCCTGGACAGCAGCCATCAACTCGCTCCCTCCGATCCTTCCAGCGCTATCAAGTCTGATTCCACGACTGTGCAGGGCATGGGGGCAACATTCGTCCCGGAATGGTGGGAGAAAGGCGGTCCGACCGCTGGAGCAGGAGAGACCACAGCAGGCACTGAGCCCACCATCTCTTTCACTTGGCAGGTGAGGAGACTAGTCCCAGAGAAGTCTCGGACAGGCCCAGGCTTGATGATGGAGCTGAGAGCAGAGCCCAAGTCTCTTGCTGGCCAGCCCAGGGCTCAGTGCAACAAGCTGACCAGGTCAGGTCTCTGCTTTGTGGCTGCAACATTTCTGAAATGCCACCTGCTCTGCAACGAATGGCCTGAAATAAAACCTAATAGGCTGATCACTTAAAAATACGTTGTTTGGTAAAATAAATAAATAAATGCATAAATAAAGCCTTCAGCTCCAGCTCTTCAGTTTTGCTTTGGCTTCCCGCCCCCCGCCCCCATCACCTACTGCAGACAAAGGCAGGAATTAATCACTATTGTTCACAGAGCAGCACCGTTCCTGCAGACATCATCAAAGATGCTGATGCCTCCGGGAGGAGGTGAACAACCTCCACAGTATTGACTTCCAATACTGTGGAAATAAAGGGAAGAAGGAGGTGAGGGGAGAAGGGGAGGTGGAGGGAGGAGGAAGGCGGGAGAAGGGAGAATAGCTGTGGCCCCCGCGCTCTCTTCAACAGCCCAGGGTCTGCCTTGTGGTGGGTACCTACTCCATTGGCAATGTTGTGCACATTTATGAAAAGTCACATACACTGGAGAGCATTCTGCTTCCCTAAGGGAAAGCTCTTTTTGGTATTTAGAAAGGCAAAATCTCTTTTGAGATCTTTTCAAAACTAATGGGCAAGTTGCACAACCCTGTGAATGTCCTAAGGCCACTGAACTGTACAATCAAAGCCGGCTAAAATGATAAAGTTTATATCATGTATATTCCACCACAGTTGTTAAGAAGGAAGAAAAACCTAATGGGAATAAAGAGAAAAGTGCTCAGTTGTTTCCAGATGTAGCCCCTGGAAAGACAGTCCGAGCCCACTGGTGCTGGTCGGAGTAAGGAAAACACCCAGGCCAGTGCAAGCTCCCGGGCTTGGCCAGCGATCGGCACCCAGCAGGGGCACGCCTCGTCGGTGGGGGCCCTGCCCCAGGTGGACCCGCCCGCACACTTCGAATCCTCAGCCTTAGAAACCAGGGCAGATCCGAGGCTCCTGCGTCCACGGAGTGTGGCTGAGCTCGGAGCCTCCAGTCCAGGCTGCTTCTACACTCAGTCTAGATGAAGGGGGAACCGACTCGCAGAGGCTGTGTTCCAAGGCCACAGCCGTTGGAAGGGCAGAGTGTAAAAACACTCATCAAAGGGAATCCATTCGGCAAGCCAGCCACCGTGCTAGACACGGACACGGACAGCCCCGGGAGATGCACAGAAGTGCGGTCTGTGCGGTCACCCGCCTGGCGTAGGAGGCATGAGAGATATGAGAGCTCACGGGTAGGGCAGCTGTCTCCGAGAAGCTGGGGTTGGAGGACCTGTGCTGGGAGGGCTCCAGGGCATAAAGTTTATGTCATTAAAAAGTGACTTGAAAAAATACATGACTGGTTCCTCCAGAAGTTAAACACAGATGTATCACATGACCCAGCAATTCCACTGCTAGGTACATACCCCAAAGAACTGAAAGCAGGGACTCAAACAGACACCTGTTACATTAGTGTGCATGGCGGCATCGTTCACGACAGCCTACGGGTGGAAACAACCCAAGTGTCTGGCAGTGGATGAATGGATAAACAGAATGTGTATATACATGATTAGTATTATTCAGCCGTAAAATGGAAAGTTCTGACAAGCTACGAACGAACATGGACGAACCTCAGAAACATCATACTAAGTGAAATAAGCCAGACAAGAAAGGACAAATACTGTATGATTCCACTTATATGAGGCACCTAGAATAGTTACATTCATAGAGACAGTAGATTGGAGGTTACTAAGGACTAGGGGTGGGGAGAATGGGAGTTGTAGTTTAATGGGTATAAAATTTCTGCTTGGAATGATGAAAATGTTCTGGTAAAGGCAGCACAACATTGTAAACGTACTTAATGCCACTGAACTACACAATTAAAATGGTTAAAATAGTAAATTTTATGTTATGTATATTTTTCCAAAATAACAAAAAGTTCTTCAGTTACTTAACTCCTCATGGGGGAGAAAAACAATCCGTCTCACGCTCAGATTACATAAGGCTCCCACAGGCTGGGAGAGAAGAAGCCAGGAACAGTTAGGTGGACTTTCGATTCCTTCAACAGCACACCGGATTTTCAGACCAAGCTGCCTACTGGAGGAAAAAATACTGGATAAAATAGAAGCAAACTCCTTAAAAGCATCACTAAGCTGACCAGATAGTAACTACCAGGCTCGAGTCTAAGGGGAAATGGGAACCCGGAGAGGTAGCAGAACAACGAAGCATCTCAGCAGCTTTTACCTTCAGGGCCGTTGCTAGAACGGGCAAATGAAACGGGTTTTACTTTAACAGACTTTTGGGAAAAGGAAACGGAAACCGAGGCCTGGGACTCCACCAAGACAGGGAACCCAACGGGACACCCTCCCCACATGGAAGCCCCACGGGGGCCCAAACCCACCCTCCCCACCCCACATGCACACACAGCTCGGGGGTCACAGGCAAGAGGGCTCTGCAGCTAGCAAGCCAGGCAAGGAAGACAATGAAAGGAAAAACACCTCCCTGGCCACTGGCCCTGGAATGGATTTGCAGCCTGGACTCACAGGGAAATTCAAGCTGGGACTCTGGTATAAGGTGGTCCCGGATGGGCCCAGCCGACTTGGCAGGTACAGAGTCAGTAAGTATTGGTGCAGTCTCTGCCTCCTCGCTGCCTTCTGTGCCCTCTAGCTGCGCGGGCTTCCTCCCATTTCCTGGAGGCTCCCGCGCTCTCCTGCCCCCCGCCCCTCCCTGTGGGCTCTACATTCTCTCTGTGATGGCTAACCTAGGCTCATCCTTCTGACCTTGGCTCCGCGGACATTTCCTCGGGGAAGCTTGCTCTGCCCCCAAGTCTAAGTCAGGCCCCTTTGTAAACACACCTCTATAAAACTTCCTTCCTTGCTTCCAGAGCAGTTAAATCGGTTTTGAATTAGACATTTATTAGTGGGATTATTTGATTAATATCTCTGTCCCTCACAAGACTATAAACACGTTGGTAGCAGGAAATATATCTGGTAATATTCATCATAAATGCTAGTATTTAGCACATAGGAAGTACTCCAAATTAATTTTGAACGGCTGAATTGCAGGAGGTTGGAACGCAGAGTTTGTCCCAACTTTGCCACTTGTCTTGGGCCCTTTGTTGCGCACTGATCTTTCTGAAATTTAGTTTCTCCTCTTGTATAATGGAATAATGAGACCTAGCCACCGACTGCCCAGGGTTCTTACAGGGTCCAAAGAAAACCCAATGTATGAACAATGTAAGGAATTTTATTAGAGGATTGCAGCTGGAGTAGTATCAAAGTATGCTGTATGACTACCACTTTTGGGGGGCTTACTATAAACCAGGCACTATGCAAAGTGCTCCAAATACATTATCTCATTTAATCCTTATTTTAAAAACTGTGAAGAAGATACTAAGGTCTTTATTCTACAAACGAAGAAACTGAAGTCCTAAGAGGTTCAAGAAATTTGCTTCAACTCCAGTTGAGAAATTTGGGATCTGAACTCAGGTCTCTCTGATCCCAATGCCCGCACACTCTTACCCCCCAGGCCCCCGCGTCACCCCAGAGCCCCACGCGGCCCAGCATTGCTCTGACACAGCAACGTCCACTCCGGAACTGGCCGGCTGGCTTGCTAGGAATCAAGGAGTGAACATCAGGGGTCCTCTCCTATTATTCATGTCCTTCCCAAATTCACTGGGAAGGAATGTACCAGAGCACAGCACTCCCCAGTATAAAGGACCTGGATCTGCCCCGGTTGTGCAAAGCCTTCTGACTCCTGCCACGTCACAGAGGTGTTCCCATCACTTTGGTGATGGTGCCCCTTGCCTCATCTTGCCCAACATCTGCTTGGTTCTTGAAGGCTTTCCTCCGGCCCTCCGCTCACAAACACACCAGTTCAAGCAGTCCTTGAGTTCCAAAAGGTCACAGGAGGAGAGGCTGATACTAAAGAAAGTTCTTTCTCATTTTTTTTTTAAAGATTTATTTATTTATTTGAGAGAGCGAGAATGAGAGAGAGAGAGTACATGAGAGGGAGTAGGGTTAGAGGGAGAAGCAGGCTCCTTGCTGAGCAAGGAGCCCGATGCGGGACTCGATCCAGGGACTCCAGGATCATGACCTGAGCCGAAGGCAGTCACTTAACCGACTGAGCCACCCAGGCGCCTCGTTCTTTCTCATTTAATGAAAGGTTTTTAAACATGATCTTTCAACCTTAAGACAAAAGACAGCTTTAAATTTTTGCCACTTGTCTCCAGATCCAAAAGTACCGTTTCCTAAGTTTTTGAAGAGACCTACACTTCAGTCTGCTTTGGAATCCATCAGCTTACAGTTTCCATTTTGTTCTTTGGAAGGCCTTCATATAGTTACCACAAAGTTGTCTCCAACTTCAATCACCCAAGGAGTGGGAAAAGCCTCTGTGTCCCATGCTCCACATAGTGATGTGTGCAAGTATGTCCTTAAAATCCCTCTGGGTAGTAAAGATGAAGGGTGACAACTGGAAGGGTTTCCACTGTTGTTTTCTAGGACCCTGAAATTAATTAATACAAACAAGAAAAATCCAAAACAGTAAGAGCTCAACGATTGTATTTTGAACATCTAACCTAGGTTATGAGTAGATAGCTATTTTATTTTAAACATAGGCACACTAAGTTTACTTTCTGCAAAAAGGCATTTGCAGCTCCTACTCAAAGCTCAAGGAAATTAAAACAACACACACACACATACACACACACACCATCTCAGACGTATTTTCACCAAAGATAATGAACAGAGCAGACAAATCAGTCTGACAGGTAATTTACCATTAACGGTTTGATTTCATCAGTCTAGCCACAATGCATTATGAACTAGGAAAATTAGACAAGTCAAGGGGATGATACTATCAGTGTTTAATGTTTATTTTCCATTACCTGGCAGCACAATTATTCTCAATAAATATAACCATTCTCTAAGAGAAAAACTTGAAGCAGTTCGGCTCATAAAATAGTACTATTAAAGTTTCAAGTAGACTCAGCTACTTGGAGAAAGAGATCATGTGCCTTTTATTGAGGACCAGTGTGACAAGCAGAAAACTATGCAGATTGATCTCTCTGTTTAGGTAAAATGAAGGGAAACAGGGCAGTCTCTGGATAAATAACTTCCATATTCACTAAGTGAAAGATGTTTTTCTCCTTCCCTTTTGAATGTCACGCAAAATGTAATCATTTTCAAAATGAGTTGACAGTTCTGTGTTGGTTATCCCAACCCAAAGCAACATAGGACAGAGATCTTGAAAATCTTATGTCAATACAGACTAGATCAATAAATGTCACACATACTCTGGTGCCTTAAGCCTAGGTATAAACTCATCCAAAAGTGACTGAGACAAGAGTCTTAATAGATCTCACTGCCTATCAGACTTCTCAGAAACTGAGTTTTCAAAAATAGGTAAGTTGTTTGAAATTAGCCTCAGATACCAATATCTCTGTCATATGGGGACGTTCTTCTTCCTAACCATCTGTTTTGAAAAAAAGAGTGAAATACAATTTGTAAAAAAAATTAGATTCCTTACATTTCAAGCATAATTTAAATGTTCCTAATTTTACTATTGTGTCCCCTTTAACCAATTAACAAACAAAGCAGCTGAGAATCCAAGAAGAGCTTTAAGATAGCATCTTCTTGGGAGTGGAAAGAATTACAAGAACACCAAAGCTGAGTGGGGGTAGAACAGTTTCTAAGGCTTGATAAGGTCAATCTAGCTCCTTCTCCCAAAAGAAGCGTAAATTGAGGGCTGATATATAAGAAAAACAGCAGCAGCAGTAGTAATAATAATAATAGAGCTATAGCAAGGACTCCAGTCTGCAGATACCAAAGCATTTACAGTTGGGAATGACTGAAAGAAGAGTGTGGTGTGTATCCCGTTTCTCATGCCGCTCTCACTCCCTAGTATAGCCCCCACTGATCGCTTATTACCTTCATGATTGCTATTCCCTTCCTCCGTTTTGGCTTGTTGGTCTTCCGCTTATTAATTTCTAGGTGCTCTTTATATATTGGGGAGATTAGCCCTTTGTCTATGACAGACTCTCTCCTTTCTATTGCTTTTGTGTCAGTCTTGGGAAGTACTTTTCCCCTGGAATTTGCCCATTTTATATAAATTTTCAAATTTATTGGCATATTTCAATAAAATCCTTCTTTTTAAAGATTTATTTTTTACAAATTTCATTTATTTTTATTTATTTGAGAGAAAGAGCACGCACATGAGTGGGGGGTGGGGCAGAAGGAGAGCGAGGATCTCCAGCAGACTCCACGCCCAGCTCGGAGCCTGACATAGGGGCTTGATTGCACCACCCTGAGCCGAAACCAAGAATCGGATGCTTAACCGACTGAGCCACTTAGGCACCCCTCCATAAAATCCTTACTACCTTTTAGATATCTCTAGAATTTATGATGGTGTCCACCTCCATTTTTGTGCTTGATACAGGCTATTTACTTTCTCTCTCATCAGTTTTATTAGGTTTTTTTTTCAAATGACTATTTTTTGGCTTTACTAATCCCTACTCTTGTACACTATTTTTTTCTTTTAATGTCATGACTTCTGTCCTTCTACTTCTGTGGGTTGAATTTGCTGTCCTTTGCTTATTTATAGCAGGTGAACTGTCATATTTTCAATATCATTCAGTTATAGTATTTTTAAATTTCTGTTGTGATTTCTTCTTCGACCTCTGGGTTATTTAAAAGTGTATTGCTTAATTTCCAAGCACATGTGACTTTTATAGTTCCCTTTGATGTCGATCTCTTGCATAACTCCACACTAGTCAGAAAGCACTCTCTATATGAGTCCACTGAAAGTTGAAATTATCTTTACTGCCCAACATATGGTCAATATTGATAAATATATCATGTGTACTTTATTTTTATTTTTTAAAAAGATTTTATTTATTTATTTGACAGAGAGACAGCGAGAGAGGGAACACAGGCAGGGGGAGTGGGAGAGGGAGAAGCAGGCTTCCCGCTGAGCAGGGAGCCCGATGCGGGGCTCGATCCCAGGACCCCAGGATCATGAACTGAGCCAAAGGCAGATGCTTAATGACTGAGCCACCCAGGCGGCCCATCACATGCACTTTAAATGAACATGCACTCTAACATTGTGGCAAATTTATGGTGTTGTTTACATTTCTAATATGCTTGATCTTCACATATTCCATCAGTTATTAAAGGAGGTGTGTTAAAATTTCCCTCAATGGTTGTGAATAGGTCTATTTCTTCTTTCAGTTCTAGCTTTCCATATTTTGAGGCTATGTAAATAGCTGCATGAAATTTAGACTTTTTATATCCTTCTGGTAGACTGGCTCTTTTATCAATATGATAATAGCTTTAATATGATAATAGCTTCATCTGGGCTTCTGACAGACTGGCTATCAATTGGAGGTTCCAGTGACCCCGCTTCCTTTGGTTTGATTAATTTGCTAGAGCAGCTCACAGAACTCTTGAGAGGCATTTTACCTACTAAATTACTGGTTTATTATAAAAGGATAGAAGTCAAGAACAGCTGGATGGAGGAGATGCATTAGGGCAGGGTATGTGGGAGCAGACACAAAGCTTCCATGCCCTCTTCTGGGTGTGCCACTGTCCCAGCACTGGAGACTCCCTAAACCCTGTCCTTTTGGGGTTTTATGGAGGCTTCATTTCATAGGCATGAATGATCAAATCACTGACCATTGGTGACTGATTTAACCCCCAGCCCCTCTCCCCTCCGTGGAAATGAGGGTGGTGGGACTGAAAGTTCCAACCCTCTAATCTCATGGTTGTTTCCCCTGGCAACCAGCTCCGTCCTTACGTGCTCCAAAAGTCAATTCATTAACATAAACCCAGTTGTGGAGGAAAGGGGCTTGTCATGAAGACCCCCATTTCACCTTTATGGTTCTGAAGCGATTTCAGGAACTGAGGATAAGAGACCAAATATTATAACAAAAAATGCTCCCATTGCTAGGAACTATAGGCAAACCCCAAATACATATGAGAAATATATGTTTGATCATTCAAATCACCAAACATATATTTCTCATAAGTCACAATATCACAAGTATAGAATTCTAGGTTGGCAGTTTACTTATAGCACTTTATAATTTTTATTGAGAAGTCCACAGCCAGTTTTATTATTGCTCATTTGAAGGCAATATGTCCTTTTCCTTTTTTTTTAGTTTTTAGCAGTTTCTCCATGATGCCCTAAGATGCAGTTTTGTGTTTATTGTGCTTGTGTTTGTAGAGCTTCCTCAATCTATGGTTTTCTGAATTTCAATCTCTTTTAGACAATTCCCAGCCATTATCTCTTCAAATAATTATGCTTCTGCCATATCTTCTCTCACCTTGCCTGAAACTCCTACATGTATGCTAAATTTTCTTCACCATGTCCTATATAACCCTTTTGCTCAATTCTTTAGTTTAGTTCTTTTCTCTCTCTGAGTTTCAGTCTGGATATTTTCTTTTGACATATCTTCTCGTATAATTCTCTCTTCAGCTGTGTCTAATATGTAAGCTTGCCTTTGAGTTAATTTCAGTTCCTATATTTTTCAATCCCAGAATTTCCATTTGAATCTTATAATTTCTAGTTCTCTACTGAAATGCTTGATCTTTTCATTTAATGTCTTGAACATGCTAATCACAGCTTTTGAAAAGAAGGACAATGGCAATATTTGGAACTCACATGTAACTGTTTCTATTATCTGTTTTTTCTATTGATTTTCATCAATTATTCCTTTATTATCTATTTTTTTATTGAATGCCAAACATTGTTTCTGAAAAATTGTGAAGTGGATATTCTGGATGATCCTATAGTCCAGAATAGATGGTAAATTACTTTTAAAATTGTAAACACATCCTCACCTTCTTTCTTATTGTGACATAATTTGCATACAGGGAAATTCAGGGGCCTTAAGAGTTTGAGGAACTTTGGCAAATACATAAGCCATGCCCCTATCAAAATAGGGCACATTTTATCACTTCTTATGCCTCCTTCCCAATAATTTCCTTCTCCACAGAAAATAAATTTCAAGAGATGAATGCATAAACAAATTGTGGTATAGACACAAAATGTATAAACAAATTGTGGTATACCACAGCAATAAAAAGACTGTAGTATACACATCAGAGGTTCTGAGTGAATCACAAAACATTCTGACTGAATCAAAGAAGTTGAACAGAAAAGAGTGAATGTAGTATGGTTACATTTACATGAAACTCAGGAAAAGTCAAATCTAATCTATAGTTATAGAAAGCCCATCAGTGGTTGCTTGGGACCAGGGGTGGAGGACAGATATTGGCTGAAAGGGGGCACATGGAATTTCTGGGAGTGATGAAATGTTCTTTGTGTTGATTGTGGTAGTGGTTTACACAGGTACATGCATTTGTCAAAACTAATCAAACTGTACACTTAAAGTGGGTGTATTTTATTATATGTAAATTGTACCCCAATAATATTTTAAAGGGTTATCCAGCTTTTCTAGTTGTTCTCAGCTGGAAGGTTCATCTGATACAAGTTAATCTGACACAGCAGCCAGAAGCATAAGTGTATTAATATAATTTTGCGTATTATTTCAGCCACATTGCTTAATATTCTCAGTTCTGTATTATCTGCAGGTTTTAATGCTTTAAGTCATTAACAGAAGATTTTTAACAACATGGTTTAAGACAAAGTCTTAGGTCACTCAAAAGTATTCTGGTAGTATATCACCAAGCTACTTTATTAGTACTCTCACTATTCAACAGCTGGATATTTCTCTAAAAATAATAGAAGATAACTTATTTTTATCTCTTTATCCACAGGACATCATGTGCAATTTCATCAAAGTCTTTGCTGAATCCAAGATTGTATTCACAGCATTCCTTTCATCAACCATTTTTTACTTCAGAAAAAAATTATCCATTTTGAGATTTATGAATATTTTCTCTATTATCTATCAAACATCACTGACATATGTTCTTGGACTCCATCTGTAACTTCTTTAAGAAGAAGAAGCCTACTGGAATGTAGTTGGCCTGGTCCTGGAGATAGAGTCATTTAAAACTTTCCATGGCTTTTCTTTGTTCTGCAATCATATCTCTACATTACTTATTTTATACTTCTCTATTTGAAGATTATTTTGTTTGCTGGAGATGTGGGCCTTGTACTTCTTACTCTGAATATAGCTTAGGAGGCACTTTTAGCACACGTCAGGATAGTTGAAGGTCTTAATTCAATGGATTATTTCTTTGTGTGTTATATAATCTATACTAAGCAGACATCATTCAAATTTTCTAAATAGGTAAGTGGCATCATATAATTATACTAAAGTGCTGCCTATTTCCTTTTATTTTCTCTTAAATGCTCTTCATCATGCTTCCAATCCTTAGATTTATATATTTCCTTACAAATAAATGTCTTATTTAGGTACCACACAACTTGCCTTTCCTATTCAATCTATTTCACTTAAATTGAATCTTAATGTATTTCTCCATTTTCATCTGGTGTAAAGTGTTACTTTTGAAAATTCTGATAATCTAATACAAATCACATGCCTTTTTAACAGATGCCCAAAAGATTTGCTTTTCTTTATAGTCTCATAATTTCACTAGTGAATGTCTTGGTATTGGTTATTTTAGGTCAATATTAGTTATTTGCTGTGCTTTTCCAATACAGAATTTCAATTTCTTTCCTAATTTCAGTGTTCTTGAAATACTTTTGTCTTTTGCTTATCTTGATTTTTTTAATGAACTAGTAATTCCATGTGTGATCTTCATTACCTATCTTCAATGACACTTTTTTTTAAATTTCAAAATATGGTTTATAACTGGATTCTTCTACTATAAAGGCCATTATTGGAACAACTGTCAAAATTTGAATGGGGTCTGAGGATTAGATGGTGGTAATGTACCCATGTGAATTTTCTGATTTTGATGGTTATATTGCAGTTATATGGGAGAATGTCCTTGTTTGTAGGAAATACATGTCCTAATTCCTGAACTTGGGAGTATGTTACCTAACAAACAAGATTTTGCAGATGTAATTAAGTTAGTATTTTTTTTTTCCATTCAGAACGTGCCCTCTTTAATAACCATCACTAGGCTAACCCATCCTCCCACTCCCCTCCCCTCTAGAACCCTCAGTTTGTTTTTCAGAGTCCATTGTCTCTCATGGTTCATCTCCCCCTCCGATTTCCCCTCCTTCATTCTTCCCCTCCTGCTATCTTCTTCTGCTTTTTTTTTTTTAACATATAATGTATTATTTGTTTCAGAGGTACAGATCTGTGATTTAACAGTCTTGCACAATTCACAGCGCTCACCATAGCACATACCCTCCCCAATGTCTATCACCAAGCCACCCCATCCCTCCCAGCCCCCACCACTCCAGCAACCCTCAGTTTCCTTCCTGAGATTAAGAATTCCTCACATTAGTGAGGTCATATGATACATGTCTTTCTCTGATTGACTTATTTCACTCAGCATAACCCTTTCCAGTTCCATCCACATCATTGCAAATGGCAAGATTTCATTCCTTTTGATGGCTGCATAATATTCCATTGTGTGTGTGTGTGTGTGTGTGTATATATATATATATATATATATATATATATATACCACATCTTCTTTATCCATTCATCTGTCGATGGACATCTTGGCTCTTTCCACAGTTTGGCTATTGTGGACATTGCTGCTATAAACATCGGGGTGTACGTACCCCTTCAGATCCCTACATTTTTATCTTTGGGGTAAATACCCAGTAGTGCAATTGCTGGATCGTATGGTAGCTCTATTTTCAGCTTTTTGAGGAACCTCCATACTGTTTTCCAGAGTGGCTGCACCAGCTTGCATTCCCCCCCACAACAGTGTAGGAGGATTCCCCTTTCTCCGCATCCCCACCAACATCTGTCATTTCCTGACTTGCTAATTTTAGCCATTCTGACTGGTGTGAGGTGATATCTCATTGAGGTTTTGATTTGGCTTTCCCTCATGCCGAGCAATGTTGAGCACTTTTTCATGTGTCTGTTGGCCATATGGATGTCTTCTTTGGAAAAATGTCTGTTCATGTCTTCTGCCCATTTCTTGATTGGATCATTTGTTCTTTGGGTGTTGAGTTTAAGAAGTTCTTTATAGATTTTGGATACTAGCCCTTTATCTGATATGTCATTTGCAAATATCTTCTCCCATTCTGTCGGTTGTCTTTTGGTTTTTTGGTGTGCAAAAGCTTTTTATCTTGATGAGGTCCCAATGGTTCATTTTTGCCCTTGCTTCCCTTGCCTTTGGCGATGTTTCTAGGAAGAAGTTGCTGCGGCTGGGGTCGAAGAGGTTGCTGCCTGTGTTCTCCTTTAGGATTTTGTGGACTCCTATCTCACATTTAGGTCTTTCAATCATTTGGAGTCTATTTTTGTGTGTGGTGTAAGGAAATGGTCCAGTTTCATTCTTCTGCATGTGGCTGTCCAATTTTCCCAACACCGTTTGTTGAAGAGACTGTCTTTTTTCCATTGGACCTTCTTTCCTGCTTTGTCGAAGATGAGTTGACCAGAGTTGAGGGTCCATTTCTGGGCTCTCTATTCTGTTCCATTGATCTATGTGTCTGTTTTTGTGCCAGTACCATACTGTCTTGATGCTGACAGCTTTGTAATAGAGCTGGAAGTCCAGAATTGTGATGCTGTCAGCTTTGCTTTTTTTCAACATTCTTCTGGCTATTCGAGGTCTTTTCTGGTTCCATACAAATTTTAGGATTATTTGTTCCATTTCTTTGAAAAAAGTGGATGGTATTTTGATGGGGATTGCATTGAATGTGTAGATTGCTCTAGGAAGCATTGACATCTTCACAATATTTGTTCTTCCAATCCATGAGCATGGAACATCTTTCCATTTCTTTGTGTCTTCCTCAATTCCTTTCATGAGTATTTTATAGTCTTCTGAGTACAGATTCTTTACCTCTTTGGTTAGATTTATTCCTAGGTATCTTATGGTTTTGGGTGCAATTGTAAATGGGATCGACTCCTTAATTTCTCTTTCTTCTGTCTTCTTTTTTTTGTGTGTATAGGAATGTCACTGATTTCTGTGCATTGATTTTATATCCTGCCACTTTACTGAATTCCTCTATGAGTTCTAGCAGTTTTGGGGTAGAGTCCTTTGGGTTTTCCACATAAAGTATCATATCATCTGCAAAGAGTGAGAGTTTGACTTCTTCTTTGCCGATTTTGGATTTATTTCTCTTTGTTGTCTGATTGCTATGGCTAGGACTTCTAATACTATGTTGAATAGCAGTGGTGATAGTGGACATCCCTGCCACGTTCCTGACCTTAGGGGGAAAGCTCTCAGTTTTTCCCCATTGAGAATGATATTCGCTGTGGGTTTTTCATAGATGGCTTTTATGATATTGAGGTATGTACCCTCTATGCCTATACTCTGAAGAGTTTTGATCAAGTAAGGATGCTGTACTTTGTCAAATGCTTTTTCTGCATCTATTGAGAGGATCATATGGTTTTTGTTCTTTCTTTTATTAATGTATTGTATCACATTGATTGATTTGCGGATGTTGAACCAACCTTGCAGCCCAGGGATAAATTCCACTTGGTCGTGGTGAATAATCTTTTTAATGTACAGTTGGATCCTATTGGCTAGTATTTTGGTGAGAATTTTTGCATCCATGTTCATCAGGGATATTGGTCTGTAGTTCTCCTTTTTAATGGGGTCTTTGTCTGGTTTTGGGATCAAGGTAATGGTGGCCTCATAAAACGAGTTTGGAAGTTTTCCTTCCATTTCTATTTTTTGGAACAGTTTCAGAAGAATAGGTATTAATTCTTCTTGAAATGTTTGGTAGAATTCCCCTGGGAAATCATTTGGCCCTGGGCTTTTGTTTCTTGGGAGATTTTTGATGACTGCTTCAATTTCCTTAGTGGTTATAGGCCTGTTCAGGTTTTCTATTTCTTCCTGGTTCAGTTTTGGTAGTTGATACATCTCTAGGAATGCATCCATTTCTTCCAGGTTATCGAATTTGCTGGCATAGAGTTGCTCATAATATGTTCTTATAATTGTTTATATTTCTTTGGTGTTGGTTGTGATCTCTCCTCTTTCATTCATGATTTTGTTGATTTGGGTCATTTCTCTTTTCTTTTTGATAAGTCTGGCCAGGGGTTTATCAGTCTTGTTAATTCTTTCCAAGAACCAGCTCCTAGTTTCGTTGATCTGTTCTACTGTTCTTTTGGTTTCTATTTCATTGATTTCTGCTCTGATCTTTATTATTTCTCTTCTCCTGCTGGGTTTAGGCTTTATTTGCTGTTCTTTCTTCAGCTCCTTTAGGTGTAGGGTTAGGTTGTATATTTGAGATCTTTCTTGTTTCTTGAGAAAGGCTTGTATTGCTATATACTTTCCTCTTAGCACTGCCTTTGCTGTATCCCAAAGATTTTGAACAGTTGTGTTTTCATTTTCATTGGTTGCCATGAATTTTTTAAATTCTTCTTTAATTTCCTGGTTGACCCACTCATTCTTTAGTAGGATGCTCTTTAGCCTCCATGTATTTGAGTTCTTTCCGACTTTCCTCTTGTGATTGAGTTCTAGTTCCAAAGCACTGTGGTCTGAAAATAGGCAGGGAATGATCCCAATCTTTTGGTACCAGTTGAGACCTGATTTGTGGCCCAGCATGTGATCTATTCTGGAGAATGTTCCATCAGCACTAGAGAAGAATGTGTATTCCGTTGCTTTGGGATGGAATGTTCTGAATAGGTCTGTGAAGTCCATTTGGCCCAGTGTGTCATTTAAAGTCTTTATTTCCTTGTTCATCTTTTGCTTAGATGATCTGTCCATTTCAGTGAGGGGGGTGTTAAAGTCCCCCACTATTATTGTATTGTTGTCAATGTGTTTCTTTGCTTTTGTTACTAATTGGCTTATATAATTGGCTGCTCCCATGTTAGGGGCATAGATATTTACAATTGTTAGATCTTCTTGTTGGATAGACCCTATAAGTAGGATATAGTGTCCTTCCTCATCTCTTATTACAGTCTTTGGTTAAAAATCTAATTTGTCTGCTATAAGGATTGCCACCCCAGCTTTCTTTTGGTGTCCATTAGCGTGGTAAATGGTTTTCCACCCCCTTACTTTCAATCTGGGGGTGTCTTGGGGTCTAAAATGAGTCTCTTGCAGACAGCATAGCGATGGGTCTTATTTTTTTATCCAATCTGATAGCCTGTGTCTTTTGATTGGGGCATTTAGCCCATTTACATTCAGGGTTACTATTGAAAGATAGGAATTTAGTGCCATTGTATTGCCTGTAAGGTGACTGTTACTGTATATTGTCTGTGTTCCTTTCTGGTCTATGTTGCTTTTAGGCTCTCTCTGCTTGGAGGACCCCTTTCAAGATTTCTTGTAGGGCTGGTTTCGTGTTTGCAAATTCCTTTAGTTTTTGTTTGTCCTGGAAGCTTTTTATCTCTCCTTCTATTTTCAGTGACAGCCTAGCTGGATATAGGATTCTTGGCTGCATATTTTTCTCATTTAGTGCTCTGAATATATCATGCCAGTCCTTTCTGGCCTGCCAGGTCTCTGTGGATAGGTCTGTTGCCAATCTAATGTTTCTACCATTGTAGGTCACAGATCTCTTGTCCTGAGCTGCTTTCAGGATTTTCTCTTTGTCTCTGAGACTCGTACATTTTACTATTAGATGTCCAGATGTTGACCTATTTTTATTGATCATGAGGGGGGTACTCTGTGCCTCCTGGATTTTGATGCCTGTTTCCTTCCCCAAATTAGGGAAGTTCTCTGCTATAATTTGCTCCATATACCTTCTGCCCCTCTCTCTCTTTCTTCTTCTTCTGGGATCCCAATTATTCTAATGTTGTTTCGTCTTATGGTATCACTTATCTCTCAAATTCTGCCCTCGTGATCCAGTAGTTGTTTATCTCTCTTTTTCTCAGCTTCTTTATTTTCCATCATTTGGTCTTCTATATCACTAATTCTCTCTTCTGCCTCATTTATCTTAGCAGTTAGAGCCTCCATTTTTTATTGCACCTCATTAATAGCCTTTTTGATTTTGACTTGGTTAGATTTTAGTTCTTTTATTTCTCCAGAAAGGGTTTCTCTAATAACTTCAATGCTTTTTTCAAGCCCAGCTAGTATCTTTAAAATCGTCATTCTGAACTCTAGTTCCGACATCTTACTAATGTCCGTATTGATTAGGTCCTTGGCAGTCGGTACTGCCTCTTGTTCTTTTTGTTGAGGTGATTTTTTCCATCTTGTCATTTTGTCCAGAGGAGAATAGATGAATGAGAGAACAAAATGCTAACAGGGTAACAACGTCCCCAGAAAATATACTAATCAGAAAAGACCTGAAACCGGGGGAAAAGAAAGGGAAAGAAAGAAAAGAAAAGAAAAAAAAAGATAAAAACAAAACAAAACAAAAAAAACAGAATATGATCAAATATGATCATGCTGGTGCATAGATCAGTGCCACACACTAGATTTTGGGCGTATTTTGGTCTGTTAGAAGAAAGTGCCTCCCAACATTTTAAAGAAAGAAAAACTTATATATGTACAAAAATAAGGGTTGATATGATGAAGGGATGGAATATGACTGTAAAGATGAAAATTATAAAAAATTTTATAAAAGGAATTGATAAAATAAGAAGTTGGTTGAAAAAAGAAAGAAGGGGATTTAAAAAAAAAAAAAGGGAGAGAATGTGATCAGGCAGGAGACTAGAACAAAGCCATACACTAGAGATTTAGGGTATATTTTGATCTGTTAGAAGAAATTGTATCTCAAAATTTTAGAACAACTTACATATATATACCAAAAATAAGGGTAACTACTATGAAGGGATAGAATGACTCTAAAAATGAAGAACAAAAAAATATTTTTTAAAAAAGGGATTGATAAGATGTTGGTTGAAAAAGGGAAAAATTTTTTAAAAAGTTAACTTTGAAAGACTAAAGAATCATGCGGGAAAAGCCATGGATTCTATGTGCCGTATTCCCCTAGCCCTGGAGTTCTGCCGTTCTCACTGATTGGTAAACTTGGTCTTGGCTGGCAGTCCTCGCTGATCTTCTGGGGGAGGGGCCTGTTGCCATGGTTCCCAAATATCTTTGCCGGAGGCGGAACTGCCCCTCCCTTGCCGACCGGTCTAAGTAATCTGCTCCGGTTTGCTCTCCGGAGCATTTGTTCCCTGCAAGCTTTCCGTACAGATTTGGAGGAGGAGAGTGAAAATGGCCTCCCAATCTCCACCCCAGAGGAGCCGAGAACTCGGGGCCCCGTTCCTCAGTGAGCCCCCAGAGAAAAGCAGTCAGTCACTCCTGTCTCCCGGGTCTCTGGCCACACTCCGTGCTCACCCGGCCTGTGACCGAGCATTTCTGTCTCTGGCACCCGACCCCGTGTGGCGTCTCCAAACCCAGCAAATCCCTGCAGTGCGCTCCCTTGCCGCTCCTCCCGGGGGAGGAAGGGGAGTCTCCCCGGATCTGCCGATTGTCGGGTCCCTGCTGGAGGAGCAGTGGCCCGACTGTGCTGCGGATCACGGTTTATGGCCACCCCGAGCTGAGAGCGCACTCCTCGGCTCCGTCTCTGCAGCCAGCTTCCCTGCCCGATACCTGGGAGCTCTGCCGCACTCAGGCACCCCCGGTCTTTCTGTGACCCCGAGGGTCCTGAGACCACACTGTCCCCGCGAGAGTTCCACCCCCCTTAGCCACTGGAGCGACATCCCTCAGCGGAGCCTTCTAAAAGTTCCGATTTTGTGCTCTGAGGCTCTATCACTTGCCAGAAGTGGCGGATGGAGGCCCCCTCCCCCACCATCTAGCCTCCCGAATATCGCCTCGGATTCACTTCTCCGCACGTCCTACCTTCCAGAAAGTGGTCGCTTTTCTGTTCAGAGAGTTGTTGCTATTCTTTTCTTCAATCTCCTGTTGAGTTTGTAGGTGTTCAGAATGGTTTGATCCCTATCCAGCTGAATTCCTGGGACCAGACTAAATCCAGGTCTCCTACTCCTCCATCTTGCTCCGTCCCCTTCAATAACACTTTTTAATCTTTAAAGAACTTTCCTTAAATTTTTGATTTAAAAAATTTTTCTTAAAAATTTTTTTAAAAATAATTTCTTTTTTATATCTTCTGTTCCTTTTAGGGTATTGTTTTATTTACATGCTCTTATGTTTCTATTTACAATTCTGAAATATTTCCTTCTATTTCTAATTCTTTCCTGAGTTGTCAAGCTATTTCTTTTTTTTTTTTTTTTTTTAAAGATTTTATTTATTTATTTGAGAGAGAGAGAATGAGAGAGACAGAGCATGAGAGGGGGGAGGGTCAGAGGGAGAAGCAGACTCCCTGCTGAGCAGGGAGCCCGATGCGGGACTCGATCCTGGGACTCCAGGATCATGACCCGGTCAAGCTATTTCTTATAATTCTGTTCTTTGTTGTTCTTTCATGTCTTATGTCATTTCTTAAAGATTTTGAGTTCCTTTTGCAATAATAGGTTACAGTTTTCTTTTGTGGGCATGTGTTTTCTGGCATGCTTCCATTTTCCACACAGATGTTTTCTCCTTATTCTTTTTCTTATAATTTTGTTATTTGGCCTTGATACTATTATTTTGCTCATTTTTGTATAAAATTAATTTTCTTGAACTATTGAAATAGGATTCAGAAAAGCTTCGTTAACAGATTCATTCTTCTGTTGTTTTTGCATTGTGTTAAAAAAACATGACAGCTTGGTTCCTGGGATTTCCTGGCTCTACTTCCTTTCTACAATTTGAACTAGCAACCTTTTGGGTCTGTTGTCCCTATCCTGTTCAATTTTGATTCCACTCACAGCAACTTTTTGTCAATGTGACTTGTCCTGGAAGAAAGCTCGGGCAAGCTGGTTTTGAGAATTCCCAGAGGCTAGAGTGTTTTAGCCCCTTAAATCCTGATGGTTATATTGTGGTTTTCCTGTTCTCAGACCTAACAGATGCTACCCTGTTGCTTCTTTCTTGTTCCTCTCTGAGACACCAATATCACTGCAGATCTTGGAGGTGTTGGTGCTTTAATCCCACCTACTGGTATCTGGAGGGTTGTGAGGCTACCTCATTACCTAGTTTTACCATCAATGTGATTATGTTGTTGTTTTAATGTGCAAATTGAAAACTATGCTGTCCCCACCACCATCTTCCTAGGATCCTCTCCATGTATTTAATTTTATACATAAGTATGATGTGGATTTCTTGTGGAACCACTATTGTTATTAAATCCATGCTTTTCCTAACACTTTCGTTGAGAACGTTCCACTTCACATCTTATTGTTTCATGCCAGGATGATCCATTTGTTTAAAACCAGGCCTCATCAATTGAAACTATGCTTCATCAAAGCCTTCAACATTTCTTGTATTTGACAAACTCACCTTACATCACCTCAACAAGTACTCAAGAATTATGTCATTCTTAACATGTTACCCAATTATGTAGCAATAAATCTTAGTTCAATTTCAGTAGACTGGCATGACCACAACACAAGTAGCTAACTTGGAAGGCACCCTAATAAAACTACTTGAGATTGGTCATTCTGAACGCACCTACTCAAAACACATATATGTCAGAATTAAATATATACGGGTTGTCATATTACCAATCTCAAAACTATAAACATAAAAGCAGGGATTCCATCAGTTTTGTTTACCACTTTATCCTCAGAGGTTAACACTATGCTTAAACACCTAAAACAAATATACTGAATTTGTTGAATGAATAAATGGGCTCTTAGCAGATTGTTGTATTAACTCTCTTCCCAACCTCCTATTCAGTGGGAGATGTTTCAGTACTACCCATCATTTAAAACAGCAATTGCAGGGCGCCTGGGTGGCTCAGTTGGTTGGGCGACTGCCTTCAACTCAGGTCATGATCCTGGAGTCCCTGGATCAAGTCCCACATCGGGCTCCCTGCTCAGCAGGGAGTCTGCTTCGCCCTCTGACCCTACCCCCTCTCATGTGTTCTTTCTCTCTCATTCTCTCTCAAATAAATAAAATCTAAACAAAACAAAACAAAACACAGCAATTGCATATTGTCTGATGCTGGCTTTGTAGAACCATTCATGCCAACTGGATACGCTACAGTTGTTCAGAGTGAGAAGATGGGTAAAGAAGGTTGTCACTGTTTTGGCAATGCTCTATTTGGCTAATATAACAAGTCAGGAGACAAGGACATGACCATAAGATGCAGCCAGATGTCAGAAATGTTACATCAGATCTGGTCATCTAACATAATGGGTTGAATTCCGGGAAACTCACAGTCAGAACTAGGTCATCCAAAGACACTGGGATTGCTCCTTATAAAAGGTTTAGTTTCCTCCTTGACACAGCTGTGTTCCCTAGAGGCCTTTGATTCCTCTTTAAGTCTAACTCCCCTCCAGGAAACCTGGACACTTGGGACACAACGGCCTCAAATAAGTCTCAAAACAGCCTCTGTGAGTAGCCACTCATCTGATCTTCTAAAGCAAACAGCAACTACTGAGACAGAGGAGGGGAGGGGAGATAAAAGGAAGGCAGAAGAAAAGACACAGAAAGAAGTATTTCACATTCCAATGGACTTCTTAATGAGCAGATGGGAGGAGGGTTTTCTGAGTTAATTTTACTAGATGGCAAAGCTTCTTCACCCTATGATTTGCTTAAGTCTGACCTAAAGCATTCTGTCAACAGGTTGGGTTAATGGAAATAAGTAATGAACTATTAAACTCACTACCCAGAAATAAGATGCTTATTAACAGCCTTTATAACAAGGTTGAACATACAACAGTAGCATCTTCTTCAACCAGAGCATTATATATGTCAATTATGCACAGAAGTACCCCTGGCCTGGGACCCTTAAACATTTTGATAAAGACGAAAATGAAAAATGCTAATTACCATCTAGTCTATGGCCTCTGTATTATGTCACTGTCCACACTTGAGTAAGCATCTGGTGAAATCATGTGCAGATCGACTAACTTTGACTACCAAAAATTTCCCTGTATCCATGGCTAGATGTCACTCTCATTTAAAGAGAAATTTTGTACGTAGGCTCTTCAAGATCTCCACTACCTCTTAAAGGGCATTGCTAGAAATCAAAAGCACTGAGTGGCTCAGTTGGTTAAGCGTCTGCCTTTGGCTCAGGTCATGATCCCAGGATTCTGGGATCGAGTCCCACATCCAGCTCCTTGCTCAGCAGGGAACCTGCTTCTCTGCCTGCTGCTTGCTCCCCCTACTGGTGCTCTCTCTCCCACAAATAAATAAAAATTAAAAAAAAATCAGGGGCTCCTGGGTGGCTCAGTAGCTGGGCATCTGCCTTCGGCTCGGGTCATGATCCCAGGGTCCTGGGATCGAGCCCCACTTCGGGCTCCCTGCTCCGCGGGAAGCCTGCTTCTCCCTCTCCCACTCCCCCTGCTTGTGTTCTCTCTCCTGCTGCGTCTCTCTCTGTCAGATAAATAAATAAAATCTTTAAAAATAAAAAAATAAAAAGTAAATACAAGGTGAAGGAACTTGGATCTCAAGGGAATGCTCTAATTAGAACCATTTCTTTAATTATTCAGTTTCTAAAATATGATTTCAGAAAATCTTTCCTAAAATCTAAATGTAAGAATACTGTGACATAGGGTGCCTGGGTGGCTCAGTCGGTTGAGTGACTGCCTTCGGCTCAGGTCATGATCCTGGAGTCCCAGGATCGAGTCCCGCATTGGGCTCCCCGCTCAGCGGGGAGTCTGCTTCTCCCTCTGACCCTCCTCCCTCTCGTGCTGTCTCTCATTCTCTCTGTCACAAATAAATAAATATTAAAAAAAAAAAAAAAAGAATACTGTGACATAGTCTCAGAAATATCTCAGTACAGCATTCCTACATTTCCCAGAGAACAGTGTCACCTGAGGCTTTTCTTAGGCTGTAGTTTCAAATGGATTTTCACCAAATTGTAATGGAGCTGTAATAGAAGTCAAATCACATTTACCACCCTTCCAGCCACCCCTGAGAGCATATAATGGGACAAATATTCAAAGTTTGGCAGACCTTTATAAAAATGTTCTCTCCCCTTGATTTTAAACTCTAGTGTCATGAACTTGAGACAAGCATGAGGGAGGATTATATAATGCTTTAGAGCATATATTTTTTGAAAGAATTTTGTCTTTTGTAATTGCTTATTCCTCACAACCGACCTTCCATAACAGCACTGTCCAGTACAGTGGCCATCAACTCCGTCACTACTGAACATTTAAAGAGTGGCTGCTCTGACTGGACTTTCATGTTTAACTTTATTTTAATGAAATTTAAGTTGCCACACGTGGCCAGTGGCTACAATATTGGGACAGCGCAGTTCCAGAACTCAAGTGAAAGCAGATATCCATATTAAACAGAGATTAATGAACACAATGGCCAATCCAGAGTGTCAGCAGGTAGAAAGAGAACCACTGACGTCTGATGATTTGCCAGGGGAGGGAAAGGGATACTGGTTTACTATTCATATAACTAGAACTAGGAGAGACCAGCAGAAAGCACTACCTACCCACAACCCCCCACCACCTCTATATTCCTAATAGATGTACATGATATATGTTTCAATATGCCATACAAATAAAAATTAACTTAGCTTGAAAACAGATGCTCCCAATATGTAGAGAAGTTACTAGTTTCTTCCTCAAAGGATATTACTTGAACATACCAGAATATGCTTTACTTAAATTGATCACGAACTTTAAAGAAACATAATGTCAAGATATCTCTTCCCTTCAGTTTTAGGCTTATCATTTTGTGCTTCCATAAAGTAAGACTATGAATGTGAGGGTCCCTATTGGTTCTGTCCTGCTTTACCAATCAATGAAACTCAGTTTTACTTGAGTGTCTAAGAGCCCCATTTCTCTTGCCTAAATATAAACCAACTCTCAAAATGCCCAGGAGAAAGGAGCCCTTGAATGTTATGCTAAATCTTCACCAGTCACTCTACCATGAGCTTACAGAGTTTGAGGTCTACCTCTGCAAAGGCCCTGTTGATAAGAGCTTCCACATCCTCATTTTTGCTCTGATGTCACCATGAATTTTATCAACAAGATTCATGACATTACAAGTTTCAACTTACAGTGTGAGCCACAACTATAAGAACTACCTGATTTAGCTATCGACATTAATAATTTTAAAATCTTTACCAAAACCGGTTTTTCTGAAAACACGGAGAGGAAGTAAAATAGGAAGGGGATTGATGAGAAAAAATAAAAAATCAGACTAGATTCTAAATACATTTTGTAGTGGTTTGTTAAACAGTTACCTTGTTCTACAAGTGCTGTTTATAAGAGTACCATGAAAGTGCTTTTTTTTCTTTCCTTTTTTTCCTGTGGGAGAAGGGAAGCAATGAAGGAAATGAAAGAGTTCATTTAAGTGCCATATTCACATAAGGCTAATTTGTAAAAGCTCAATCCAGCTGAATATATTTACAGCCACCACTGGCCCACAAAACTTCAGTTGAGAAGACTAATTGAGATTCTTCAGGAGAAGTCCCTTGTCTTTAGTAGTTACAGAATGTCTCATTAGGCATTCTGTACCTCCCCCTTCTCTAGAATACTAAGTCTGACTCTGCTTGGCCTGGGTCTGCAGCTTGTGAATTTCCAACAGATTCTAATACACCATTATTGTAAGGCTGTTGATTTTGTTTTGCAGCCCCCTCTGCTTTTTGTTTTTTGTGGGGAGGTTTTGTGTGTGTGTGTGTGTGTGTGTGGTTTTTTTTGGTTTAAAACTAAAGTTTCATTTAACAGAACTGTATTAGTTATATTGAAATACTGTTTAAAAAACAAACAAAAACAAAACTGTGCCCCACATCCGGGAATGTAATATACAGTTACATTCAGGCTACAGTCCCTATTAAACACCATCTCTAGTCTTGTATTAGAACCGTGCTTCCTATAAAAGAGGATCATTAGAGCTGATGGCTAGAGTTCAGAGAGACTAGCAAACTCCATAAAATCTTATTTTCTACCCATTTTCAATTCTCTATACAGATGCGATCTTTGAGCATTTGACTTTTATTAGGCCAGCAAGAGCATGATGCCCATTTGACTTTTTTTCTTCTTTACTAAAATGACATGTTGTAGACTCCTGTGTTTTTTTTATTTTTTAAAGATTTTATTTGACAGAGAGAGAGAGAGAGCAGGAACACAAACAGGGGGAGTGGGAGAGGGAGAAGCAGGCTTCCCATGGAGCAGGGAGCCCGATGTGGGGCTTGATCCCAGGACCCTGGGATCATGACCTGAGCCACAGGCAGACGCTTAACAACTGAGCCACCCAGGTGCCCCTCCTCTGTGTTTTTTAAATGCCTAAAGATGTTGGAGAAATTAGTGTCATGGGAAACTACGTGTTTACTTTAAATATTTAATTAGAGGGTCTCTCCCACGAGCTGGAAAAGAATCTCTTAGCAAAATTATGGAATAACTCTTTTTCCTCTCCCTGCTATCTTAACATCTAGTATTACAGGTTACAAAGAAGCCTGGCATGAAACTAAAATAGCACAAAGGTCTCCAGGTATCTGCCATTATTACTATTACTGAGTTTTCATCTGTAGGTAAGCAGTGACACACACACACACACATTTCCATACACATCCATGTGTATGTGTACATAACACATCTGCCTGAGCCCAGTTTGGCTGAATTATGCCATTTGTGCTTTTCCCATAAGAAAAAAAAATTCTGCAGATTTGCCTCTAACTAAAAGGTAACATCATTTTTCCAGAGTAAAGGGTAAAATTCCTTACAGTTGTAAAATTTAAATAAGTATTTTTCTTCTCTAATTAAATGTAATAACACATGTGAATATACTATTTCTTTCAATTTCCAACTACTTTTCTACAATGACATTCTGAAGGAGGGCCTATTAGCAAATGAAATTCCACTGACAATTTATTTCAGCCTTTAATATATTTTCTACTAAAAACCAAGTTGTCAAGACAGGAAAATATTACTGGTTTTGTTATTACAAAAAAAAAAAAAAGTGAGAATTTTTAATTCACAAAAGATGAAAACACAAGACATTGATCTCACTGTACATACAATATTACAATAAACTAATTAGCTGTAGACTAATAAAACATTTAAGACTCCACATACACATGTACTTTGAAACAAGAAACACAGGACAATTTTAATCTTTGTTATGTCCACAGCTACGAAGAGAAAGAGCGTCACTGGTTTGAGTCTAATGGTTTTGCTGGCATACAATCACTATATAGGCCAGTTCTAAAGCATACTGTATTGTTCAGGACATTGTTAGACAAATACAAACATTCTCATTTTGGGGCTTTTTATCCTTGCCCAAAACAATCTGCTTTCCATAGCTATCAAGTAGCTTGGTTTGTTACCAATTTAACAAGACCACAACAACAAACAATATTTTTACCACAAAACTCAGGTGAGAGATTTTTGAATTGTACAAAAACTATTTGTTCCCAAGGAAGGCAATCTGTAAATTACAAATGCAATTCTAAGAAAAGGAGTCTTGGTCACAAATCATTCACTTTCAAATATTGATGAAGAAGTGAAAATTGGAGAGGGGAGAGTGGAGGAGGTGTTGGCATGGCAGGGAGTAGAAAAGGTGTGGAAAAAATGAGGAAAATATATTTACCACAGGAAATATTGGATTCAGTTGATTTTTTAAAAATGAGGTATAAGAGTATGCCAGTAAATGCAAAAACAAGAAAAAAATTGAAAACCAAAATGCACATTTCCAATGGAAAATCTCTAAACCTCTTACAGTTTTCTTTATTTGGATTAGACATTTCATATACATCAGTTAATCTAGAAAAATACATCTTAAAATATCTTCAACAGACCATGCTCTCTGTAACAAAACCTTCCAAACCCTGTTTTATTATACAAATCAATCTACATTAGTAATGTAAAAAGAAATTCTCAAATTTAGCAATGTCATTTTCCATCTGACATCCATCTAATTTACATATGGGTTTCCACTATTCATACTGCAGTTAGAATTCTGTAATAAATTTTTTTCTAATGTATTCTGTACATATTAAATTATCTAAAAGATTCCTCTTGTAGTGCATTTACCATTTAGCAAGTCTATTCAGTATTTTTCCAGTACCATTTGCATTACAGTGATTTGCCTGTAAATGTAATTAAAATCTAAAAGTGCACACAGTTAAGTTTCTCAAATAACAGCCCATTTCTGGAGGAAACCTAATATTCACGGAAAAGATTACCAATATCATGATTAGAAATGTCAGGTTAGAATATACTCTGAGACTATACAACAAAATTATATACATAAGCTAAAGGACATTAAGTCTTTAGCTTATATTTACATCAAATAATGTCTGTTTCCACAGGGTCATACCAAGAACTCAGTATGGCACTAGATATAATCAGGATTCTTAGCTACAAATCAGCGTAGCACAGACAGCCCCAAAATACCCTGAACTGACTTATGCTAAACTAAACTCCAGTATATCACAGTGTGTTAAGTAATATTAGCGTGCTGCCCAACAAGCGACTAAGACATCCATCCAATAAGGATGGTGTGCAACACAGGGAAGGCGGCAAGCCTTCGCCGAGGGATTACCTCTGGGTTAGAATGAACTGTAGAACTTAAGACTGCCACTGCATGCAGAAACCCTGAAAAATAAATACACAGGTTTCAAAAAGGATATACTTCATTTTGTTTAGAATGCCCAAGAGCGTCTTCAAAATAACTGATAGTGAGTACTGTTCTATCAAGTGATGAATCTAATGAATCATGAGAAGAAATTCTACATTATCCAGTTTGAGAAAAAAAAATGTAGTTTTCTTACCAAATTATCCAGTGTATACGACTGGTTACAAGTTTTGATTTTTACTGAAATTCAGAGTATGAAATGCAAACATTCAGGATAAAATTAATTCAAAATTACACACAGCTATATCAACTTGCAACAAAGCAGCAAATATGAGGGCCTAACACACATCTTGACTCCCCCATTCCCTTCTGATCCCTCAAAAAAGTGCAAAATCAAAGAGTCACTGCTTGGTCCAAAAATAAAATACATCAGGTATAAGGATTTGAAATCTGATGGAATCCGGCTTCAATAGTCCACAGCCTGTCTTCAATAAGAATCAACGCCCGAAGATGGAATTTATTTCCAGTAGAATTAATTCTACAATCTGATTTTGGTAGACAGTATGAACTGCTATATTACCAGTCTCCTTCTCTGGCTTCAACAGAGTGGGACCAAACACAATTGCTATACTCTGATAGGTCATTCGGTTTTTTTCTCCATTTTCTATAACTCTAAGGGGGGAAAAAAATTGTTAAGAGAGAAAACATACGAGAGGAAAAATTTTTGAAACTGTATTATAAACAGTGTGCATTTAGAAATGAGAAATAGTGCTCATTTTCCTAAAATACATACAAGCTACTTAAAACCAAGTAGGATTCAGTCCAAACATCACATGAAGGTTTCTTTTGGGTAAACACAGCTGAAAGGTATAATTATACATACTCTAACAAACTTTCAATGTGTGATATTTCAGCTTAATGTCTAAAGCAAGACACAATTAAGTATGAACTACAATTCAGGTAACAATAATTACTCCACTAGGGTGATGGGGGAAAAAATTTCATTAGGATAGAGAGATTAAATTTTCATTTTACTAATTCTATGTTTTTTTTTAATCTCCTTCATTGGGATAATTTACTTTACTATTCTAGTGTTCTGTCAGAAGGCAAAAATCACTTATTAAAATGGCTATGTAGTAACCTGAAAGCCATGATGGCTTTCTTCTAAGGTAATTTAATAGTCCTCATCTCAAAATCTCATCTTCAGGTTAATTAACTTAAACAACAATTTCTGAACACTTACATGCTAGGCATTATATAAATACTTCGCATATAACATTAAGTAAATATTTTTCATACCAGAACATTTATCTATGAGGAAAAAGGCCCAAAGGAGTTCTCTTTTTCAAGTTACAAAGACAGCAAGTAGCACAGCTGGGATGTGAACCGATGTCTGAGGGACCCTGGCCTCGTGGGTCCTATACCACACCTCATAACCATGCATTTCTCTTACCTTCCTCTTTTTTTCTCCCTAATTAAATTACTATTTCTTTTCTGTGGTGAACCTCTTACCTTTTGAGATGTCTAAAAAGAATCTGCATTGTATCTTGATTTGGCTTTGGCAACTGTCTGATTAGGTCCTTAACAGCAGCGACTCGCTGTCTTGGTTCTTGTTCTTAAAAAAAAAAAAAAAAGATAATAATGAGAGATTATGCATGAAATTGAAAACAGTGACATAGTTTCGAACCTCACATTTGGTAATACACAGTGACATCTGGTGGTCACATTTAAAACTTCTAAAGTAAAACAAACCTTTGAAAGAATTTAAAAGAAAGATCAAACAATGTAGTGGCTTAATCGGTACAGAGGACTTTCAACATGTAGAAAAAAAATTAAGTGTAATGACATACTTACTAATTGCATTAACAAAATCATTAAAATGGTTAAATGTAAAAAGAGGTTCTGGTAATTCTCGAAAAAACATTTTGAGTGCTCCAGTAATAACATGAATATCTTCCCATTTACTATCATTCAAATCCAATTTCTCATCTGAAAAACAGAATAGGAAATTTTTTTAAATAACTTTAAACTGATTCTAATAGATATGAGTGCTTTTTTTGCACATAATAATAAAGAGTATGATCTTACCATGATTGACTGCAAATCTCAGTTTCTGGATCACTGCAAGGTTGCCACTTACTCTGTATATCCCATCAACATCCAAACCTAAGAGAAAATTAAAATATTTTTGTGTTTTAAGCAGGTGCCTCTTCTAAAGATGCTTGCATGTTTCAGAATCCTTATTCATTAACATGAGTCTAAAATCAAATGGGCAAATACTCTTTTCCTCTAACTGGCTTTTTATAGATGCTTGGCAGAGGGGGGGGGGTGGAGATACACTCTGAATTCTGTTTAATAAACAGCAACAATTCTAATTTATCATGTAGACTGTGGATCATCTCAAAACAAATCATCTCATTAAACTTGAAATACAAACAATTTAAGATAAACTTCTACTCCTGGGGATAGTTCAGAAAGTAAAGGAAACCAAAAGATAAAACCAGCCCATCCATTGTTTTTGCACATTTCATAATGTAAATGTACATATTTTTTTTTTATTTTTTAAAAGATTTTATTTATTTATTTGAGAGAGAGAGAGACAGCGAGAGCAGGAACACAAGCAGGGGGAGTGGGAGAGGGAGAAGCAGGCTTCCCGCCGAGCAGGGAGCCCAATGTGGGACTCGATCCCAGGACCCTGGGATCATGACCTGAGCCAAAGGCAGACGCTTAACGACTGAGCCACCCAGGCGCCCTGTAAATGTACATATCAAAGCACTCTTTTAAAGATGGTTGTCCTTATAAGTGCTTGTAATAAAGTTATCAATTAAAATAAAGGCTCTATAAAAACAATTGATAATTTGATATAGTTTCTTTTTATATGTGGAATAGAACTGTGAAATTCATCCAATTAAGCCTAAAAAATCCAAATATTTATTAAATGATAATGCTATACACATTTAACAAAGCACATTATCTGACGTGCTATTCATAGAACTTCAAATAAAGGCACAGAGTCTCTATTGTCATGTTGACAAAAAAGTCAACGACAAGATCTGAAACTGACAGAAATCACAAATTATGCAAATGTTTTAATTGTACAAGATGTTTTTGATGATGTACAGGTACAAGTTAATGTGATTACCATCATGGTAATTATTTTATATAAAACTAGTATAAATATTGTTAAAATCAACCAAAATATAAATTCGTTTAAGTCTTATTTAACAGGAAATGACATAAGGTTTGTCTACTTAGACATTTTATAGTTGATTTAACAGTTATAAAATGTCATCTCATTTTTATTATAAAGAGAAGCAACTTTCTCTTGTAAGTAAACACAATCTCCTATCTTCTACACTGTCAAATCACTTCTTAATAAACTCAGTTTCATAATCACCACCTTCTTCATTTTAAGCAAAGGCCAACTCCAAATGGCTTCGAAGAATACCATACACTTAATCAGCTAGAAGTGCTGAATATTCAACAGGTGCCTGCAAAGGTCTTAATTTAAAACAGATGTATGTAACCATTAAAACATGTAAGTTTTGCAAACAAGATGCTTTTCTTAACATCTTATGACTGTTCCATCACTCAAAATCAAAAATCCTAAGGATTCTGATGGCAAAACAATGGGTTAGTGTGCTTAACATAAAAAAAAAATTCATTTTCTTACCATATGCTTCAACATGTTCAATGCATAACTTCACAAATTTTGGCACTGTGCCATTTTCTCTCTGACAAAGATTAGCAAGATTGGCTCCAAATACCTGATCTGAAAGAGATTTATTTTTTAAAATAAATCACCCTGCTAAAATGTAGTTTGCAAAGTGGCGATCACTATTCACAGTGCTATAGAAGACATTCAGTACATCCCGACATGGTCTGCTGTGACTCATGCCTTCTGTGAGCTGCCTACCCATTCCAATTCCACTTCAAACAATTTTCCTGCTTTACTAAACTTCATGAACACCCCATTTTTACCTGAGAGCCTTTTAGTTTTCTATACCTTTTATAGAGATCCATCCTCTCCCCCAAACTTAGCTTTTTATCACTCCCACCCTCAGCTATAATGTCATCTCCTTAGAAAAACCTTATGATCAGCCTAAGGTAACCACGTACAGTCACTATTTCATTACTACAGTAGATTCTTCATGGTAGTCATAATTATCTTGTCTGTCTCTTGTTTTTAGGTAAGTTTCATGAGGGCAGGGATCTTGTAGTTCTCAAACCAATAGGTATTCATGGCACCCAGGCTCATGCCTAGCACTTAGTAAACACCTGAATATTTTTTAAACTATTAAAACAAGCACGGTGCATACCCATCGTGTGCCAACCCTTGATTCCACAAAGTATATTTCAAAGGCTGTTCTATTAGTCTTTCAACCCAACACTTCTGAAATGCCACATTAGTGCTAACTACCGAGGAAAACAAAATATTTGAAGTCCTGAACACCATAAAGCAGCAACAGTTTATATTTCTCAACAAAAAGGCCTGGTGAAAAATTAATAGCAATTGCTATTTACTGATTTGTCAGGCTTTTTTTTTTAAACTTCTAAACTTAATATACTAAATTCATATGCGTTATCTGGGAGTCCTTGTTTACCTATAACTCTTAAGGTTGTTAATTTGAATCACTTAATTAGCTGAACTCTACCCAGAAGTTTTAAATATCTTTTTAATGAAACCCATTTGTGTATTTTAACTTAGATGCTTTGCAAACAGAGGTTCTAGTGATGGTCTTTTTTAGAAACTTCAAAGACAGATATATATGTTATACATTACCTTTACCTATGCCTTTATTCACTAATTAAATGTCACTGAGTCCTGTATTAGAAAATTTTATCATTGAAATTAAAAGCGCCTGTAAGAACTAAAGGTATATACAAGTATATGTGATTTTAAAGAATACTCTGTTATTAAGATCCTGTTAGTGCATTATTGTCATTGTTGCTTATAAATGGAATAATATAAAAATTTAGGAAAAAATATCTCATACTAATTTTAAAATCACCTGAAATGAGAACTGAAGGCAAACAAGATAAAATTGTTCAATATTTTTTCTTCTTTCTACTGTGTTAGTGATGTTTCATTCAAAAGTTCTGATCTGTGCATCTCAAAACTAAAAATCTTTTTTTAAAAGATTCTACTTATTTATTTGAGAGAGAGACATACACAGAGAGAGAGAGAGAGCATGAGCAGGGGAAAGACAGGGAGAGAAGCAGACTCCCCGCTGAGGAGAGAGCCCAAATGGGGCTCGATCTCAGGACCCTGGGATCATGACCTGAGCCAAAGGCAGACACTTAGCCGACTGAGGCACCCAGATGCCCCTCAAAACTAAAAATCTTTATTGTCATGTCTTCTATCCATCCATCTCACCCCAGTAGTTCCTCTGGTACAGGGTCTCTAAAAACTTACTTTGGTATTTATGTCTGTTCAATGCCTTAGTTAAATTCTGTGCACTGAAAAATCAATTTTATTTAAAGATTTTTTTTTTTTTAATTTTTTCTTTGACAGAGAGACACAGTGAGAGGGAACACAAGCAGGGAGAGTGGGAGATGGAGAAGCAGGCTTCCCGCAGAGCAGGGAGCCCGATGTGGGGCTCGATCCCAGGACCCTGGGATCATGACCTGAGCCGAAGGCAGATGCTTAACAACTGAGCCACCCAGGCGCCCCGAAAAATCAATTTTAATCACTCAAATGTATTTTAAACCAATGAGCCTGCTAACTTTAAAGAATGAAAACATTTTTACTGTTCAAAAAATGTTCAGTTTTTAATTTAAAATGTCTTATTTCTGATTTTGGCCAAAGTTCATTATTATAAACAGCACTTCTACCTACCTTTAATATAACCTTTTTCACGAACAGCTTGCAAAGTGGGGCGCCGTGTAAGAAACTTCTTTAGGTTTTTCTTGGTTTTTTTCTGTTCTGAAGAATCTATGCTAGACACTTTTGTGGCTTAAGACAAACGGATATTAAGCATTTCATAAAATAAAAACTTGATAAAAATTTTTCCACCAGCACTCAAAACATATTAATTTCATATGTAAAAATCAGTTATAAATTCAGTTACTCTAACTTTAATATAGTTTAAGAGTAGTAGGTCAAGAATCAAGCTAACACAGACCCAATTTCAAAGTGATAAACCAAACAAAACATTTCATTTTTATCACTAAACACTGACCACAAACTGCACCTTCTTTGGTGTATGTGTTAGACACTGGTTATTCTAACTTATACTCATTATTTCATAAATGATACTACTTATATCTCCTTTGACTCTCCATCAGTTTTAGAAGGTAAAATGATGAGAAAAAAATGTCCATAAAACATAAAAAGGTCCTTATCCTGCAGTATCCTTACTGGACTAGGAGTCTAGAGAATATATATCACAATTACTTGTACTTTAAGCTAACCACACCTCATCATAATTACCTCTAAACTAAGAATGGGACCACTTGAAAAATGTCCTACATTGCCATAACTCTGATTTCTTTTTTGGTTCCAATAAAAAATATCCAAAAAGTAAATTTCTTGAAAAGAACTATATCTGAGGAAATGTGAGAGCAAAAGAATTTATTAGTAAAGCATTAAAATAATCAAATTTTCATGTGTTTACACTGTTATATGTCAGTGACAATGTCAGTTAATAGGCCTAACCTTCATTAGAATGTGGGAGAACAAAAGTAGAAATGATTTTCTAATCATTCAGTTAATCCAAAGGCCAAAATTCTCAGTTGAATGTGGATTGTTAAAATACATTTAACAAGTTCAGAGCCACAGCTAATGGCCTATTTAAACAATGTAACTCACAAGGGGCCTGCATCAGAAAATGCTATTAAATTTGCTGGCTTTAGCATATACATATATATATATATATCTGCACACACATACATACATAGATATGAATGATCTGGAGATATGAATGCATGCAGTTGCACCTGCACAGACATATCCTAGTCCAGAGATGTTTGCCTGGTATCCAGTGTGAACTATGGTACATGTCCCATGACTTTTGACTTCTTAAAGTGTAAAGATTCTATCTAGACCTTATACAGTAATTATGTATTTTTAAATCAATATAGTTCAGCTTCCTGGATACCTCAATAGAAGTGCATTCTAATATACTTTTTTCTCTTAAAGAACCACAACATCTTAAAATTAATAAGATGCTGTATGGGTGCACACGATGAGGCCAAAAAGTAACAAGGAGTTAACAAGGAGAGAGTACTCCTAAAACACCAAGATTGCAAATATCTACCCTTATAATTTCCTGGTAACAATGGAGATTCCACTCAGCCTTTATATATTTAAAATATTCAAAAAATCTAAGAGAAGATGCTCAAATGACTAACAAAATAGGTAAATAACTTACAACGAAGTTTCTTAAGATCCTTATGGTCCTTCTCTTTATCATGCTTTTCTATTCCTGGGGAATCTGGTATCTCTTCTTCAATAGCTTCATCAGTTTCTACTGTCTGTTGATTAAAGAGTTCCCAAACACATATTACTTTTGAGATTATTTTAGATGTAATAGCATAATTCTCAGTATAATCAGTAACTGATCCTCCCAAATGATTTTAGGGAACCAAGAAGTATATATGATTTAGATACTTGGTAAATCTTTAAAAATATTCTTTTTCCCCCTACATAGGGGGAATTCATTAATTCTGAATTTCAAAAAATAAAAAAATGCTGATTATTCACAGGATGATGGCTTTATATACTGATAATGAGGCTATGTTCCCTCATGTAGATCAAATGCATAAGAATGACAGTAACAAGAGTTAAAAGGTCCTGACCCACAAGCTACACTGAGAGTCCACGATGAAGCCACATTCTGTGCTAACAAACAGCACAAGATAAAGCTAACTAGCAAATGGCACATTAATTTTTCACACCAACGATCTTTTCAAATTATACTTTGTATCAATAGCTAGTAATCACACTCACAGATTCATGGATGTTAGGCATTGAAAGAAATCCTAGAACTCGTGTAGAGCCTAACCAAAGTCACTTTTGCAGGTTAAAAAACTGGACTTCTCAAATCTAGAATTATTGCTTTGCCCTTCACACTGATGTCTTTATCCACATAGAACTTATTTTTTGTGATTAGTGTTAGGAAAGGTTCTAATTTCTTCCTGGATATCCAGCTGACCCAGTACCATTGAAAGTTTATTCTTCCTTACTTTTCTACAGTGCTATATCTGGCATAAAGTATCCAAAGGAATGTTGGTTTCTAGGTTCTTTATTCTGCTCCACAGGTCTGTAGATCTATCCTGGTATGGACAGCATGTTGTATTAATTAATACAGTTCTAGAAGTCTTAACATCTGATAGAGCAAGTCCTTCCACTTTCTTCTTCAAGAGTGTCTTGGATATTTTTACCCTTTATATTCTGGTATGAATTTTAGAAGAAGCTTGCCAAGTTCCAGCAGAAAACCTACTAGGATTTTGAATGAGATTCAAAAATTTCAAGTCTATAAATTTATAAATCATTTGGAAGAATATTTTATCTTTACATTATTGAATCTTTTAATCCATGATATACTTCCTCATATAATTAGATTTTCTTCAATGTTTCTCAATAAGGTTTTGCAATTTTCCCTGTTTCGTGCATCTTTCTACATTTATTGTGCATATTTCTACAGTATCTTTTGCCACTTTATAAACAGTATATATTTTAAATTTCATAGTCAACAATATGTTACTCTCTTTTCACTTGGCTTATTCCCTGATCCTATAGGCTTCAATTAAAAAAAAAAAAAAAAAAAACCACTTTCTCTGCAAGGCCTTCATGGATCCCTAACACTAGGTTAACTCCTACCTAATCAGTGTTTTTATAATAAGTTGTATATCCCTCACCATCATAAGCCTCATCACATTTCACTGTATTAACTGCTCAGTTGTCTGTCTTCAGTAATCTTCTGTCTTTGGCTGTAAACTCCGCAGGGAAAGGTGTAGCAAAGGAACTGCATGCTGCTCTATCTCCAGGGCAAAGCACTCCCACATCTGTTAAATGAATGCAGCTATACTTGCTTTCAAGGGACTGGGAACCGATTACAGTGACTAGAGCTGAAAGCCCATATTGGGTAGAGTAGAAGGTACATTTGAAAAGATAGATTGGGCTCAGGTTGTTGAATTTTAATGAGAGTCACAGAAGCTTTACTAAGCAGGAGAGAATTATAAAGTTAACATTAGGAAGTTTCATATAGCAATGCTATTAAGAACGGATTGGTGGGGGGTGAAATGAAGTAAGAAAACTGTTTAGGAATTGACTCTTATCTAACATATAAAGTCCTGATGATGGTTTCAGGAATAAATGGAAAGGAAGAGACAAGATTCAGAAATATACAATATTACAAACTGCAAAGGAAGAATATTTATATAGATGGGTGAATAACTCGCTAGAAGAGGTAAAAGAGGAGGAAGAGTTAATACTCAAGATTCCAAATCTGGCTGTTTTGAACTAAATGCATCATAAAAATTTTGGAGTTTAAAGGGACACTTGGGACAAATCAAATCCAACCTCTCTATTTTATAAGTGAAAACACGAAACCCATAGAGGTAGAATACCTCACTCAGTACGATCACAAACCTTATTATAATGAGGCTTCACCTATAGTCTCTGAAAGACCTCTCAATCTCTACTAAAGCCTGTGATTCCCAACTTTTTTTCAATCTCTGTTTAGTTTAAAACCGTAACACACTCCCGTAAGTATTCACTTTCCTTTTTGTCACTGACATATGATCCTTAGTCAGGAGCCATGTCCCCATATAGTGAGGGCGTAAGAATATAGTCTGGAAAAGTACGGCCCCTATCTGTTTCTTCCTGCTCTTACTTACAGCAGCAGAATATAAATTTGAGGTTCTTTTTGGTTGTTATACATATACTACATATATTATATAACGTATCATTTGTCTACTATATATATATATATAAAATACATACACATATAAGAGGAAGTTTACCAGGAACATGAACTGAACACCTCCCTGGTTGGGGGACGGGGGAGAACTAGAACACCTCCAGGGGTAGCTAGAGAGGTGTCATGAGGAAAGAAAAAGTGCTCATGAAAAGACTAGTGCTTCATTCATTTCATACCTTTACCTAAGACCTGTCTCCACCAAATAGTACTGTTCCCAACTCATTGGTCATTGACTAAATACTCTGTACTAGGAATGGTTTGTCCCTCTTCTTGAATTACTTCTTTTTGGACCAGTGCCTCATGTGAAAATTATTTAAAATCCACTACTAGCAAGTATTATGTAACTGAGAATATTAAATCATTCACCAGCCTTTCCTACCTCTTGTCAAAATACATATTAAAAAAGTGTTTATTACATATAAACTGGAAACTAGATATGCAATAACCAATTAAAATGCAGAAAAGAAAAACAGCTCTGAAGTAAAAAAAATTTACCTAAGTCAAATACATACCTGATTATTGATAGTACTACTAAGAACTTTAAACCAATCATTAATAACAGTGTCATTATCAGACTGAATTAGCAGTTCTGTTCCTTGACGGGTTTTCAGCTTTAGAGAAAAGGAGAAAACAAAAAAGAGGATGGTTAGTACTTTCAACCAAATAAATAAACAATATATATTTTTAAGATTTTATTGTTATTTTTAAGTAATCTCTACACCCAATGTGGGGTCTGAACTCACAATCTTGAGATCAAGAGTCGCATGCTCCACTGACTGAGCCAGCCAGGAGCCCCCAAATAAATGAATATATTCAAGCCGAAGTCCACAGAACCACCAGCCAGAAGAGTAGATGCCATAATATTATACTGAGTGATGAAAGGTTAAAGTAATGCACAGTAATGGAGTATCTTTTAATATAAAATAATCCCAGAGGAATTATTGTATATAACATGAAGTTTTCCTCATAAAAAATTCTCAATGAAAATCTAGTAACTTAAGGGTCCCAAATTCCAACAGACAAATGCCATAAAACTTGCTGAAATCTAGTATACCGTATCATTAAAAAATAAGTTCAAGTATCAAAGCTGTGCATTTTTAATTAGAATTGAAACAAAATTCATTTGTAAAGAAATAAAATCTGTGATAGTTTTATGTAAATCTGAGGAATGTTTTTCTCCAGTTAAAAAATAAATGTAGAAAAAAATATATGAAAGAGTTAAAACTTTTATTATTTCCTATTTAATAGGTAAATAAATATAATGGCTTAATGCAAAGAGAAGGCACAGACAATAAATGTTACATCACTTTTGGGCAGAAACAGTACTAAATTATGTCAAAGCATGAACTAACAAGTAAGGATCTCTTTGGTTCAAAGTTTCTTACACCGGATTGACAAAAAATTTGGAGGTATTAGGAGAAAGCATTCCTCCTATTTTCTGGTTGGTAACTGTTTATTTTTTTTTCCTTGAGGAACATATGGCAATGTTTCCCAAACAACATTCTGAGACATATGCCTCAAACAGTTCCCGAAGTAATGTTTAGAAAAGGTATTCCTCAAAAAAAAAAAAAAAAAAAAGGAAAAAACAGTTATATGGTATTAATTTGGGAAATACTGCATTAAAGAAAGTTAAACAAGATTCTCTCCTTCAAAACGTCTCAGGGCTTTGATATTCCAGGGTGCTCTGATTTTCTAAAGAAAGAAAAACATCTACACCACTGCCTACATTTATTTGACTATGGAATAGTTTTCACTCTGAAATCACTTATTGAAACTGCAAGGCTAATTCAGGAAACACTGACTTCCTTTCTTGTACTTCTTTCAACAGAGTGGGTCAAGCCAGTCAACCAACACTGAATATTCGCTGCACATAAGATATTCTCTGTTAGAGGTTCTTTCTTAAAGATAAGGAAAAATATAGTCTCTCTGCTTAAAAAAAAAGCATCATCTAGTGGAACAAGTAATTCACAGATGATGATAAACCTAAATTACACTAGATTAAATGATATTTTAAAAGCATAAATAAAAAAGAAGCATCAGTATTGTGGTAGCATTTCTGATGGGTCTTGGAAAACACCAACAGAGACTGCCATGGGTCAGTACTAACAAAGAGTAAAAATCACAGCAGGGAAACCTAAGTTTCACTTGGAAAACAGCAACTGCATGAACAAGACAGAAAAGGACTGACACATGGGGCTATAAATGAAGGCTGGGATGTGGAAGACTGTTTGCAAAGACAGTCTGAATAATTCCTCCCATCTCCATATACACACCCTTCTGCAACGTGCCTTGACTGCACTTCCATCGACAGGTGGGCTCTAGTTCCCCACAACCCTGAATACCCAGCTGGCCTTCTGACTGCTTCACCCAACGGAATACACTGATGTGTGACTTCTAAGTTTAAGCCTCAGGAAGTGCCGTAGCTTCCGCTCTCACCCTCTTGGAAGCCTGACACTGCCATGTGAAGAAGCCTGGGGCAGCCTCCTTGAGGGAGAGATCTTATAAAGAAGGAGGCCTAGCAAACTGCTCGACCAACACCAGACACGTGAACTAGACCATCCAGATCGGGGTGAGCCACTGAATGACTAAAGCCTCATGAATGGTCCCATGTTGAGATCAGAATCACTCAGTTCGGCACAATCCGAACAAACAGAACAGTTCTTTTCCTAAGCTACTAAATCCTGGGGTGGTCTGAGATGCTGCAATAAATAACTGATACAGAATCATATATTATGGGGGGGAGGGGATTTTTTTATTATTATTTTTTTGAGACAGAGAAAGAGAATGAGAGAGCACAAGCAGGGGGAGCGGCAGAGAGAGAGGGAGAAGCAGACTCCCTGCTGAGCAAGGAGCCCAATGTGGGGCTCAAACCCCGGACCCGGAGATCATGACCTGAGCAAAGACAGCCCCATAACAGACTGAGCCACCCAGGTGCCCCTACTGGGTGTGTGGGGGGGGGATTTTTAATGACAAAATGGAAAGGTTTCAATTTATTTTTCACTATTAGATTTGTAGGTAAAGGGAACCACCCCCCCCCCTTTTTTTTTAAGTTTTTATTTATCTACTTGTCAGAGAGAGAGCACAAGCAGGGGGAGTGGCAGGCAGAGAGAGAAGCAGGCTCCCCGCTGAGCAGGGAGCCCAATGTGGGACTCGATCCCAGGACCCTGGGACCACGACCTGAGCAGAGGGCAGACGCTTGACCCACTGAGCCACCCAGGTGATCTGGAACCACACCCTTTTTCTTGTTGGTAGGGAAAGGCAAGATTGTGGAACAAAGGCTTGTCATCTATAGTCTGAGATCCCATGACTTACACAAATGAAGCCCCACTCTTCATGCCCGCTTCTTCTCCCTTAAACTATGATACCAAACTGACTTATTTAATGACCAACTTTGCCTTAATCAGTCACTGAAATACAGCTCAAAAGAATTCAAAAAAGAACATCCAATTACTATGGTTAAGAATGTGAATAATACCTAGAAAACAAACATATTACCTCAAACACATTCTTTTTGCTGGATTTATCCTTCGAAGCCATCTCCACCGTCGCCCCCTTTAGGTCCACTGTGAACTCTGGCTTGGACTGATTACTCCCAAACTTCATTTTAGAAAAAAGGAAAAACCTTTGTGATGTTCATGTACACGTGTACATCAAAAAGAATTAAGACCAATTATTAACAATAAACCAAACAGGTGATTACCTCAAATTTTTGTCTTTATTATAACAATTCCTACTTTAAAACTGAAATGTCTGTAAGATATGAATATATTGTTCATAGAAACAGAAATAAAATGGCTCAACTTCCATCTTAATAAGAAAAATATAAAATAAAGCCACACTAAAATCTTTTTCACCCATCAGTATAGAAAAAAAAAATTCCAGAAGTTAGATGAAAAACTATGTTTTTAATGATGGACTATATGCTGGCTAATTGAACATAATAATAAAAAACACTATGTTTCTCATAGAGTATGGGGTCTTCATATGCAAGTGGAGTATAAACTAGAATAATGCCCAGAGAGGGAAAACTGGTAATACTGTATTTGCAAATTTACAAACACATGTATCCTTTGGCTTTAGCAATTTCATTTCTTGGAAATGATCCTAGACTATATATGACTAAGTAAAAGGATGTGTTCAAAAAGGCAAGGCAATATTCTTACATATGTATAAATAATATCTGGCAGATAAGTGCTTTTCCACCTAATAAACAGTCTCTAAACCAATGTGATTCTCTGCTTTCAAGAGTTATTTCCTTATCGACTATTTATGTTGTCAACAACAACTTGTAAAAACAAAACTCTAAGCCCCATATTCTTTTATTCAGCCTTTGTTAGAAATTATAACTAGAGCCAGATGCTAATAAAGCCTTAGCTTTATTTAATAAGGAACTGTGAAAAGAATAGGAAGATAGCTGACATGGGTGGTTTGAAAAGAAAAAGCACTTAGCTAGCTATTATATTTTGTTAACCAGATAAGGAAAAGATTAGCAAGTAGCAGAAAATTCATGTTAAATATAGACTTACTCTGCATCTTGCCATCATTAAGTTAAATTTTTAAGTCTGTTAACTAAGAATAGAAAATAGCATTCCTATTTACTGAAAGGTTTAGAGGTTTTAAAATCTTTAAGGGCTAATGAATTGTCATCTTAAGGTGAAAGATTTGTTACAGGAAATTTCATTTCTTAAAATATTTTCAAGTCGTATTATGTTTGTCACTGGAAATGGATCTTACCCATCAACCTAGTGATATCTTATGCACTATTCATAACGTCAGTAACTACTCAGTGGCTTCACATTTAATAAATGGTTCAACTTCATCTGTTTACTTCATCTTTTCAGCTAGCAACGTGGACTTAAATAATGTACTTGTTATAACAAAACAACATTTAGGATATTATCTTGAATGTATTAGTGGGATCAAAACAAAGTTTAGGATATTATATGAAATTTTTATTAGTGGAATCATAATAACAATCACAAAAATTTTAACTATTCTACAAAGTCTTGCCCTTCTTAAGTACCTTTTGTCATTCAAAAGACATTTAATAAACCATAAAGCTACAATGGGCAAAGATAACTTTCTGAGTAAAAATGATATATCTCAAAAGTTACAAAACTTAAATGTGCACATTTAACCGAATGGTAAAAATCAATGTACGTAACTTGTTGCCATTACATGCTCTGTCAATGGTTAGCTATAAGCTAAGATACAAACAACTAACCAAGTATGATAGGGCAACCAAATACAAGTACAATGATAGGGCATAGAATGCTGGTAAAAATGCATTCAATACGGTTGGGAAAATTTTGTGTTTGTTATTCATCCTTTTTCAAACTTTAATTCCACTCGATCATACACCCTCCAACATATTCGGGGCAAAGAAAATGGAATTACTGTGGCAAGGGGCATGCAACAAGAACACATACAGTGACAGCTGAAACAGGATCAGATTTTACATATGCAGGCCGACGACTGACAGAATTTTTCCAAGAAGAAAGCAGCGAAAGCAAGAGCTCAGAGACTGAGCCCTGTTGGCAGAATGACTTGATGGAGAAAGGGAAGAAAATGATGATGTCATAATAATGCACAATGGCAAAATGACACACAAGAGAAAAGCATATGGAACCAAATGGGACAAAAATACAATTCTACAAGCAGACACAACACAAAGCTTAACTTCCAAATATTTTTATAAAGCCCCTCTCTTTTATATCTCAGAATATTTTCTCTTACTACATAAATTCATATTTTATTTTTAAGGTGAATGCTTTATAGAAATTACATTAAACAGACTTGTCTTAGCCTATATTCACAACAGAAGACTTGAGGGGTAATAGGGAGAGTCACATCTGGCCCACTGCCACCTTGCTCAGCCCCCTACTCAGAAATCCCTGAGCTTCCCTCTTTGTGACCTGCTGGGCAACTGTCCTCTGGTATCCCTTTCTAAGTCCTCTCTTGGGAGTGGCCCTACCATCCAGTTGGCCTTCCCCTTCCTCTAAGACAATGGTTCTCAACCACAGGCAATTTTGTCCTCTGGGGGGCATCTGACAATGTCTGGAGACATTTGTGGTTGTCACAACTAGAGGTGGGGATGCTTCTGTCTCCTGCTAAATACCATACTATTTATAGGACAGCCCCCAGAAGAAAGAATTATCTGACCCAAAAACGAGACAAATTTTAGAAATTTAAATGCACATATAAGTAAATTTGAATAATTAGTGGTATTTGTAGGGTGATTTTTGTAATACTCAAGGAATATGATGAATGATATCTGAAAGGGAGCACAATACATGTCATGTCATATCGTCACCGTGCATTTGTCAGTCTTCCCCATTACAGTGTAAACCATGAAGACAGAGACCATGTTACTTCTAAAACCTCCAAACTTTTAACACAATGCCTAGAACAAAACAGGCTTTTATATGTCTGTTGAACAAACCAGGTGAAATGAAGTAAGAAAAAAAGCAAGTATTAATTTATGCTATTGATATCACAATCCAGTAGATAACTAATACACAGAAAACAACTGGGATGTATCCAGCCTAAAGGAGAAAGAATGGCTCACTGGATGATACAGCATCTATGTAAAATTTATCTTATACAGTGGAGTTGCATGCTGCATATGTACATTTTGTTTACTCAATATTAACTATCAATGGAACCAAAACTAAATACAAAGTGTGAATTATTTAAAAACAACAAAAAACAACTTCAAATAGTGTGGATGATTTTGCTCAGCCTTCAATCAATGAATATATGCTCTGCAGTGAGCAAAAGATTTGAACCTGCTCTTTCTTCAAGTGGACCTAGGTGTAGGTTTTTGCACTATGTGTGAAAAACTAATTTTTTAAAGAACAAAACTTCTGCAACATGGCCCCTTAAAATAAACCAAACTCAAAAAAGATAATAACAACAACAACATAAACCAAACTCAACTAGAGGAAAAGCAATCTCCCCCAACATCAAAGGCAAAAGATGGCTCTGCTACAGATCAACTTCTAACACCTTCCTAAGAGATACTCAAGGACAATTTTCACTGTAGGTGATTTTTGTCTTTTTGGCTTATATACCAGCCTTAGACTCTCATCCTCAGGTGTGATTTCACTATACAAAAAGGATACATTTTACCTACAATAAATCTACTTGGTGACTGAGCAGAGAAACTATTATTTTTTTTCAAATCATTTTTAACAATTCTAATTACAGAGTTAATTAAGAACCCTCTCACATATTTCACCAATTTTTAATATTTATGAATGTTGTTTAATGCCAAAATACATTATACACACTCACACACTTTTTATTTGAATAATCTTACTTGCTTTTACTTAGACCACTTAAATTAGTTTTCATTCCCTTCATAAGTGTTACATATGGAAAGAAAAAGCAAGATAGTCTGATCTTTATGCCATAAAACAAAAATTAAGAATTGATTGCATAACCAAGCATTTTATCACCTTCCACATCTGTTTAGTTTTTATTGAGACTATAAATACAGTAGGACTGTATTTTATTTAATTATACTAATCTGAAATGATGACATACTGTATGATTCACAATGTATTAGTAAAATTATTTTTTTTAATTTTTTTTTTTTTAAGATTTTATTTATTTATTTGAGACAGAGAGAATGAGAGAGACAGAGAGCACATGAGAGGGGGGAGGGTCAGAGGGAGAAGCAGGCTCCCTGCTGAGCAGGGAGCCCGATGCGGGACTCGATCCAGGGACTCCAGGATCATGACCTGAGCCGAAGGCAGTCGCTTAACCAACTGAGCCACCCTGGCGCCCAGTAAAATTTCATTTAAAGGCAAAAATTCAAATAGCAAATCCCCCAAATTAAAAACTCATTAAGAATTCTACAATTGCCAAGCTGGCTAGCTCAGTGAATTTTAAGCTCTGCCTCCGCTATTGCCACAGGGCAACACAGTGACACAGCTCTGGCTGATGAACAGAAACACCTCACACCCTTTGTCAGGATGAGATTTAATTATGAGTTCTGAATTATGTAAAACCTTCATGAGTGAAAATCTTAAATGAAATGCAACCAGCCTGTACTAACAATCATGTACTAACAATCACTTAACATCTTTTCACTTAAAACAAAGTTTCCATTTTCTTTTACAAGCATACAAACCTGCCTACCTAAATGATGCCTCTTACCAACCATAATGCTCTACTTTATCTGTACATACCACAACCTCCAATCTTTAGGTATCAGAAATTATCAAATAAATGCCCATTATCCAGCTTTCCTTGGGTACTTTTTTTTTTTATTACTTATTTAATCTCTGTTTCTCCATTCCTCTTCTTTCATTCATTTCCTGCACTCAATTTCAAATAAAAGTTGAGCCACAAGTAGGAAGAAGAAATAATTGCATAACCCTGTAGAAATGCATTAACACAAACGAGAAAGTACCATATGCTTTACCTCAGGGGGGAAAAAAAAAAAAGGAGAGACATATAACTATCAATTTAAGATAAGTGAAACCAGACTTTCAATCTTTAAATATGGAAAACATATATTACAGGTCAGTTCCACTGTATTGGCTAAACAATGAAGCAAATCAAAGGTGAAGTAAAACAGAAGAAACATTCTAGAATGTTCATTTTAGTGCCCAATCCAGAGGATTTTTGGGTTGCCATATCAAAGTATTTGTGGACTAACATGCTCTGTGACATTCCTGTTTTAGAAGAATGTTAAATGGCTGCATTATAAATGTAGATGAGTAGAATTTGCTTGAATTTTATAAATAGATTCTTTTTCAACAAACATAAGGTCCATAGGTCCTGTTCAATTTTAAAATGACTCAGTAAATGTAAGGAAATACTGGTTAAGGTAGGATATAAAGCAAACTAAAGGCATTAGATTGATTTCATTTTACATTTTATTTAAGCATTGACCTTTCAAACTCAATTACCAAAAATTTTTGGAACTATCCAGAGCATGGACTCTGGAGACAAAATGCCACCTAGATCTGCCACTTAGTAGCTAGCCATACAACCTTCAGCAAGCTCCTTAACTGATATATACCTCATTTTCTCAACTACAAAAGGGGAAGGGGGGTTGATAAAGAGTAGCTATATCAGACTTAAGAAGATAATATATACCTAATCATCTGTCCTTAGAATAGTACCTGATACATAGAGTAAGCATTCAAAAAGTGTTAGCTGTTATGTCACAAATTATAATTTTTAGTATTTGTATTACAAATTAACTAAGGAGTAACAATAGTAAACATTCAGATATACAAAAAACTTCAAAACCTCATGAGTAATGGGACATTTACTTATTCTTCTAAAAGCTGGCTGACATTATATACAGATATGGACACCTGAATCACCGACTAGTATCCAAAGATCAGATTACAATTCAAGGTGGGGCTTCACGTATTTCTTTGCTTATTTTCTGACTAGCTGAATTAGCCAAGTCACAAGCACAAGGAAGTTTTACAGGTATCCCCTGCTTTTCGAAAGATCACATTACACCACTTCGCTTTTTACAAAAGACTGACATTAGTACCTGTTTTGCTAGCCAAAACAAATCTGATGAGTATTTCCACTTTCATTAAAAAAGGTTAAAAGTGAAAAACAAGTGTTTGTTGCACTGCGAGCAATTAATGGAGGCAGCACGCACCCTGAGCAAAGTGGCCCACTAAGCTCCTTCTCAGGAAACCACATTCAGCATGTCAGCATCCCTACCATAGTTTTCACTGCGTGAGCATCTGTGTTTTAGCTCCTCTGTGCATCCATTAGCAAGATATATATCCTAAAGTATCAGAAAAGCCTAAAAGGTTTTTTTTTGGGGGGGGGGTGGTCTGGGAATGCTCAAAAACTTTTCCATATAGATTAATGATAACTGCTTCTTTGCTTTACAAAGGTTTCATAGGAGCACCCTGCTTTTGGACAGCAGGGGAAACCTGTAATACCCCGGAGCTGAATCAAGATACCTATTTTGTCCTATAATGTCCAAGTAGTAAGCCCATCTTTCAGTTCAATGGATAAAAGAGACTTTGTTGATTTTAATAATACAACTAATCAGACTTCTAATTAGCCTCCCTCTTTTGTTACAAGTCAAAATGCATCTTTTAGAAAACTTTACTTTTATTTGCACACCAGCTGTAGCTAGAAGGACTCTGAAATACTTTGTGAAATTCAGGTACAATACCATCCACATAATTTAATGTGTAAAGCCTTCAAAGAGAAGAAATACTTACCCAACTTGTGCTGCTTCCTTGAGTTTTGGTAAAGAGTAAAGATGAACCTTGCAACACGGCCCAAGAAGACAACCAGTTCTTTCTGTAAGTATAAAGAGAACCAACTAAAGCTTTGCTATTCAGTTTTTCCAACCAAATTTAAAATATTACAACCTAGTTATCAATGTTGCCCACAATTTACATTCATTATTGACATTCTGTTTTTATTGAGGATTTAATGCTAATGGAATTACATTCATGTTTCCAAACTGACCATAAAGACCCCCCAAACAAATGAAGCTAATAGAGATGTTATCAGAATAACAATATGCCTAATTATGTTCACATGGTAATCCAGCACACTTGTGATCAAGGGTACCAAATTACCTTGAAGGAACATGAACTGAACTCTGTATTTGGCAAGAATTATTCATGATTAAAAATCAGGAAAACATGTCCACCTCACCTAATTCTTTATAGATACAGATTGTTTTATATTTCTTGGTTATCTCCCTTCCCCTAATAAGGCTACACTAGGTAATTGGGAGATACTAGGCACATTAGTAGATAGTAAGTATAATAAATTACATACTCATCGATCAGAGGTTACTAAGATGAGGTTTCTTTTATATTTTTTATATTTTTTGTTTTATTTTATATTTTATATTTTTATATTTATATATATTTGTATTTATATATTTATACTTATTTTATATTTTATATATTCTTATATTTCTTGGTTATCCCCCTTCCCCTAATAAGGCTACACTAGGTAAATGGGAGATACTAGGTACAATAAATTACATACTTATTGATCATGATGTTACTAAGATAAGGGTTTAATTGTCTAAGTTATAAAATCAACACATATATATCAAAATTCTAAATATAAAAATGTATAAGAAGAAAGGTCCCCATTTCTTCTCCTTCAATCCACATTCCAGAGACAACCAATGGAATGCAATCATTGGCAGACTAAAATGAATGTCAAATATGTCTACTACAGAAATTTATTAGAGCAAACCTTACTGCCAAACATACTGACAGTTTTGTGAAAATTCAATGGGCACTCAAAAGGAGTTCTCCATTTTCAGAATGTAGAATTTAATAACTATCAATTAGACCTACTTTGTTATTTTCTATGTATACTTGAACTTCATGGATTAAAAGTGAAATAAAGTTTACTACTATTGAGTTTCTATTTTTCCTTTTATTTCCTGTTGTTTTTGCTTATGGCTGTTGATGCTACTTATTTGGTGAATGGCTATTCTTAATGATTAGATCTTTATTGTAGATTTATCAATGGTTTTGACATGCCTGTTTTTTAACTTTTCTGAATCATTTTTATGATATTTTCTTTATATATAATATTTAGGTGGGTTTTGTTTTGTGCTTCCATCTGAACATCTTTTTCTTTCAACAGGGGAGTACAGTCCATTTACATTTATTGATATTGGTATCTGTTTGGCCCTTGTGTTACCATTTTGTTACATCTTCATTTTATTGTTTTATTGGATCTCAAGATATTTTGAAGGGATTTATTTTTATTTGTAAGTTTATTTTATACTCAATCTTCTATTTCTATAGAGAGCATCTAACTCCCTCCTCTGAAAAATGCTAAAATCAGTATATTTCCACTTTAAATAAACATTTTGAATTTAATTTTCAAAATCAGAAAAACCATAGAACTAGTAAATATATCTAAGAATATTGGGGTTTTTTTAAAAGATTTTATTTATTATTTGACAGAGAGAGACACAGTGAGAGAGGGAACACAAGCAGGGTGAGTGGGAAAGGGAGAAGCAGGCTTCCCACTGAGCAGGGAGCCCGATGTGGGGCTTGATCCCAGGACCCTGGGATCATGACCTGAGCCATCCAGGCACCCCAAATATTGGATATTTGAATACTGAATTAACAACAGCTGCCTCAAAGACTGAAGCACTTGCGTACCTGAGTTGCAAGCAGAATTAGTCACATTTTTTTCCTGGAAAAAAAATTAAAATGACTGATGGTCATACTACGATTATTTAGACTTGAGTATCTGGCAGGTAGACATTATCTCAAAAATAAATGAAGTGAGTCTGTCATTTAAATGATAGTATTTGTTGACAAAAAATTGAAGCTTTCAAAGGGAAAATAGAATTTTGGAAAACCTGGCATATCTGCCACTGTGAGGTTGACAATTTTCCAATATCTAATGACTTTTCTGATGTTACTGATTTGTGATTCTTTGATATTATAAAATATGTCAACATTTGAAAAGTCAGCAAACTTAGTGAACCAGTATTTTCCACATGATCTGCAAGATGCTACAAAATTACGTACAGGTAAAGATTCCTTCAAAATGCAACACAGACCAATGCTTTTTTAAGATTTTATTTATTTATTTATTTGAGAGAGAGAGAGCAGGAGAGCAGGGTGAGGGGCAAAGGGAGAAGCAGACTCCCCGATGAGCAGGGAGCCTGATTCGGGGCTCGATTAGGGGCTTGCTCCTGGGACTCTAGGAGCGGAAGGCAGATGCTTAACCGACTGGGCCACCTGGGCTCCCCCAGACCAATGGATTTTGATGTAACTAAGTATGAAAAGTTCATTAACAGTTTTTTACAGTCTTAACTTGTGGAGTTTTGGTGTAGCAGAAGAATACATGCAATTATCTAACAAGAATATTAAAACACTCCTCCCTTTTCCAACTTTATATAAGAAAAGGATTATCTTCATATACTTCAGCCAAAATAATGTGTCACAACAGACTGACTGCCAGCAAAGATGAGGATCCAGCTGTTTTCCATTAAGCCAAATACTAAAGACTTGCAAAAATGTGAAACAATGCCACACTTCTCAAGGAAAATTTTTGTATTGGAAATACAGGGGTTTTTCTTTATAAAAATGTTACTCACGTTAACATATAATGGGTTATTAGTTTTAAGAATTAAAAAACTTAAAATGTCTCAGTTTTAATTTCTCAAATCTACAGCTATAAACTATACACACAAAAGTTCTTTGCAGTAATCAATAATTTTTAAGAGTTTAAAGGGGTCCTCAGATCAAAATGTTGGAGAACCACTAATATACAGGAAATTAAAAAACTAGTTTGCTCAACTCTACATAAATAAATTTAAAGATGAAATGGATGATATTCTTTGGAAAACATAAATCACTGAAAGTTTTCCAAAATAAGCAGAAAATCTAAAAGACTAATTACCACAGGAAAAACGACAACAATGAAAAAAAAGAAAGTGGCCAAAGAACTATGTGCACTACATATGCCCAAAAGGGAGAAAAAATAAAGACCCCATTCACAAGTGACTTCGCCCAAGGAACGATTTAAGGAACAAATAATTGCAGTATTTGTAAAGTTGTTTCAGAGCACTTAAAAGAAAAATTTCCAAGTACTAAAATGTGACAAAAACAGTTCATTTAGAGCAAATCTTAAGATCTTAACTACATGTAAATTTTAAACTCTTCTTTACACAACAGGCTGATTATAAACTCATAGCATTTTAGCAGTTCTTAAAAACTGGGGAAAATGCAACTTGCTCATTACAAAGAGTTAATTGCCTTAATTCATTAGGAGATACCATACAACCAGAAAAGCCAACAACCCAATAGACAAACAGATAAAGGAGATGAACTGACAAATTAACAACAAAAAAAAAGACATACAAATGGCTTAGGATACCCTACCACACTAAAAAGTAATACAAATTAAAAATATTCTCTCTCTAATCTCTATTAGCAAAGATCAAAAAAGTGGACAACATATTGAATTGGCAAAGACTGGAGAAATCCACTGCTTTTGGAAGTATGAACTGCTTCAGTGCCTTAGAGCAGTAATATGGAACACTATCAAAATGACTACTGCACATAGCTTAGCAATTCCACTTTTGTAAAATCTATTCCACAGGGATTTACATATTTGCAAAATGAACTATGTAAGATGTAAGTGTAATACTGTTTGCAACAGCAAAACAATGTAAACATTCTAAATGTCTAGCAGTAGATAGGCATATTTACCTACCATATGGCTAAATAAACTAGGATACAGCCACACAATATATAACCACAGAACAGTTAAAAACAATGTGGTGGCTCCACATGCAACAAGAGAGAACCATCTACAAAATAAACTGTTCAAAGACTGTGTTTAAAAAATTAATCTATGCAGGGGCACCCGGGTGGCTCAGTCATTTGAGCATTGGACTCTTGGTTTTGGCTCAGGTCATGGTCTCAGGATTGTGAGAGCCAGCCCTGCATTGGGATTGGCACTCAGCTCAGAACCTGCTCAAGATTCTCTCTCCCTCCCCATCTGCGTTTCCTTCCAATGTGCGCACTCGCACTCATTCTCTCTCAAATAAATAAATTCTTTAAAATATATATTTAAAAAATTAATCTATGCATATAGAAATAAATATATCCTTTATCTCCAAAGGAAAACACTACATCTCATTCACTTAACTAGTTGCCTCTGGGGAATGGAAATCATGGCTGGGTAACTGACTTTTGGCTAAATACTCTGTATTTTGTTGTTTTACCGTGTGCACTCACTGCTTACTGAAAAAAAAATTATTTCCTTATTTATTTTAAAGATTTTATTTATTTGACAGAGAGAGAGAGAGAGAGAGCACAAGCAGGGGGAGGGGCAGAGGGAAATGCAGGCTGAGCAGGGAGACCGATGTGGGACTTGACCCCAGGATGCTGGGATCATGACCTGAGCCAAAGGTAGACGCCCAACCGACTGAGCCACACAGGCGCCCCTGAAAAATTTTTTTCAAATAAAGCTAATGCTTGCTCAGAATCCTATGCTTTATCACCCCTGAATTTAATATAATCTTAAAAAATATGTCAAGACAAAGGAAGATTTTCATACATTTCATGACAATCCTACATACATATTAGAAAATACATTATTTGAAATTCTTTTTTTTTGTTTTTTTAAAAAGATTTCATTTATTTATTTGACAGAGAGAGACACAGCGAAAGAGGGAACACAAGCAGGGGGAGTGGGAGAGGGAGAAGCAGGCTCACCGCCGAGCAGGGAGCCCGATGTGGGGCTCGATCCCAGGACCCTGGGATCATGACCTGAGCCGAAGGCAGACACTTAACAACTGAGCCACCCAGGCGCCCCACATTATTTGAAATTCTTATGAACCTTTTAATCATTTCTACTAGAATGTAACTGTACTTATAGCTTTTATTTATTTCAAATAAAACATGTCAGAACATTAATGGTTTTTGTACTTACCGAACCTTTTTCCCATTTTCAGTAATTTTTGTTACATTTAGTAATCCATATTTTTCTTGACCCTATGGAACACAGTAATACTGTTTATACATCATTCATACAGACAATGAGGTCCAAATTCTTACATATGATTGAATCAAAATGATCTGGTACTCTAAAAATTAGCTTAAAAAAAAGATTAGTCAGTATGTAATATGCTTAGTTCTAAAGTATATTAGGAATACAATTTCCTAACACTTCTGTATAGTTATTTTCAGTAATTTTACAATTAAACTTTTCCTCTTCTCAAGTCCTGGCAACCATAAGGTACTTTGCTATCAAATCAGATTTCCACATGAATACCACTAGTCAGCCCTGGAAAAATGATTTATAACTTCCTGTTCAAAGAAAGTAATATAATGCTATGATGATAAATACCACAAAAAGCAATTATTTACTTTGCTGTTATTTTACAGCAGTACAGTCTGGAAATCATTTAAGATACTAATAACCTGCTTTGTCAAATGTAAAAATAACTAGATAGAACAAATGCAGTAACTGCATTAATAAATTACTCAAAAGTAAATGTTATTATGCATAGAACTGGCCTTAAGGTGGCATTAAAAAATTCAGTATGAGCTTCATTACATATATTGTCAGATGGTAAACTGAGGCTCTGGACAAACCAGATACACTAGTTGGCTGATGTCATATTAGTGACCCAGCTTTATCATCAAACCCCAGGAAAGCAAGAGCCACTTTGCTGAGGTTAACAGTCATCTTAAAATTCCTCCAGGTAGAAGAAAGGAAACACTTTCCCATTGCTTTAGCTTCCAATATTCAACTGAATTTAATCAAAATGAGTCGGTGTCTACAGCAATATCATCAATATTAGTAAGCACTGTATATACATGACAGAGCAAATGTACTTCAACTGAAACATACACACAGCACATAGAAAAAATATTCCCAATTCAGAATTTATTTCTATTTAATCCATACCTTGGCTATTTTCTCAATGTACTTCCTTTAGAAAAAGATAAATCTTTTTCTTGTATGGGATATAATGTTTAAAAAATAATGTTTGAAAGTTTTTGCCTAGCCTGATAAGAACTCTCACCTATAAACGAAGCTGATAAAGTATTAATGTTAATTCATTTGTGGTATACTGGGAACTTGGGAAATAGTCATATGAAGTTTTATTGTAATTTTTTCATAAAGCATAGATCTCCTTAGATATGCAAGTCTGATACTTCTAAGAGCTGTTGCCTCTTAACAAAACATCAATCACACAGTTAGAAGTATGCACAAGATATTAAATAAAAACATTCCCAATTTACTATCAGAAGCAGGAAGGAAAAAAAACTTCCAAAGATATAGGAACTAAGTACAACATTAATCTGAGAGGATGGCACTGCTTATGTGAGCTAGGGAGCACAGGAATTAGAAGAGCAGGAGTGGGAACCAAGCCTATAAAAAAATGCCAAAGCTGGAATTGAACAGGACAAAAGAGCTGAGGCATGAGGGGAACACTGAAGAAAACTGGAAGGGATAGGAGTAGTGACAGACCAAATAAGCTTAAGGATGAGAGAGACATTCTAAATCAGGGATTCTTACCTGAGGCAATGGATGGACCGAAACTGGTACAAAATTGTGCGTGGATAGTATATACATTGTTCAAGGGTCCAGAAAGCTCATGAAATTCTCACAGGGATCAAGACCCCCCAGTACTAATGCTCTAAGTATTAAACACTCTAATTTGAACATAAAATAAGAACAAAATTTGCCACATCCAAAATGTACAAATACAAAAATACTTAGCATACAACATGGTAAGTGTTATGAGAAAAGTGTATCTAACTTAACCTGAGAGACAGAGGGAGCGAAGAGACGGCTTCCTGGAGACTCTTGAGCTAAGGAATTGGGGTTAGCTAGATGGTGACAGTAGGAGAAGAAAACAACAAAGTATAAAGGTACAGAAGTGAAAGAGAGCATATCATATCTGAGGGCCTTTAAGTTCCCTCAAAGTAATGGGTGAGGTGAAGTAGCAAAGAAATGCAGCAAAGTATGAACTAAGAAAGGATGGCAAGACAGGGAACCAACCAGAATACATTCTAGTAATTACCACAGGAGATGGTGAAGGCCTGAGCTAGGGCAGTGCCTGTGAGCAAGTGATGAGGAGCCAAATTTGAGAGATTCAGAAGACAGAATTGACAGGGACTGGATAGGAGGGTAAGAGGGCAGATCTGAGGAAAACTCCCAACCTTGAACAACTGGGTAGATGGTGGTATCTCAGTTTTAATGACACTTTTTTAGAGAAGCTTTCCCAGACCACTCTTAAGTAGGAGCTCCTCTACATCTCCCATTATTTACCACTGCCCCCCCAGTTTGGTCCCTTCATTGCACTTAATGCAAAGTACAATCACATCTTTTATTTACGGTCTATTTTAATGGGCTGTACACTGGGACCATATCTGCTGTGTTCATCAATGTATGACCAGTGTCTATAGCATGTAGTTGATGTTTGATACAATACATATCTGTTGAAGTAATTAACCAACATATTAGCAGTGCTATTCCAAGAAAGGGATATAAAAGAATGCCGGTGATGGAGAAAATAAAGCTTTAACTTTTAAACACTGAAGTTTCTGAATTTGATATAAAAGTGCTAAAGAGGCAGATGAATAATAGAGGTTTGGCTATACAGGTGAGAGGTTTGGGAAAAAAATTTAGACAGATTTTGAACATACTTTTTTTTTTAAATTTTATTTTATTATGTTATGTTAGTCACCATATAATACATCATTAGTTTTTGATGAACGTACTTTTTGGTGTGCTTTCGCTACTTAATATGATTCAAAATGAACCAATGTTTTTGTGTTGCTTATTAAAAAAACTCCATAAAAATATCTTGTTAAATCTTGCAAAAAATGCCCATATTTACACACGAATATTTCTTAGTCTAAATATATTTGATACTCCAAAGGAAACTTCATACTGAAAATAAGCAGAAATGTTTTAATAAGGACTAGCAAAATATGGTTACAATTTAATCAAAATGACTGTACTTGAGATTACCCTATCCTAATAGGGTAAGAAAACAATAAAATGTTAGTTCTATTAAGTAATCTGGGAAAATTTCCACAAGCTCATAATCACTTTGCAGTCTCCAGAATTTTTTTTTTTTTTTAAGTAGGCTCCATGCCCAGCATGGAGCCCAATGTGAGGCTTGAACTCCTAACCCTGAGAGATCAAGAACTGAGCTGAGATCAAGAGTCGGCCGCTTAACCAACAGAGCCACCCAGGTGCCCCTACAGGGTCTAGAATTTCTAATCAATGTTGCATTCATTTAGTGAAACAGGAATTTCCCAATTTGGCTAACAATTATTATATACCCAAATCAATACAACCCATCAAAATCCTTATCTTCAGTTAATCATGAAGTATTTTTTTTAATACAGAGTAACTTTGCACAGTGATACAGTGGTTGAAGAAGAACCAGGTGATGCAACTTCCAGAACAGGTAAGTTGACGAGGAGAGAAGACAAACTAGTGGTTGCCAGGGGAGAGGAAAGGTGATGGGGGAATGTGGGGTGAATGCTTAATGGGAATGGGTTGCCCTTTCAGGTAATGAAAATGTCCTGAAGCCAGGTAGAAGTGATCACTGCACACTCTGTAAATATACTATATGCCATTTAAATGTATACTTTAAAATGGTTAATAGCTAGTTTTCTGTTGAAATTTCTGTTGAAATTTCACCTCAATAAAAAAAAAAAAAATTTTAGGTGAACGTAGGTGGCTCAGTTGGTTAAGCATCTGACTCTTGATTTAGGTTCAGACCATGATCTCAGGGTCCTGAGATTAAGCCCTGTGTTGGGCTCTGTGCTGAGCATGGAGCCTGCTTAAGATTCTCTCTCTCCCTCTCCCTCTGCCCCTCCCCCCTTCTCTCTCTCTCCTCTCTAAAAAAAAATTTTTTTAAATATATTGTAGAGGCGCCTGGGTGGCTCAGTCATTAAGTGTCTGCCTTCAGCTCAGGTCATGATCCCGGGGTCCTGGGATCGAGCCCCGCATCGGGCTCCCTGCTCGGTGGGAAGCCTGCTTCTCCCTCTCCCTCTGCCCCTGCTTGTGTTCCCTCTCTCGCTGTGTCTCTGTCAAATAAATAAATAAAATCTTTAAAAATATATATATATTTTAAAGAACTAGTGTTTTAAAAAATCAGATGTTTAAATCATGTTTTTTAAAAAGGCTTTAGAACAGTTCTATTCAATGAAAAAAATTAATATGTCCATAATACTTTTGCTAAAGGAAGTGTTAAAACATTCTTTTCTCCAATGCATTTTAATACCATAATTGGAAATACAGGGTCAAAAACTCAAGTTTCCAAATTATATATTCTTAAATTTTACTCAGTATTCAGTGACTGGTAACTTCAAAATGCACATTTATCTGGAGTACTACTCAGCCATAAAAAAAGAATGAAATCTTGCCATTTGCAATGACATGGATGGAGCTAGAGAGTATTATACTAAGCAAATTAAGTCAGAGAAAGACAAATACCATATGATTTCACTCATATGTGGAATTTAACAAAATAAAGAGAGAAGACAAACCAAGAAACAGACTCTTAACTATAGAGAACTAACTGAGGGTTACCAGAGGGGAGGTGGGTGAGTGGATGGATTCAATAGGTGATGGGGATTAAGGAGTGCACTTGTTGTGATGAGCACCAGGTGTTGTATGGAAGTGTTGAATCACTATATTGTACACCTGAAACTAATATAATACTGTATGTTAACTGGAATTTAAATAAAAACTTTAAAAAATAAAATAAAATGCACATCTGTCGTAGATACACTGGGACAGAGACAGGGTTCTTAGATCAGTCCACAAAATCCTATTTAACCCACACTGTACTCATACTGTACAGAAATAGAACACTGATCTTTTTAAAAAGTATATGCTGGGAATTTCAAAAAAGGATTTGAAGGGGCCATGAAAAATAACAATAATGCATCTGAAAATTGGAAATGAAACAAGAAAAAAATGAACATGTTTAAAATTTGTATTAAGGGATGGAATTTTAAATCTGGTTTAATTAGAAGAGCTTAAATGAAAACATCATGCTAAATGAACAAAGTCTGTCAAAAAAGACCACATATTATAGGATTCTATTCCTTTTTTTTTTTTTTAAAGATTTTATTTATTCATTTGAGACACAGAGATAGAGAGAGAGAGAGAGAGAGCATGAGCAGTGGGAGAGGCAGAGGGAGAGGGAGAAGCAGGCTTCCTGTGGAGCAGGGAGCCCGATGTGGGACTCGATCCCAGGACCCTGGGATCATGACCTGAGCCAAAGGCAGACGCTTAACCATCTGAGCCACCCAGGCGCCCCTATAGGATTCTATTCTTATGAAATGTCCAGAATAGGCAAATCCAGGGAGACAGAAAGTAGATTCCTGGTTGTTCAGGGCTTGGTGAGACGTGGAGGTTAGACAGGTGATAACAAACAGAACGTGGTTTCTTCCTGAGGCGATGAAAATATTCTAAAATTGACTGTGATGACAGCTGCACATATCTGAATATACTAACAACCACTTAACTGTACACTTAAGTGGGCAAATCACACAGTGTATGAATTACATTTCAATCAAGCTTTTTATAAAAACAAAACAGAAGAGACTAAAGAGGTAGATGGGCCATTTGCAGAGATTTTAAGATGACATCAGATAGCTAACACTGATTACAGGATTTTCATTCCTAAATTTGTAGCTTCCTTTTTCTTACCACTAAGGCTTAGAATTTTAACTCACAAAGAGGGAAAAGATATCTCCTTGTATTAACTGGGTAAGAGTGAGAAAAACAGGTGAGACTCAGTGGAAACAGCACAAGCTGAGAGGAGGGAGCGAAGGGCCAAGAGAGGGAAAAGTCAAGGAGGGAAAAAGCCTCAATGAAGAGGGGCAAGACAGCATGGAAGAGGTGCCCTCTGGAGCGGGAATGCAGAGTTGTATGTTTATGGGCAAAAAAGAATGGACTCAGGTAGAATGAACAAAAGCTATTTCATCTTTCACTCTAAGACCAAACAATGAAAGAAAAATACTGGTGAGGCAGTTCCCAGTGGTGGCCAGCAGGGGGTATCGTGAATCCAGGATGGTCTAGCTGCTGTCCAATTTGAGAAAAGGGGTACATGGTTTGGGAAATAATTTGCAAACTGACTTTTTAACTCCATGTGGAACATTTGCAAATTCATGTTTCTAGGCTAACCTAAAGATTCCTTTTTACCAAAATATAATTTATAAAAGGTCTCCTTAGCAATTACGTATTACCTATATTTAAAATAAGTTAGAAGGGTTTTCTGTTTTTTTCTAGATGCATTGTTAGAGTACTGTAGTAACAACACCTTAGATTCATACAATAATTCTTGACACCACCACTAAAATCATGGTCACTTTCATCTTTAATGTTTATGTACCCAGGACAGTGTTAAATAATCCAAAAGACAAAAAAGAGGAAAGTAGTCACTCAATCCTTTAGCAGGAGTTTAAAACCTTAGTAGGGAGATGAGGGGGGTCCATGAGGTAACATTTACACTATTTGATAAGTGACTTGGAAATCCAGGGAAAGACGAAGAGATCACTATTATGCTAAGGTTAGTCTGGCAAGGCCTCTTAAAGAGTCAGTCTTAAAAACTTTTCTAACTTTGGGGCACCTGGGTGCCTCAGTCAGTTAAGTGTCTGCCTTCAGCTCAGGTCCTCATCTCAGGGTCCTGGGATCGAGCCCCCCATCAGGCTCTCTGCTCAGTGGGGAGCCTGCTTCTCCCTCTCCTTCTGCCCCTTCCCTCCTGCTTGTGCTCTCTCTCTTCTCTGTGTCAAATAAATAAAATCTTAAAAAAATTTTTTTTCTAACTTTAAGTGTACAAAAGCCAAGGACCATTGTAGGCAGAGGGAACCACCAGAGCAATGTCAGAAAGAAATGTATAAAACATGTGATATAAACCATAAAAGAGCTGATTCAGTTAGGGAATGGAAAGAGAGTTAGAAAAATAAAATGACATCTGTGGAAACCTTTGCCTCTAAAAAAATCAGAAGTATCCCATTAATAAGTCTATTACAGTTTTATAAAATAAGGAAATAACAATAAAAGTTTGTCTTTTAAAAAGCTTTAAAAGTTTCATTTATTCATTCAATAAATATTTACTGAACAGCTAATATATGGTACACAGTAGTTACTGAGATTACTCTGTTCCTGCTCTAATGAAGCTTTTCTTTGTCTAGTAGGGAAGACAGACACAAAGAGAGGGTTTGAGGTTTCTACAAGAAATAAAAAATGAAAAGTGTTATTCTATTTAATATAATCAAGTAACATAAAATTATATGCTACAAAGAGTATTACAGAGAAACTGACCAAATCCAGAAGATTCGAATAAAATTCTCTGAGGAAGCAAAATCTGCACTGAACTCTAATGAATGAACAGACGTTAACAGGCAAAGATGTGGGAGAGAAATGGTTCAGTGGGTAGAGGAATGACATGTACCAGGACCTTGAGCTGAAAAGGAGGCTCTTTTGAGGAAAAATGTACAGTGCGGCTGGAGGAAAACAAGCAAGGAGGGAAGAAGAGGACAAAAGAAGTCTGAGGCGAGGCTGGAGAGGTAGTCAAGAGCCAGTGCATGCTCAGTCTTATAGTCCTCATTAAAAACTTTGGCCTTCATCCTGAAAGAAAAGGAAAGCCACTGAGGGGTTATAGCAGAATCAGCCAACTATGGGAAAGATAGGAGGGACTACAAAGACACAGATCAAGTAAACTTTCATCCAAGTTAAACCAGGTCTCTGAAGAGAGTCAACTGGAGATTTTCAGTTTAGAGCAAACTTAACAGTTGAGATACAGATCTCTAATATTCATCCGGCATAGACTGGGCATTGTATTTTAAGAATAGAACACCTGCGCTCATTAAGAAGAAGGGAAACTGCTTACCTTTGGACTGCTGGCCTGAGGAAAAAAGATTCAAGTATAATTTGATAGCATTTTCCGGGGATTTTTATTTTTTAAAAACCAAGTATGAATTTGTCACTTACAAATATGGTATATAAATTAATCATGAAGATACCCTATTTTGCATTAAAAGGGGCTTTTAAGTCTCTAAAACTGATTAAATTCTTAATTTAAACCTATTTTAATTGTGATTAGTATCTGAAAAACCAATGAAAGTTAACAGAAGCCAGGAAATATTTAAACATTACATTTAGAGAAAATTAATTTATTGAAACTGATTGAAATAACTGGACTATATTATACTATAGGCTATCATACTAACTGTATCTTGGTGCTTTGGTGAAGAGGGAGAAGATTCATTTTCAGGAAAGCAGGGTTTTGAGGCAGTTGGAGATTCCTACAAGAAATAAGTAATGAAAAATGTTACTCTATTTTATATCATTACATTTCTCCCTTTATTCACGGTGGGAGAGCTTAATAAGGGAAGCTCAAAAAATCTTTTCCTAGTTATTCCCTTTCTACATTCAGCTCTGAAACTAATATGACACTGATTTGCAAACTATAGTTGTCTGGAAGTTTATGAAATATGGCATATTTTATGCTGATTATAGTTTAAATACTGCATACAGAATTAATAAAAAGAAATGATGCATGTTGCCTTAAAACCATGATGTTTTATCAGCCTGAACTGACCACATTTAAAATAGGTAAAATCTAAACACTTAGGGATAAAAATATAAGTCACCATACGAACTGGCTCCTGTTGCAGTCGGTATGAATACCCAGGACTAGGCAAGCCAATAGTCACAGGAATGATGTGGCAACTGCCAGAATGAGAACTTCATTTAAATCAATGGCTATGTAAGACATTTAATTAAATTGCATTAATATTTAAAGTAATTTACAGATAACTTTCCAATTATTAGAAAAAAAGCGAGATTTTTTTAAATGCAAAGAAGAAACTTTAAAGATTAATAACTCACCAGAAAAAAAAAATGTTTTAATGTTTAAGCCTACAAAAATATATAATAGGAGCAAATCAATAATGTGTATTTTAAAAGCAATTCTGCTTTGTCAGTATTAAAACACACTATGTGATTTCTAACACAGATGTTTGTAAGACTCTTCATAGAGGACAAGACTGAAAATACACATTTTTGGTACCAACAGCCAAGCCCCATTTAAATCTTTTCCATTACCCTAAATGTTTTGAATAATCTCAGGAAAAGAAAATCAGAAAAATCATATGCCAACACCGATTATTAATTCTCTTATAAACCAAATAATGTCTTTACAAATTCATCTCCACATCTCTATCAATCTACTTTACCATGCTTATGAAACTGGACGAGGTACTGTTAACAAATCTGGGTATTCGTATGAAATCACAATACACAAACCATTAACACCATATCCATTCACTTGGAAAAAAGTCTTCAGGTTTATACCATATAAAATTTGTAAACACAAAAGCTAGATAGCAGTGAAAGCAAGGAAATCCTTGAAGGGACAACCTTACAAATCAAACATCCAAGGCCTATACTACTAGTGAAGGAAACATTAAAATCATATCAAATTATACCTTTCCAAAAAAATTATACATAATATCCGAATCCAGTATAGCCTCATTTAAGTATTTTTTTTCTGACCACTTCAGATGTTTCACTTTTTGATTTCTTGACTTCTAGGAGTGTCTAATACTAAAAGCTTGGAAAAAAGATGAAAGAAAGATCTGATGACCCACAAAGTAGAAAATAAGTGAATGGTAATCACAATTTATTTTTCATGGGATTATCAGTCCTATAGAAATAAAAACCACAGCAAATGGAGGAAAAATGTAAGTACAACAATTATAATTCCTATAACAAGGACTTCCCACATATATTCATGTATATTTATAAATTTATGTGCATATCTAAATGTATCTTAAATGCCTACAACTAGCAGATTTTAGTAAAAACCATACATAGGCAGAAACAGATGCACCCACACATATACACACACACAGACATACACATCTACCTCCTCCAGTGTTGTCTGACAACTGAATTAGGACTTACATCATCAGAATAATATTTGCTACATAGTATTAGGTTTCTTTATTACATTTCAAGTTACACACCCTTTAACCCTCATCAGACATTGGTCAGCTAGTTTATTCAGGTACAGTCCCTCTTTCATAACCTCAAATCTTTTTTTTTTTTTTAAGATTTTATTTATTTATTTGACAGAGAGAGACACAGTGAGAGAGGGAACACAAGCAGGGAGAGTGGGAGAGGGAGAAGCAGGCTCCCCGCCGAGCAGGGAGCCCAATGCGGGGCTCGATCCCAGGACCCTGGGATCATGACCTGAGTCAAACGCAGACGCTTAACAACTGAGCCACCCAGGCACCCCATAACCTCAAATCAAAACATATATAGTAGGTGGTGATAATAAACAGAAAAGTTTACTTTATCTAGGATTCCATTTATAAAGGTTAAGGTGCAGGTAAAAAACAAAACATTTCCATCAAAAATAAGTCAGGGCGCCTGGGTGGCTCAGTTGGTTAAGCGACTGCCTTGGGCTCAGGTCATGATCCTGGAGTCCCTGGATCGAGTCCCGCATCGGGCTCCCTGCTCGGCAGGGAGTCTGCTTCTCCCTCTGACCCTCCCCCCTCTCATGTGCTCTCTCTCATTCTCTCTCTCTCAAATAAATAAAGTCTTCAAAAAAAAAAAAAGTCAATCTCTGGTCTTAAGAAAATCATGCTCTCACAACTCTGAAACACTCAGATTATAAAAAGAAATGTCATGAGAACTTCAGGCAAGTTATTCTAATAACAGACTGAAAATAAATCTCAAAAAAGATTTTAAAAGAGTAAGAAATTATAAGTCTACATCAGCAAAATAATCATCCCTTTTGTTTTAAAACGAAGAGGAAGTGGAGTTGGTTCAACAATGGCTTTTGCATTAGAGCATTATATATGACAACATTTACAAGCCTTCTGTGTACACTCAATTGTAATCTGGTTCCTGGAGTTAAATGAATTTTCCATTCAAATCTCTAGGAATCTTAGCTACTCATGTTATTCTCAATGCTAAATATTTTCAAGTATTCTTCAATAGCAGATTCCAGATTTCCTTTGATATGCCCTCTACAGTCAAATCACATATTATCCTTACAAAATATAAATTACAAACTGGTCTACTACTTTCATTGTTGTTCCATTAGTCTATCTTATACACAATGTATATAGACCTTTTCTACAGCTGCACAAAAAGTCTTCCATTTAATTTCATGAAAACCAACATTACAGTCACTAAAAAACAAACTTGTTTGGACTGACTGAGATAATTTATAAAGGAATTTACAAGTGAAAGTACCCAAACATAGAGAAATATGCCTTAAGAAAGTTCATTCTGTTTCCACTAACACACCTGAAAATGTAAGAAACCTGTTAATTATGCCAAAAGAGAAGTCTGATGGTAAAACAAAAAGAGAGTCCCCAGTGACAAATATCTTTTTAAAATAAGGTTTTTAGAAGGGGGGTGGGAGGATGGGTTAGCCTGGTGATGGGTATTAAAGAGGGCACGTTCTGCATGGAGCACTGGGTGTTATATGCAAACAATGAATCACGGAACACTAAAAGCTAATGATGTAATGTATGGTGATTAACATAATATAAAAAATAATAATAATAATGTTTTTAGAGTGTTACCACCACCCTCACATTTTTACATTAGTATGGCTAATGTTCTACAAATTCATACGCATTTCCTACTCCATCCCCAAAATGAAGCTACAACATAAAAAGTCACATGGAAGGTAAAAACTTTATGGGCTTTCCATTCTGATGTTTGCATCAAACTTTATCCCTTATTTGAAACAGAGAACATTACTTCTCAGATTAATAAAAGAAGTCCTTTGTGCAGAGAACAATTAGGGAAACAGAAGAGTGGGATTCCAATTCTCCCACAGGATGAAGAAATTAATTAAATGTCTTCACTAGTAAAACCTCCCAGAGACTGAAGACAAACAATAACAGATATATGACTGGGTCTTGCTAACAGGGTTATCAAAAATATCTACCACCTCCTAGGCTCAAATATACACATTATTAAGCCACAGATGAGTCAGTCCACTGTGCAAAAATCGATAAACTACAAAACCAAAACCCATTCCAGGACAAATTGACGCTATACACAATAAAACAATAGTTACCAAAGTATGAGATGCAGCTAAGGAAAATAAAGAATAAAAAGAACATTCAATATTCTCAACAGATTTTCTCAAGAAGTTTCTACCTTGTCATTGGTGTCCAACACAATGGTGCTATGTCTCCACTTTGTTAATACAATTGGTTCTTGCAGCCGCCTGTCCAGGCTCCTACTTTTAATTATTTCTCTTTGCTGCTGGGATGAAGCATTATACTAAAAAAACAAACAACAACAAAAAAACCTCATAAATAACAGAAACAAAAGTGGAATCTAAAACATGACATTTGATGTTCAGCAAAGTTCATCACAGGAATTTTTCTGGCCTGTTTTCTCATCCTTGACCACGTTGTGGCCCAACTGAGATGATCAAAGATTTCGGTATTGGAGAGACCAAGTTACCGTTACTTTGGGAAAATATTTAGTCTCCCTATGTCTCAGTTTCATCAACTGTAAAACAGACATAACAGAAATATCATCTCATTCACAGACGTGTTATAAAAATTAAGCAGTATAAAAAAGGCCAAATATTGCCCTAATAGTGGGTTCCCAATAAAATATTAGTTATCATAATTTATAAAATGAGGTCATTGAACAAACTATTTTTTTAAGGTTCCTTCTACCTTGAAAATCCACGAGTCCAATTTTTGGTTTAGGTTTTAAAAATGATGATTACTATATACAACAATATCCCCACATTTAAAGGGTTGTTTGTTTTTGCTTTCATTTATAGGCCAAACATACTATTATTTGTTTCTCTGAAGTTGTAAAACATAACCAGGTCAGAAGGCAGAGACAGTTCTAGTTTGAAAGACCAATCCTGAATATATCAGTTGTGTACAAAGATTAGATAATAATTGCCCCCCCATAACATCTAAAATTAAGAACACATTATCAATAATTAAATCATGTGTTTGAAATGTCAAGTAGATTGATCACCAAGCATAAACATTTCAGAAATGTGAGGTTTAAGAGGTATGCTGTTTTATACAGCCAATTTTAATAAATTATAAATAATTAAATGACAAAAGAAAATTAAAGGCTATATTCTTCTCCTGAAAGCAAAGGATACCTAATACCTATCTACTTCTCCCACCCCTAAAAAGCCCAGTAAATCTTAAAATTTTAATGATTCATTAGAATTTCAGTAAAACTGTTAAGAATGTTTTTAATATTAAAAAAAATCTTCCAACATCTTTCTCCACACTATGCCATTTCTTTACTCCCCAAAATTAGGCTACACACACCCCCCAAACTATCTCCCAAATCTGTTACTTCATTCTTCACATTAAAATTTGCCAAAGCAAGGCAATCACATATGGCATTTGCTTTTAAATTACCGCTGCTTAACAAACAGCAATCTTAAAATTCATCACAGAAGTTCACAAAGGGATCATTTCTAGGGTGAACAAAGATGAAACTTAAAGGCTACCCCTCAAAAAATTCTATGCCAGAAAGTTCTTAGTGAAGAGAGACCTAAACAGAGCTATATTTTCAATAGAATCATCATTAGCAATAATTAAAATGTATAGTTGTGTAAACGCATGTGTATGAACTTTAACAGATACAACTACCTTAGCTTATGAGCTTTGTAATTAGTACAGTTGTTTAGAAATCCTTTCTATGTGGAAACAAAAATAATGTGAAACTAAACTGGGCAATAATCACAATGATAAATGTGCTGGTGGTTTTACCAGGCAGCAGTATGTTCACAAAAACAAAGTATAAATAAAATGTCAGATATAAAATATAGTCTAGTTAACAAGATGGCTAAGTTTAAAACTTTTCCCCCCAAAAAACCAAACTTTTCTAATTCCTTTAAAAATACCATTTTTTAAGAATTTTAGATGAATTTTTATTTGAATTATTTCAAACATATACAAAAGAATAAAGACTATAATGAAAACCCACCAACGAGTGTTAGCGTATCTAATATAAAACAATTGCTTTAGGTACCTTAAAAAAAAAAAAGAAAATATAGACCTATTAGATGCCCTCTGAATATATCTTCCAGATTCCAATCCTCTCCCTCTTTTCCCCAGTAGCACCACAGAACTCAGTGGTCAACACTGTCATCACACTTTAATATATACTTATTTATCTATAAATACACATACTTGTAGAGTTTTAAAATTTATATAAATGGAGTCCTACCATATGCATCATTCTTCAATTTGCTTTTTGCATTCAATATGTTATTTTACAAAACATATCCATGCTGATGAGTACGCAGTTCTAACTTATATTTTCACTGCTATATACATTACATTGTATGTAGATACAATCTAACCGTTTTGCTATAAATGGACATGTCTAAAGCAGTAATACTAATTTACACTTCTACCAGCAGAACAGATTGGTTTGCACAACCTTATTTGGTACTACTGAATTTATATGCATTGGTGTATATAAAATAAAGGTTAAGTACACATACACATTAAAAAAATGTGAGAAGTGAAATGTTAGCTTGTTTTAATTTACATTTTCTGATTACCTGTAAATTTGGACACCTTTTCACATATTTATTTCATGTATTTCCTCTTCTGGTATTGCTTAGTCATGTATTTTGCCCAATTTCAACTGGGCTTTTTTTTACTCTTACAGAAAAGAAAGGACCAGGAAGTTCTTGATGTATTTTGGCTTCAAAGCATTTTTGTAAGCTACATGAGTTGAATATACCTTCTCCTAGTCTATAGCTCAGCTTTTTCCCTTTGTGTATGGTACTTTTTATATTAGAAAGTATTTTTGTTTAATTTGATGTAATCACATCTGTCAATCTTTCCTTTTATAGTTTTTCCTTATTATAGTTTTAAGAAATCCTTCCCACTCTGAAGTCAAAGATATTTTTTATATATCCTTCTGTAGCCTTTAGAATTTGCTTATTACATTTACATCTCTGATCTACCTGGAATTAATCATTAAGTGTGAAGTGAGGTCAAGATCTACACGTCGGGGGCGCCTGGGTGGCTCAGTCATTAAGCGTCTGCCTTCGGCTCAGGTCATGAACTTCAGGTCCTGGGATCGAGCCCCACATCCAGCTCCTTGTTCAGCTGGGAGCCTGCTTCTCCCTCTCCCACTCCCCCTGCTTGTGTTCCCCTCTCTAGCTGTCTGTCAAATAAATAAAACCTTTTAAAAAAGGGATCTACACTTCATTTTTCACGTGAATAACCAATAATCTTAGCAACATTTATTGCAGACTCCATGCTTAATCCACTGATTTGTGATGTTACATGTAAGCTTTCTATTCTGGTTTATTTCTAAACTGGTCTATTTCTCTATATGTGTGCTCTTACTATCCCATCTTAATCACCATAACAAGCAGCCCATCCCTCACATGCCCCACCCATTTTCAGGAATACTTTGGGTTCTTTATAGACCTTTGTTTGTAAATAAAATTTAGCATCAGTTCCCAAAAAGGTGGAGAGGAAGAAAGTAAATGGAAATACAGTGAACTTATAAATTAATGTGGACACTGCTATAACACTGAGCCTCCCAATCCAAAATCATAATGGTATTGCACCATTCATTCAGGTTTTACGTCCTTCAATTCAGCTCTGAAATTTTCTTAAGATCTTGCAAACCAGAGCACCTGGGTGGCTCAGTCGGTTAAGTGTCTGCCTTCGGTTCAGGTCATAATCTCAGTGTCCTGGGATCAATCCCCACATCAGGCTCCTTGCTCAGCGGGGAGTCTGCTTCTCTCTCCTTCTGCCCCTCCCCCACTCATGCTTGCGCACAAGCTCTCTCTCTTGCTAATAAATAAAATCTTTAAAAAAAAAGATCTTACAAACCTTTAATAGGCATATTCTTAGTTACAACTCTTCCTACTGCTACTGCTGGTAATGAAATTTGTCACATCTCAAGCCTGATTTACTAGAGAGATGGGTAGTGTTTTTTTTTTTTTAACATTTTATTTATTTATTCTCTAGAGAGAGAGAGAAAAAGAGAGAGAGCACAAAGCCAAGGGGAGAGGCAGAGGGAGACAAGACTCCCTGCTGAGCTGTGAGCCTGACACAGGGCTCGATTCCAGGACCTCGGGATCATGACCTGAGCTGAAGGGAGACACTTAACTGACTGAGCCACCCACGCACCCCAAGAGATGGGTAGTTTTTATGTTGATTTTATATCCAGCAACTCAACAGCTTTGAGTTTGTAAATTCTCTTGATTTTTCTAATAATCAAAACAACTGTATCTCTTCTCAATTTTTACTTTATTGTTGAATAGAAGCAGTGATTTTAAAAAGTTCAAATCTAGTTCCTAATTCTAATGAGAAAGCTTCTGTAACTTCACAATTAAGTATGAAATTTACTGTAGATTATTTGACAAATAACCTTTAGCATGATGTAATATAGCACTACATCTGAAATGATTTTCTTGTAGAAGCAAATAGTGGGTCATGGTTTTTTATCATTTCTGAAAAATTTTTAACAGGTGTGTTTAGACATTTAATGTAATTATATACATTAGGATTCAAGTCTGCCATTCTACTTTCTATCCTGTTATTCATTTGAGTTTCTCCTTTCCCGCCTTCCTGTGGGCTACTTGAAAAGCTTTTACTATTACATTTTAATTCATCTATAGTTTCTTGAGTCTATATTTTGTTAGTTTTTTAGTGCTTGTTCTAGGGATTACAATTCACATGCTTAATTTATCACAGTCTAACAGTATAAACCTTTCATGATTTCAGATGAAATGCAGAAATCTTACCAACGACTACATCACTTCACTCTCCCCTCTTTATGGTGTAAGTATCATCTCTACCTACAATGAGTACTTCAGACATGTTTCAATTTTTGTTTTGAATGTCAACCATAATTTTTAAAACTCAAGACAAGTCTCCTCAGATATTCACCCTTTCCATTGTACTTTCTTCATTCCTGATGTTTCAGGTTTTCTTCAGTTATCATTTCCCTTCTGTGTGAAGGGCTTCCTACAGCAATTGTCTGAGAACATGATGCTGGTAATAAACCTCTTAGTTTACTTTCATTTGAAAATGTCTTTATTTTACTTTCATTCCTGAAGGGCATTTTTGTTGGATGTACAATTATGGGTTTACAGTTTTTTCTTTCAGCATCTGAAAAATGTTATACACTTCCTTCCGGCTTCATGATTTCTGATAAGACATCCACTGCCCTTCAAATCATTATTACCCTATAGGTACTGTGTTGTTTCATCAAGCTGCTTTCAAGATTATTTTAGGGGGGAAGAAGAGGGGGAGTCTTTAGTTCTCAGAAATCTGAGTACTATGTGTCTAGATGGATTTCTTTAGGTCTATCCTGTTTATTAGGTGTTGCTCAACTTCTTGATTTCTGTTGGTCTTCTGCCAAATTTGGGATGTTTTCAAACATTGTTTCTGCAAGTATTTTTCAACCTCACACTCTTCCTCTTCTTCTTCTAGAACTCCAATGAAATGAATGTCAGGTCTTTTGTATTTTCCCAAAGATCTCTGAAGCTCTGTTCATTTTTTAATTTTTAATTAAATTTTTTGGGGGCGCCTGGGTGGCTCAGTCAGTGAAGCATCTGCCTTCGGCGCAGGTCATGATCCCAGGGTCCTGGGATGGAGCCTTGCATCGGGCTCCCTGCTCAGCGGGGAGCCTGCTTCTCCCTCTCCCACTCCCCCTGCTTGTGTTCCCTCTCTTGCCGTGTCCGTCAAAAAACTAAAATCTTTAAAAAATTTTTTAATTAAATTTTTAATTTTTAATTATATTTTCTGGTGCACATGCCCATTTCAATACTATACTTTGTGATACATTTGCTCACAAATCATCAGGGAAAGCAAGTCATATGACTCAACTCAGGTAACAGAATATACTCCCACCCACAGTGGGAGGCCTCTACAAAGGTAAACAGCAAAGAGCACTGATACAGGAATGGGTAAAGAACGGATCCAAAGATGCAATCTATCAGAGCAGGTAATCTGGTCTTTTACCCTTTGATAGCTGTTATAATTGTCTCCCTATACTGAAGTTCTGCACATCCAGTAAAACTTGTCAACATATAAATTTATTTTTATTTATCCTGGTCAGTATTTAAGGCATATTTTCCAGTTATAGACTCATGCTTTCCTTCAGTTTTAGAAAATTCCTAGAAATTATATTTTTAAATATTATTTCCCCATCTTTCATCCATTCTCTCCTCTGGAATTCCTAGTTTATGAATATAGGAAACTTCCCACCCATCTTCCATTTCTCTTAACTACGCTTTAGTATTTATTATCTTTCTGCCCTTCTGTCTATAGTTTATACTACTGACTGCACTTTTTAATTGCAATGACTAACTTTTTCATCTGAAATATTTCTATTTTTCATCATATTCACCTATTCAGATATCATTTGTTTTTATTTTTCATAATTTCTTGTTCTTTTTATTTTTTATTTTATTTTTTTGGTGCGCAGCAAAGCAAAGTTTACTGAGTGATAGCACAAAGCTCCCGAAGAGGAAGGTACCCAAGAGGGTTGCCCTTCTTGTTCTTTTGAAATGAAAGCCTTCATTTAACTCCAGACATCTACAATATATTTAAAGTCTGTATTTAAGTTATTAACAAAATTAATTTCAACTGGAGTACAATGTTCTGATTCTTGATTTTTTTCATGTTTATATTAGCATTGGGTTCTTCGTGTGTTTTACTTGGAATTTTGAATACCAGACTCATTTTGAGTGGGAGATGTTTTGTTTTGTTCTCTTTTCATTCATCCTTATTTTTCCCTCCCAGTCCTTCCTCTAGTCTAGTTTTATGGTCCCCTTCACCCACACCTTATCTAGAGCCAGGTATGCATAAATGTATGTGTGTACATATTTTGTCTCACTTAGCTGTCATATGTACATGCTTCTTTCCAGATTTATAGCAAACTCTTTGGGGATAAAGACCATGCCCTGTGCATTTGCATTCATGACAACATCTATACAGTGCTGACCACCAAAGATGTACTCAGAAAACAGTAGCTAAGTTTCTAATATCTGCACTGGGAGTTACAAAGCCATCTGACAGAACTTATTTTGGATTTACTAAGTAGAGGTTCTAAAACATTTTGCCTTATTTCCTCATTCCCACTGTACCCAAATCAAACCTCCCCACATTCAATTTAATTAGAAGTTCAAGAAACTGCCCATTCTGACTTTATCCTAAGTGGCAAATGGTGGCAGAAAATGAGTTAATACCACAAAACTAATGGCTCAACAATGATCACAATCAGCACCCATTTCCACTGTTGTGGAACTACCCTGAAAGGTTTTGACATGACTCAGTCCCTTGCCTTTCTTTATTTCTTTCACCCAGGACATCTCCACAAGTAGGTATCTTAATGTTGAACGTATAAGTCTTCCGACCAGGGAGAGTATAGGAGTTAATACAAAAACAAATAGAAATATTTAGCTATGAGTTAAGTATAGGTTCCAAATTGCTCCTTATATAGGGTCATCCAGGAAGCCTTTTCTTTCAATGGACCCCGACCTGGGACATATCACTCAAAAGAAGTCTTGTGTTTGATCTCAGTACTCCACGCAGTCAGAAACTACTATGAAGGAAGATGCAATACAACAAAAGATTCTTCTATAACTCAAATGTTGAGGTACTGATAGGAGCTACAATTAGAATTTGTCAAGTGGAATGAAAATTTCATATGTTTAAATTATTTATTATATTAATAAAATATTGTTCTTCTATAATCTAAATCATTTTCAGTGAACTAAACCTTCAGCAGATTTAAATTCTGGTATCTTTAAGTCAAAATCTGAACGCGTATTTTAGAAGCCCAATAGAACCAATCAATGTCACATAGTTTTCAATATTGAATAGTTATATCCCCAAATATATATTCCTTTCCCAGCACACAGGTATTACATATTTTGGCTCCCACTATCCATAAGATTTTCTTTCCAATTTAATCACTAAATAGGATTGTATTTATAAATGGTACCAGTTTTGAAAAATAGCTGATGTATTCTATAATTTCTTCCCAGTTCATTTACAAATAAAAATATTGTTAATCTTATCTTTTCTCCTAAAGGTTGATAATAGCCATATTAAACTTAGAATATTATTTCCCATTAAAAAGTTTTATTGAGACAAACTGGGAAAATAAAGTTAGGCCATTTCATATCCAATTCTTTGTAAAACAAACAACCAAAAAGACCCCCTAAAAAACCACAACAAAACAAAACAAAACCAACACCTCACAAACAAAAAAACCCAAACTGTTGCTAGAGTATCATTCAACTGCTATTCTCTGGTTTATAAAACACTATAGGAATTTGAGGGGTTGGTACAACTTCAAAGTTTAAAAGGTAAATATGGTTTTATCTGCAGAATCAGATTCCAAAAGTACTAATTAATGAGGAAAATGGAAAAAATCCATGAATGTTTTACTGCATTATATTTCATAATTTTAAAGAGTGATAACAGAAAACTTCCAAGCATGAAATATGTGAAGAGCAATTTATGGCACTTTTAATATATTTTTATTTGGGTCTTTTATTCTTGGTATTCTTTTATGGTTAATTTTTTTTTTTTAAGATTTTATTTATTTATTTGACAGACAGCGAGAGAAGGAACACAAGCAGGGGGAGTGGGAGAGGGAGAAGCAGGCTTCCCGAGGAGCAGGGAGCCCAATGCGGGGCTCGATCCCAGGACTCTGGGATCATGACCTGAGCCAAAGGCAGACACTTAATGACTGAGCCACCCTGGCGCCCCTGGTTCATTTTAAATAAAAACAATGTGACAGGCACCTGGGTGGCTCAGTCAGTTAAGTATCTGCCTTCAGCTCAGGTCATGATCCCAGGGTCCTGGGATGGTGCCCAGCATTGGGGTCTCTGCTCAGTGGGAAGCCTGTTTCTCCCTTTCCCTCTGCCTGCCACTCCCCCTGCTTATGCTATCAAATAAATAAATAAAATCTTAAAAAAACAAAAAACAAAACCAATGTGACAAAACCATGGAGACAATAAAAAGATCAGTGGTTGGCAGGGGCTGGGAGAGGTAGTGAACAGAGGATTTTTGGGGCAGTGAAAATACTTTGTATGATATTATAATGAAAGACATGTCTGTATACTTTTGTCCAAACCCACAGAATATACAACACCAAGAATGAACCTTAAGGTAGACTATGGACTTTGGGTGATTATGATGTGTCAAGGTAGGTTCATCCTTAGTAAAGAATAGACCATTCTGGTGAGTGATGTTGATAACGGGGGAGGTTGTGCATGTGTAGGAGGAACTAGGGATATAAGAGAAATCTCTGTACCTTCCTCTCACTTTTACTGTAAACCTATAACTGTTCTAAAAAAATTAAGCCTTAAAAAAAAAAAAAGCCCACAATGTGATATATCTTCATAACTCTTTGCATGTGAGTTTTGTAATTAAAATATAAGTTATCATCAATAACACTAATGTTATGTTGCAAACAGCATTATTTTCAAAAAACAATCCTATTTATATGTAAATTTTAATACTTCTCATTTTGAAAGTATTAAAAAATGGTTAAAAATAGTTTTTTCTGGGGCGCCTGGGTGGCTCAGTTGGTTAAGCGTCTGCCTTCAGCTCAGGTCATGATCCCAGGGTCCTGGGATCGAGTCCCACATCGGGCTCCCTGCTCAGCAGGAGCCTGTTTCTCCTTCTCCTTCTGCCTGCCTCTCTGCCTACTTGTGCTCTATCTCTCTGTCAAATAAATAAACAGAATATTTTTAAAAAATTTTTTTCTGCTGAGTTGGGCAAAAGAGAAAGTACTTGTGAAAATACATGCTAAAATACATGTAAAATATGGAAATACAAAAGCTTATTTGAAGATCTGACAAGGCTTTTTAACACAAGAAAATTCTGGGGCTGTACCTATAGCTAAATTAATCAAAAGAATTATTATTTCCTTTGGCCTCACCACCGACCCCTGAACCCTGCGCCAAGTTTGCATTATAGCAACCTACATCGTTCCTTGGTATCTTAGCATTTTAAAAGCTCTCAGACTTACAATGGAGTTCTTATGCTACTAGCTCAAGACAGGTCACAAAGGTGTTCTTAATAATCGAGTACTGGCTGTATATCTTATTATACTAGTATCAAGCCTTACAATTTCATAAAATACAGGCCAGATAACATTCACATAGGAAGAAACCACAATTACTACTACTTTACTAGACAGTGTTTTCCAACCTTCAAGTTAGTAACATCTAGTGATTTTTTCTAAATCTATGTATCTTTATACTAATAGTACTTTTCTTTAAATTGACTTACTTTGGCAAAAAGACAATTTCTTTAAAAATTGAAGTCTATCTAACACTATAGATATGTCTGCTAACACTGTCATTTCTAAAACATCAACATTTAATATCAATTAAAGTTTAAATGCTTGCTCAGGTACCATTTAAAATTATCTCAATACTAATAGTGACAAGCACATGACCACTTTGAAGCCCGCTGCCTCAAGATAAACTCGGCGCTGATGTACTCATCTGAAAAAAGGTATCCAGTGAAACCCCAGGAAATCTCATCAGCACACGCTGCTAATGACTGACACAATTACAACACATACTTACATACGAGAATAAACTGGAATACTGAGTTGCTTTTTTCTCTCAAAAAAAGATTAGATGTAAGATTAACCTCATGTAGAAAATTCAATATATGTAAGTTGACTAGATGTAAGATGGCCTTATTGGCACTGAAGGAAATTCTTATTTCTAGGAATGATGAACAACTGATTTCAAGTTAAACCAAAAGAATTTTTGAATAGGAATTATCAGTATTATATAGCAAAGATCATGCATATCTTAGAAAAATGCAGCCAAAGGATTCTCAATGAATTCCAAAAAAAAAGTTTCGCTTTTTAAAAGCTGAATAAAAATTTTACAGTAAATCTACTGAGACCATTTTCAGATATTATTTTATCTACTGTTTTAAAATAGAAATTCAATGTTAAGGTTTATTACCTTCGGCAATTCCCATTCCGAACGAGATCCATCTGCACTGTAGTAATATTGTCTACCTTGATCATCAACATGCTTGAGCCACTACAAAAACAAAACAGATGTAAAACAACAAACACAAAAACCAAAAAAAGTGTTATTTTTTAAATTTAAGTAAAAGTGAGTTTAAGCTTATACAACCAGAGATATTAGACATTTTTCTTGTGAATTTTATTCTACTTCCTCAAGAACACCGTAAAAAAAATTTACAAACTTACACTAATAGATTTGTATTTTAAGTTTGGTAAGAGTAAGTAAACTCAATATTAAATGTGAATTTATTTCCTCTCTCTTTCTTCCAGTGTCAAGCTAGTTCCAATGTCAAGCACCACTTAACATAAGAAAATATAACATAAAGACACACAGATATACATATACACTGGACACAGTGCCACACTCACTCTGAAAACAGGGTTGAGAAATGAACAAAAGAGAATTTTTTTTTAATCTTCAAATATAAAACTACTGAACAATTCAAGCCAAACTTCGTGCAAACCCTTAGGAATTACTTCCTGCAGCCAACACATTTCTCACTCAGTATCATTTAAATAACACTAATAATAAAACTTCATATGATATGATACAGGGACTATGAGGGGCAAAAGACTACTGCTAATTTAACACATGATCTTAAATGTGAAATACATGAAAACTAATGTGTCCTTATGTTCTAATGTGAAGTAATTAAGGCAAGCACAACCAACCAGTTATCTTCTCTGATGATACCAGATGTTAATACATAAAATTTCAATATGCATTCCCAAACTAGTTCATCATAAAGTACTAGATTCATGGTTTTTGTTTTACATAACTTGGTTATAAAAGAAAAAGGAGTATAGAAAGTGAGGTGGTGTATCATAGTGACACATGCTGAGAACACTATTCCTAAAAAACCATTCCTCAAGAAAAATATAAAGAAATATGCTTACTGAAGAAGTCTAAACAGAATGACACTCAGTAGGTCTACTCTTAAAAAGGTGTGTCTTAAACAGTTTTGACACCACAAAAATCAGTGTAATTATAAGCAATTTATAACCATGAATCAGTAGTTACATAATGAGTTTTCATGTTGTCAACTGGCATGATTTCAGAATTACAATAAAGAATATTTTCATGCGTTTTTAAAATACTACTAGAACTTCAGTACACAACTATTTCATGAAAGGATTCTGACCAAAAAAACTAGATGAGAAAAAAAGAATGTACCTTTTCATTAGTATAGTCACTGGTATATAAGGTATGCCCACGTTCATCCAACTCTTCTGACCAACCCCTTGGAGGAGAACCACACTGACTATCTGACTGGCTGTAACAAATGTTGTGGTAGTTTTCTTCTGATGAAAGCTATAAATAGTCAGAAACATAAGGATTTTTCTTCTTTGAATATATATATATATATATATATATATATGCAGCAGTTGAAAATCTAAGCAATAAACTGTAATTAGCCATAAGCACTAAGATATCTTGACTATATCTGAAAATTTAATTTTCAAAACAAACTGTTAGTCTTTCAAATAGTACACTGTAAGTGGTAAGGTTAAATTAATAATAGTTATTTTATCACAACGATGTAACCCTGGAAAAATTCACCATAATAAAACTGAAAACAATGTTTTCAGACTGAGCGATAAAATGCTACCTTCTATTATTTAATTCTGCTTTTAAACTGAAATCAGGTTAAAAACTGACAGGAGAAGGGGCGCCTGGGTGGTTCAGTCGTTAAGCGTCTGCCTTTGGCTCAGGTCATGATCCCAAGGTCCTGGGATCAAGCCCCACATCGGGCTCCCTGCTCCAAGGGAAGCCTGCTTCTCCCTCTCCAACTTCCCCTGCTTGTGTTCCCTCTCTCGGCTGTATCTCTCTCTGTCAAATAAGTATATAAAAATAATAATAATAAAACCCCGACAGGAGTGTGTATGGGTATACACATCCACGTGTAAGCAAAATAGGGGATGAGGGTACTTCATCAGACTGAGTTTCTTGAAAATTCTCATGCCTGGCAAACAAAAGTGCTCAAGATATAAATATATCTTGAATTATGTTTTTTCTAATGTATGGAACTGGGAGGGGGGAGACACTAGTCTTGTAATACTGTATTTTATGTTCTAATTTATTGATTTTACTTGTCTAATTTATTAAAGATAGTTGAAAACTAAACTTCAAAACAAGAAAAAATAATATTGAAAAAATTCAAACATGATAGAGCAGTGAAAAAATTCAGTATGGAAATAACTTAGGTATGCTTTACTTTTAGAAGCATGATAAAGAGCGCCTGGGTGGCTCAGTCGTTAAGCATCTGCCTTTGGCTCAGGTCATGATCCTGGGGTCCTGAGATCAAGTCCCACATCAGGCTCCCTGCTTGGCAGGAAGCCTGTTTCTCCCTCTCCCACTCCCCCTGCTTGTGTTCCTGCTCTCACTCTCTCTGTCAAATAAATAAAATCTTTAAAAAATAAAATAAAAGCATGATAAAATTCAGACATACAAGACAAGCAATTAAGATTGACAAAACTTAATTTCTGCTTTTTCAAACAAGAGGGCACCATAATGTGAGTGAGTAGCAACTTGCTTACTGCACTTAAACTTCATTCATTCACCAATATTTATGGAGATTAGCTCTCTTGTAAATGACCCCTCTAGGGTCATTTTTAGGTAGATTCTCAATGTTGTAGAAGTAACTTAAAGACATAAACATACTAATAGTAACATGTTCACAAAAACTGACATACACAACTTAACAGAAGCCCTGCATAAAGTGAGCTATATACGTTTTGTAACAGTAATGTTAAAAATGGAAAACCTAGGGCGCCTGGGTGGCTCAGTTGGTTAAGCGACTGCCTTCAGCTCAGGTCATGATCCTGGAGTCCCGGGATCGAGTCCCACATCAGGCTCCCTGCTCAGCAGGGAGTTTGCTTCTCCCTCTGACCCTCCTCCCTCTCATGCTCTCTCTCATTCTCTCTCTCGCAAATAATTAAAATCTTAAAAAAAAAAAAAAAAAAAAAGGAAAACCTATTTCAAAAATCAGGACTTGCGACGCCTGGGTGGCTCAGTCAGTTAAGCGGCTGCCTTCGGCTCCGGTCATGATCCCAGGGTCCTGGGATCGAGCCCCGCATCAGGCTCCCTGCTCGGCAGGAAGCCTGCTTCTCCCTCTCCCACTCCCCCTACTTATGTTCCCTCTCATCTGTCTCTCTCTGTCAAATAAATAAATAAAATCTTTAAAAACAAAAAAAGCAAAAAAAAACCCCTAAAATCAGGACTTATTTTTAAATTGAGACCACTTAAAATATACGTTCATGTAAGCAAAGTACAATAAAATCTTTTAGAAACAGAGAAATCTATACAGTGGAATATTATTCAGCCATAAAAAAAAAAAAAAGAATGTAATTTTACCATCTGCAACAGAGATGGACCTTAAGGCCATTATGCTAAGTGAAATAAGATGATAGAGAAAGACAAATACCGTATGATCCCACTTATGTGGAATCCTCAAAACAAAACAGAACAAATTCACAGACACAGAGAACAGACTGGTGGTTGCCAGAGGTGGGGGAGGAGGCAGGTTAAATGGGTGAAGGGGGCCAAAAGGCACAAATTTCCAGTTATACAATAAATAAGTCATGGGGATGTAATGTACTACATGGAAAACACAGTTAATAATACTGTATCGCATATGTGAAAGTTGCTAAGACAGTGGATCTTAAAACTTCTCACAAGACAAAAAAATTCTGTAAGTGGTGATGGATGTTAACTAGACTTATTGTGGTGATCATTTCGCAATATACACAAATACAGAATCACTAGGGTTGTACACCTGAAACTAACAATGTTGTATGTCAATTACACCTGAATTATAGTAAAACTAATTTAGGAAACAAAGTCATTAAATCAATTTTTTCATAAACATGACTTTCTAGCTGACGAAATGCTCCCATAATTTCCCAATTTTTGTGCAGTAAGATGTTTCTTTCTTGCATGAAAAGAAACCTCCGGTATCTCAACATGTTTTATTTCTTTATAAAACCAGGAGTACCTTTAAAATCTTGATATTTACTGCTAGAAAAGAGCTATTTAGTGGCAATTAAATAAAATTATTTTTGGTAAGCATTCTCTAAATGTTAACTGTGCTATACTCATAACTCCACTCAGCAGGGTACTTGGCTCAGTAACTTTGGGGTATATATTTTGCGGCAAATACAGCCTTATAGAGGGGGCTACAGAGATGTTCCATTTACAGGAGAATGACACAGGGATACTGATTACCTGGATTAAAACAATTTAAAATATTACATAAATTTTTCAAGAATCATCCAGAAGCAAGAGGTTAAGAAATACTCAGAGATCAATATAATCTAAATAGAATATAAAGACCAGCTTTCTCTTTGAAGGCATTTGCCAAACCCCAAACTAGAACATTAGTTTTCAAAGCCATGAAGTATTGGGGAACAGGAATCGAGACTACCAAAAGTAGGGAGTGTTAACAGGATTCCCCCCTGACAATAAAGAACTGGAACCCCAAAGAACTATGCCCTCAGATTATCAGTGAGCCAGAAATAAGTCTTGTCCCTTATTCCTCACAAGGGAAATAACAGGAATCTCCCCAGATAAATGGGGGGAAATGGGAGAATCTCCAACCATAAACCAGGCTTCATGCAATCCAAATTACTACTACCTAGATGGCCTACAAAAACTAAAGCTGAAAATTCAGTTTCAAATGTTCACAGGATAGTAGCTTCCTGGCAGAAACAAAAGCAAATCCTCTCTGACAGAACAATCTTTCAACCCCAGCATTAAAGACTTCTATATGTAAAAATCTCCAAGCACTATACATAGTCTAATATTAAAACACACATACAGGGACGCCTGGGTGGCTAGTTGGTAAAGCATCTGCCTTTCACTCGGGTCATGATCCCAGGGTCCTGGGATCAAGTCCCACATCGGGCTCCCTGCTCAGTGGGGAGCCTGCTTCTCCCTCTGCCTGCCGCTCCCCCTGCTTGTGCTCTCAGACAAATAAATAAAATATTTTAAAAAATAAGTAAAACACACATATGTGGACAAGATGTGAAACAAAACACCATGAGTAAGAGTCAGCAGAAAAGCAGCATAATCCAACTTTTAAAGACCTTATGTACCAGAATTATAAAAAATAAAATATAAAATAAGACTAAAGAAAGATATGACAAATAAATGAAATACATGATCCTTCACTGGATCTTTCATTGCAGGAAAAAAATCTATAAAGGATATTACCTGACAAGTGAGAAACACTGAATATTAACTGTGTATTAAGTAACATACCAATATTAAACTTCTTGGGTATGATAATCTTTCACCAAAAACAACGACAACAGTTTTGCTGGAAAATGTCCTTATACTTAGAGAATAAAATATTATGTTGTCTTAATCCAAATGGTTCAGAAAAAAAATTACTAGCAGGTAGAAGGAGGAAGAGAAAAAGCAAATGTGGCAAAATGTTAAAACAGGTAAATCTAGATAAAGGTTATCTAGTATGTGGATGTTCATTATACTATTTTTTTAGGTTTAAGACTTTTCAAAGTAATAAGATGGAGAAGCTCTCCCAAATAAATAAAAGCTAACATGTTTTTAAATTTACAGATTGGTTTAATAATGAAGATGAAAAATAGTGAACAGGAACTACATCAAAAACTACTGAGAATGAAGCACAAAAAGACACAGAGATAAAATTCACAAATAAAGGGAAATCAAAAGACATGACCAATGTAAGCAGATTCAATATTCATCTAATCAAAGTTCCAGAATGAAAGGAAAGAGAAAGTGGGACAGAGGCTATTTATAGAAAACCAGGAATTTTCCAGAACTAATCAAGGACAGGACTCCTCAAGTTCAAGAATCCCAACAAAAGGGGCGCCTGGGTGGCTCAGTCAGTTAAGTGTCTGCCTTCAGCTCAGGTCATGATCCCAGGGTCCTGGGCTGGGCTCCTTGCTCAGCGGGAAATCTGCTTCTCCCTCTCCTGTTTGTGTTCTCTCTTTGTCAAATAAATAAATTTTTAAAAATCCTTAAACAGAGGACTGTATATCAAGTAAAGATATTCTTAAAAAATGAGGAAAAATAAATTTCCAGAAAAAACTACGATTCTATCACTAACATCCTCAGTCACTAGCAAATCCTCGCTAAGAAAATTTAAAAGTACGTGCGTAAGACAGAAGTTACCCAAGACAAACGTTATCCAAGATAATCTCATTTGCATAAAGGAGGGTGACGGGGGGGAAAAAGTGCTAAATAGGAGGATGAATTTAAGAATCAACATGTACAACAATAAGGGGGCTAAAAACAGAAATAAAAGCCAACAGCAAACAGCACCTACGGTTCTCACATGGCCTTAAAGAGCAAGAGGATACTGACTAACTTTAGACTTTGGGAAGTATGCATGTTAGCCTTTCTAAGGCAGGGCCCACCCCAGCAGCACTACTGACATTCAGGGCCAGATGATTCTTTGCTGGGGGAGCTATCTCGTGTATCAAGGATGTTTAATAGCATCTCTGGCTTTCTACCCACAAGATGCCAGGAGCCCTCCCAGAGCTGTAACAACAACAAAGTGTCCCCACACATTGTCTAATGTCCCCCAGGAGGCAAAACTGTCCCCAGTTGAGAACCATTGTTCTAGGGTAACCACTAAAATAATAAGCTCTAATTAGATGGAAAAGTGACCACTCATTCTCCCCTCTCAAGCCCCACTAAAAGTACTGAAATATGTTTTAAAAGACTTAAACTGCCAAGAACAGGGAGAACGCAAGAAGAGAGCAGTCACAAAACTCTGGAAGCTGAGAGGCAGATGAACAAAAGACTAACTTATCTACAAAGAAAGCAGATTCTAAAATGGTGGAGGTAGGCAGTGGAGTTGGTGAGGGAAGTGAAATCCAACCACTTTACAGAGCAGAATCTTCAAATGGCTCAGGAACTGACAGTATTAAGTCCTCCTGGAACTAAGGGTGAAGGCAGGGGTAATGCAATGAGGACTAAAATTGCCAGAATCCCTTTCCTTCAGGCCTGCTTGCTAGGTGTGCACCCTCCCCTCTTCCCAGTAAAAGTACAGGAATTAATTACCTCTTATGAGGAAAAAACAGTAAGATTCTGATTTGGAAGACCAAGAGGCACAACTGGGTCATGGGTACCAACCAGAAAGAGGGGAGACTGAGGGACTATATGCAAAACTAAATGCTGACTACCAAGACCCTGGCCGCCCTTACTTTCCTGGCAGATTTTAAGACTTCTGTGAAGATGGAGTAGTCTAAAAGAAAGACCTAATGGTTCTGACACTAGAGACTCCTGGCAAGCAGCTGATCCATATCGCCATACACTGAAGTTCAAAATGCCCTCCAACTGTGAGGAAAAAATTATTTCCAACCTAGAATTCTATACTCAGGCAAGCTATCAATTAAATATAAGAGCAGAATACAAACATTTTCACATACAAAGTCTCAATATTACCTCCTATATGCAACCTTTCTCAAGAAATTATTAGAAAATGTGCTCTGGAGATGAGTAGTGTAAGCAGAGATTGTGATATACAAATCACTCTCATCTATTTATTAATATGGAAAGCTAAAAAGCATGTTTAAAGTTGCTGTGTGTACTTTAAATTTCCTTATTCTATAATTGAACTTTCCCTAATTCTTCCAAATTATTAGATTTTACTTTATTATTCATATACAGAACAATGTAATTTGAAATCTTTCTAGATCTACAATTCAGTTCAATTCAAATATTTTCCCAACACTTTTCTTATTATAGTAACACATGAACAAATTTCTCTCACTACTCCCGATCTCATTCTTGAACACTGAAAGTACAAGTTACCACCAAACCAAAGCTATCAATAACCAACTGAAAAATAGGACAAGAAGAGGAGTCATTAACTACAAAAAGCTTTTAGATTCCACTAAATACAAGATGTGTTACCTGATTTTTCCAGCTCCTACCTAACTGGAGTTCTGTTTTTATTATACATGCTTTCTGTAAGAGCAGAGTGTCCCATGCAGGTGTAGGGGCCTCTGTCTATCAAACAGCAGGATTTAACTCCATTCTATCAATCCTACCCAAGTCTCTCCTGTATGTCTGAAGAGTCCCAAGGAATCTCTCCAGACCTCTGACATGACTGTTTCTCAAAATATAGCTGGCCAAGTTCACTGCACCACCCTCCAAGAGGTGCAGGGAAAGGTGAAACAAAGGTGGAGGGCAAGTAGTATGAACACTTGATAGAGAAAATAATGATTTTAGAGTAAACAGTCATACTTTACAAGATAGCTCATTTATAGCAAAGGAATTACATTATACTTATTTTCCTTACATATAAATAAAAAGTGATCTTGTACCTCTGAAGGACAAACACTGAAAAGCATCTCTGTAGCCAAACCAAACCAATACAGAAAAGTGTCTAACCAGTTCATAACTTTGTTTTTATTTATGTGGCTAAATCATATCATATATTTTCTTTCCTTTTTCTAAAAAATGTCCTTGATTCGGCAATAACAGTAACTGCATTAGTATCTTCTAGAATGTGAGGGAAGCCACTGGCACTAAGCAATTTTAAATGAGTTAATTCAGGAACTAGTAAACACATTATAAGGTTAGCTACTGTCTACTAGTTAGACATTAGAAAATAACTAGCATTAATATAACGAAACTGGGAAAGAACATTTAGTAGCTTAGAGATTTCAAGTGTTCTACCATTTCAATACCAAGAAATAAACTATTCACTTCTTTGGCCTTGAATAATGAAAAGAGAGAAAGTTTGCTAAGTCACTGGTTGAGTCCTTAATTATTCATACCTCTTGGTCTCCTGGACTCTGGAAATCTCCTTTGCTTATGCCTGTATCCCGAGTCCAACGAGGTGGTTTCCAGGTTCTTTCCTGGGTTCCTCTGTTATAGTAGTAACAACGCCCTGAACTATCTTTATGAGTTTCCCATTCTCCATTAATCTGAATTGCTGGGCTCCCAGGAAGTGGGGGAAGAGCAGACTGGGATATTTTCAGTTCTTGTAGATTAGCGTAGACAGGAGAATCTGGACGTCCTTGATTTGGAGGTGTTGTTGCCTATGAAAAATGTGAAATATTCAGGCTTAAACTGGCATTTACAAATAAAAATTAAATGAAACATGAGACATAGAAAATACATAAACTTATTTTAAAACATACATACAGGTGTACATATTCTCTCTAAAGAAAAAACAATTTCACAGTATTAAAATTCATGATTTTAAGTGTACTTAATAACTTCCCCTCACCATGAAAGAATAGTCCACTAGAAGTCAGAAACTGTGGGTTCCAGTTCAAGATCTGGCACTAACAAGTTGTATGACATTGGATTAGATCACCTCATCCTCCCTGAAATTGAATTTTTAAATCTCTGTAAATGAGGGAATCAGATTAAACCACACAGGTCTCCTTTGTCTCTAAAAGTCTATGATTTTAGGCAATTTTTTAAAATACAAAAAGTCTTACATATGAGTAATTAAACATTTTATTCAGAAAACTATCAAAAAAGATTTTATGTTCTAAACTTAAACATTAAATCAGCAATATATAAATGAAAGATAAAGGAGATAAAATACTTCAGCTAAGAATTTACTACATTCTATTCTTTCTCAGCTAAATTTCTCAGTAGCAATAAATCATTTACTCTCCTCCTAGGTTCCTGATTTGTGAACTTCCTAACAGTGGAATAATAAGAATCAGCAGTAACTGATTAAAATGCTTAATCTCAATCTACAGCTTTACTTTTTACTTTTAAATGTCTCACTAGATGTCAGTCAAGAGCAGAATATTCTTCATACACTTTGCATAAGGACATTGTAAACTGTATTAAGTTAGAATTCTAGTAGCTGAAGAAAAAAGCACACGTCTGAGAACACCTTTTTACACTGTGCATTCGTATTTGTGTACATATCTTTCCTTCTATGACAGAGTTTCTCAACCTTGGCACCAATAACATTTTGGGTCAGATAATTCTTTACTGTGGGGGGCTATCTTGTGTGTTTTAGAATGTTTACTAGCATCTCTGGCCTCTACCCACTAGATGATAGAGGCATTTCCATTATGCCAACTAAAAAGTCTCCAGACATCGCCAAATGTCCTCTGGGGACATAACTGGCTGACCTGGCTGAGAACTATTGCTTTACTATATAAATCCTGGAGTTATATTCAGATGTTTAATTACTTCTATAATGTACCCAAGAGTTTTATGAATGCTTAAAAATACAGAATTTAAAAAGGGAAATGTGGATGGATACACTGAATCAGTTTTATTTGAATCAGTTTTATTAAAAATTAAAGCACTTTAACTCCTAAAATATTATTTGCCTGTAAAATAATCATAATGAGTCTAAACCACAGAATAAGATTTATAAGAGAACACAGTAAAAATAACCCCAAACATGAATACATATGTAAAATGATTACATTCGGTCTTTTTACACATGGTAATTACCCAACTACTGTATTCAATGATACAAATTAGACTGTTTTCCTTGAAATGTTAGCTTTGAATTTAGACTACCACCAAACAGCATCTTTCTATGAAGAAAATCTATCTAAGACAGATTTCCATGTAGTATTTCTCTTCCAGACTAATTCCTTATCCTGGTGAATTAGCCAAGGTAACAATGTTTCTCTGACTACAATGAAGTCTGTTAATATAACAAACAATTCTATATAGCAAATCATTCCTCAGAACCTTACCTAGAGAATATTTATTCAACAAGTGTTAAAAGAAGTTCTTATTTTGCTCCTGATACTTTACTAGACTTGGAGAAATAAAGATGCCAAGAAACAGCCATTTTCTAAAAGCTATTTATGGAAAATAGTATTAAATCCTTAAGAAACAACCAATTCCTATTATTTAAACAGTTCAAATTCAAACAGGTTTTCTAATTTAAAAAATTGAAATGCTTCAACACAGTTTATGAGACTAGCGTAATTCTAAAACAAAACCAAAGAATTAAATGAAAGAAAATTATAAACCAACCTCACTTACAAATATAAATGAAAATATACGAAGTAAAACATTAGCAATCAAATCCAGCACTGCATTAAGTAAATCAAGAAAGAAGTAGAAATATTAATAAAGTCTGTCTTTAGGAACTCTTTTACTATAATTCTTTACATTAACAGATTCACATAATCATCTCCACAGATACCAACAATGCATTTGATAAAATTCAATGTGGATTCAGGATAAAGCTCCTAGACTTTTTTTTTTTTTTTTAAGATTTTAATTTGAGAGAGCGCGCATGCACGCGCTAGAGCATGAGCAGAGGGGGAGGGGCAGAGGGAGAAGCAGACTCCCCGCTGAGCAGGGAGCCCCATGCGGGACTGGATCCCAGGATCCTGGGATCACCATCTGAGCTGAAGGCAGACACTTAACCAATTGAGCCACCCAGGCGCCCCTAATTTGACTTTTAGAAATTATTATTTTTTTTTAGATTTTATTTATTTATTAGAGAGCGAGCGAGAGAGAAACAGCATGAGAGGGGAGAGGGTCAGAGGGAGAAGCAGGCTCCCCGCCGAGCCGGGAGCCCGATGTGGGGCTCGATCCCAGGACTCCGGGATCATGACCTGAGCCGAAGGCAGTCGCTCAACCGACTGAGCCACCCAGGCGCCCCTGACTTTTAGAAATTATTATTTAAAAATAAACATCACAGTTAGCAAGACACTGATAAGAAGCATTTTCATTAGAAGAAAACTAGGATGCCAAGTATCACTGCTTTTATTCAACACTGTACTGGAGGTTCTAAGCAATGTACTACTAAGATATGAAAATTGAGGGTGCCTGGGTGGCTCAGTTGGTTAAGCGACTGCCTTAGGCTCAGGTCATGATCCTGGAGTCCCGGGATCAAGTTCCGCATCGGGCTCCCTGCTCTGCAGGGAGTCTGCTTCTCCCTCTGACCCTCCCGCCTCTCATGTGCTCTCTCTCTTTCTATCTCTCAAATAAATAAATAAAATCTTAAAAAAAAAAAAAAAAAAGATATGAAAAATGAGTTAAACTCAAATACCTTAGAGGAAAAAAGATACCCTGATATTTGTCAATGACATAACAAATATCTGGAAACTCAAATCCATAAAAACTAAGAAATTTAGTAAGTTGGCCTGATAAAGATCATCTAATCAATTTTCCATACATGAGCAAGGGCAAACGGGAAAATGTAACAACAGAAAAACCTCATTCACAATAGGAAAATAATACAAATAAGCTTTAAAAGAAATGTACAAAACCAAATGGGGAACACTTATAAAATCTCCCTCAGGTGCCTAAAATCATACTTGAATAGATAAACCTTTGTTCCTAAATAAAAAACTGAACTTTATAATCATGTTACTTCTGCAAAAATTAATGTATAAATTCTACAAATTCAATGCAATGTCCAGCAAGCAGTATAGTTAGTACACTGCCTAGCAAACAGCAGCACTTAATGAAATTTGTTAAATGAATGAACATGTGAACAAAAGAATGCAAACACATAATGCCCAAGTAAAAGCAAAATTCAAAGAGTAGGAACTGGTTACATGTGATAAAAAGAGAAGAATCTAGGAAAACATCCACATTTCTAGTATGGGGAAAGGATGGACAGTTGTGTCACCATTTAAGATAGAAACTATTTAAAAATGAATTGGGAGTCAAGTACTCAACTAAACACTAAGATTATAAATATGAATTTTAAAATGTACTGTCTTCTAAGACTTCATAATACAGCAAAAGAAAAGTCAAACAAAAGATCATTTAAATGTGTAATAGACAAGACTCAGAGCTATGTATGGGACATGCTATGAGAGCAAAAAGGAAAAAGACCTGGAAACAAGTGACTGAGTCCGAGAAATGAATAAATAAGAGTCAGTCAGGTAAAAGGTGGAGATACAGAGGCAATATGAACAAAAGTTTGGAAAAACAGCATGGTACAGTCAAGGAATGTTGTGACTCCTAGAGTAGGTAAAAGGAGTAGCAAGAGAAAGATCTAAGAAACAGCAAATTACAGAACAAGGAGGTTGAAGACTTTAAGCCAGGAAGTACATTCTGACTTAAAATTTAGAAATATTACAGATTTTAGAGGGACATAACCAAAGGCAGAGATCAGTTAGGCTGGTACAAAAGTACAGACAGAAGATGAGGAGAGCTGCAATGGGACAAGGACAGCAGGAATGGAGCAGCAGGGCCAGATTTAAGAAATAATTAAGTTAAATTAGCATGCAGATTTTGTTTGTTTATGTGAATCATATTTTTTGTTGTGTGTGTGTTTAACTACAGATCAAATAATGCCAAGATAAAGAATAACAAAAAAAGAGAAGCAAAGAAGAGTTCCATTCAGATTGTATTAGGTTGATAAGCCTTTGAAAAATGCTCACAGACTGTTGGATATAAAGACTGGGAGTTCAGTACAGAAATCAGGGCTAAAAATATAAATGTAAGTCATCAGTATTTACATGGGGCCAATAACTTAAGTGAGTATACATAATGCGAGAAGGAGGAAAACAACTCTGGAGAATACTAAACAGTTGCTGAAATTAAATTGAGAATATAGGTATAAAGTTAGCACAGGGTCTGACATGGTGACCTCTAGTGTTTTCATTATTATTACAATTATTATTGCAATTAATATAATTGAAGTACCAAAGTTAGAGGATCTAGTAAAAAAAAGGGGGGGGGGCAGAAAGGAATGTCAGAAATAGAAGATCGAAACAGGAAAAGGTAGTATTTAAAAATCAGAGAGAAGAAAATTTTAAAAAGAAGGGGAATTTGGACCATATCATTCCAAGGACTTCAATACAGGGGTTCTGGAACAATCACTAGAAATTAAGAAGTCATTAAAGGACTTCAGCTTCCAGCCATGAGAATCCAAAATTATCTTCCTGCCATCAACAAGGAGAAAAGTGAATGAAATCTAGGAAACAAGTATATTCAGGCATCGTACAACAAGCAGCGCAGAACTGTGATCTCAGAAAGAAGAAACAAATGAGGTGCGTCCTACCATTCCAAGCTTTCTGCCTGGAGGTAGTTTCCAGAAATCAGCACAGGGAGGAGAGTCCCAAACGGTTTCAGTGACTAAACAGGAAAGATAAAGGTTTACATTTATTATTTAAAATGACAAAGGGAAACATACAAGAAATGAAAATAATTATATAAATATCAAGCACCGTTAAGAGAGGAAAAGGAGAATGATCCCTAATTTTTCCAGGGAATCTCCAAATTTTGTTGGTGTTCTTCAAAACTGATAAACTAAGCAATGGAGGTGACAGTTATGTCTGAAATCAAGAGATATAAGAGTAATCTTAAGTAGAAGAACATATAGTTAGAAGAGGTTTATTGACAATGAATGAATGGTAAAATTTTAGTATTTCACATTGTTACTTACCACCAGTTAAATTTTTTGAAAGATGTTCATTTGAAATGTTGCTCATTTCCTATCAGAAATAGTTTCTAGCAGAAGTAAAAATTTTGTTTTCTTAAGAATTAACTTCATGGGGCACCTGGGTGGCTCAGTAGGTTAAGCGTCTGCCTTCAGCTCAGGTCATGATCCCAGGGTCCTGGGATCAAGCCCTACGTCAGGCTCCCTGCTCAGTGGGAGTCTGCTTCTCCCTCTTCCTCTCCCTCTCTGTGCTGGCGCTCTCTCTCTCAAATAAATAAGTAAATCTTTAAAAAAAATTAACTTCATAATTAAAATCAGCTTATACTTTCAACTTCCAAAATGCGTGGAAAGAGAACAGAAGAGGACTCAATATTTTTGTTAATACTCTCACCTCTGGCAAAACGAAACTGTGTATATTTATTATCAACTGCTGAAACCATTGAGAAAAAAAAATCAAGAGAATTACCATTTATTGATCACCAAGAATTTTCCTCAAGAACTCTTAAAAATATGTTGATAGAAAAAAATAGTATAGAATATCAAACTAATGTTTACATATATACAAAACACAGTAACTTCAAAGAGGAATGTAAATAATTACACAGCATTTTGTATGTTAAAAAAAAGTATTTTTGGCTCACTAAACACACTCAGTGCTGGTGAAAGTCGAATGTAAGAGCTTCAGTTTATTGCTGGTAACTTTAATTAGCTGAAACCGTTTTAGCCAACAGTTTGGCAGTATGTTTCAAAAGCTTTTAAAAATATTTTTAGAACCCTGAGCAAAGGAGGAAAAAAAAATCCTAAGTACAGAAAAGTTTTTCACACAAAGATGTTCACTCCAATGTTATTTATCAGAAATAAATTAGAAACCATCTAAAATAAATAATCCAATCAAGAAATGGGCAGAAGACATGAACAGACATTTCTCCAAAGAAGACATCCAAATGGCTCCCTGCTCAGCGGGGGGTCTGCTTCTCCCTCTGACCCTCCTCCCTCTCATGCTCTGTCTCTCATTCTCTCTCGCAAATAAATCTTAAAAAAAAAAAAGAAGAAGAAGAAGACATCCAAATGGCCAACAGACACATGAAAAAGTGCTCAACATCACCTGGCATCAGGGAAATACAAATCAAAACCACAATGAGATACCACCTCACACCAGTCAGAACGGCTAAAATTAACAAGTCAGGAAAGGACAAATGTTGGCGAGGATGTGGAGAAAGGGGAACCCTCCTACACTGTTGGTGGGAATGCAAGCTGGTGCAGCCACTCTGGAAAACAGTATGGAGGTTCCTCAAAAAGTTGAAAATAGAGCTACCTTACAACCCAGCAATTGCACTACTAGGGATTTACCCCAAAGGTACAAATGTAGTGATCTGAAGGGGCACCTGCACACCAATGTTTATAGCAGCAATGTCCACAATAGCCAAACTATGGAAAGAGCCCAGACATCCATCGACAGATGAATAGATAAAGAAGATATGGTATATATATACACAATGGAATATTACACAGCCATCAAAAAATTAAATCTTGCCATTTGCAACGACGTGAATGGAACTAAAGGGTATTATATGCTAAGCGAAATAAGTCAATCAGATGATCTCACTGATATGTGGAATTTAAGAAACAAAACAGAGGATCATCGGGGAAGAAAGGAAAAAATAAAACAAGACAAAACCTGAGAGGGAGACAAACCATAAGAAACTCTTAGTCACAGGAAACAAACTGAGGGTTGCTGGAGGGGAAGAGGGTGGAGGAATAGGGTAACTAGGGGATGGACATTAAGGAGGGCATGTGATGTAATGAGTACTGGGTATTAATAAAGCTGATAAATCACAGACCTATACCTCTGAAACCAATAATACATGATGTTAATTTAAAAAAAAAATCTAAAAACCATCCAGCAACAGAGGAATGGTTAAGTAAATAATGATATATGAGGCAATTTATATTTTTTTTTCAGAGAGGCACTAAAAATGGTGACGAGTTTTAATAATATTATTAAAAAAATGTATGAGCTTAATGGGATTAGCAGAATATATAACTGCTTCTAACTTCCAACTAAACTCCAACTAAAAATTTAGAAGTATGGAGAAAAACCAACTAAAACATTATCAGTTTCCTCTGGATAATGGGAATATGTATAATTTTTTTTCTATGTGCTTTATTTCCCAATTTTATTTTTCCCAATTTTACAGTGAGAATTATTACCTTTAGAGTTTGATTAGGACAAGAATCCGGGGCACTTGCTCAGTCCAGGGAGACTCATAAAAGTGACAACCAGAGTATTAACACTACGTAAATGAGTCTTTTCTTAACAGGTGGTCAGTGGATCATCTATATCAGACTCATTTAGGAATTTTTTTTTTTAATTTAAAATTCTTTTTTAAAGATTTTATTTATTTATTTGACAGAGAGAGACACAGCGACAGAGGGAACACAAGCAGAGGGAGTGGGGGAGGGAGAAGCAGGCTTCCTGCGGAGCAGGGAGCCCGATGCGGGGCTCGATCCCAGGACCCTGGGATCATGACCTGAGCCAAAGGCAGACACTTAACGACTGAGCCACCCAGGCGCCCCTAAATTTAAAATTTTTGAGTCATATCCCAGAGTCAATGGGGATGGACAATGGTGGGGGGCAGTAGTCAAGAATCTGTATTTTTAAGTACTCTATGGGATCCTTATGTATACTATTGTTTAAAACACACTGATAAAATTAAATCTTCCTGAATGGACTCAGGGCAAACTAGTCCCCCTGGCCCAATAAATTTGTATTATAAAAAGCAAAGTACTGGGGCGCCTGGGTGGCTCAGTCGCTAAGCGTCTGCCTTCGGCTCAGGTCATGATTTCAGGTCCTGGGATCAAGCCCCGCATCAGGCTCCCTGCTCCACGGGAAGCCTGCTTCTCCCTCTCCCACTCCCCCTGCTTGTGTTCCCTCTCTCACTGTGTCTCTCTCTCTGTCAAATAAATAAATAAAATCTTAAAAAAAAAAAAAAAAAGCAAAGTACTTAAAGACATTTCTGTTCATACCACCAGTTGTTTCTCAGTCTGCAGATAAGTCAGAGAATTAAAATAACAAGAAGTACTTTCAACATATGAATCACATAAAAATTAGCTTTCTAATATTTTTAAGACTTAAGTATTGTGCACTTAAACTGAACAAAGAACCCTGTTCATCAACTATAGACAACAAGAGTAAGTGATTTTTTCATACAAAATAATCTTTAAAAGGAGAGCACAGAAACAAAGTTAATTTTATGGGCCATATCTGTCGTTAATTAACAACCAAACTAGGACTAGTACCTCTGCACATGACCCAATTTCGTATTTAAAAAAAGCCCTGGCCTGTTCCACTTTATCTATACATAGATTAAAATAGTCCTCCTACTATCCACAGAAAGAAAAAATTGGGGAACCATATATATAAGAAGATAACTTTAAACTTAAGACTCTACCTGCATCCTTACTTTTTTTAATACCCAAAACACAGAGATTTGTCCCCTTTTTTCTTTTAACATTAGTTCAAGAATTGCTTCTAAAATAAACTTCGGGGAATGGCAGAATACGTATTTACTGAGGAGTTATACCTATTGTTTCTTAAATAGCATATGCTACTCAGTACTGATACTTAGGTACCTATCTTCATATTAACAATAATAAAAATAACAATGATGAATTATATTTACATAAGTATACTTCTATTTATGTTACTGAATAATCAGTTTAAGTCCCTGCAGCCTATAATCATATTTTTTATTTAGTTTATGGGTAAAAAAAAAAAAAAAGGCACTTACCAAATATCAGACTCCAAAACAAAATTTAAATTATGTTTTAACTCTATTTTAATTCATATGGAAAAAAGACATTTATGCGCCTTTGGTAATTTACCTGCTTAAACTCTGCCTTACCATAATTGCTAATTATCATTAACACTGAGCCAGTTAACAGAATAGAGGACAAAAAATAGCCAACAAGCCAATATTCGGTTAACATAAAACTAAAATTTGTTTTAGTTTCACAATTGAAAACTGCATATCAATTTTAACTGGAAAATGTAACTTTCCAAAAGAAATCTTTTTGCTTAAAATGAAATTTTAGGGACAAAAACATATTATCCCTTGTTTGATAATTTTATAATATAAATTCTAATGTTTATATCTTAAAGCATGACTGCATTGAAATTTCAGGGTCTGCAGCATAGGGACATTTTGTATGATTTTACTTATTTAGCTACCATTTGAGAACTAATTTCAAGCTGTGTGGGAGATGAAAGTAAGACAGTTCCTGTCCTTAAGGGCCAGCAACCTAGTAAAGAGACAGATAATAAAACGATTCCAATAGCATGAGCTATGTGCCACAGAGGGCTGTGTGTACAGGATGCTCTAGGAGCACAAAAAAGCAGCAATAAACAAGAAGAGGGTGACACGTGATGTGGAGGAAAGGTTCACAGCAGAGGTTTAACTGGATCTGTAAATGGAAGCAGGAGGAAGCCAAGTAAGTCAAAGGAAGTTGTGAAGGCGCTCCAAGTACACTCAAAATCTGTTTTAGCTGACATAACACAGAGAAATAAAAAGCAGCCTTCCCATAATGAAACATAACTGTGGCTCAGGGGAGTCAGTACTGTGAAAAGCTTTAATACATATTATTTTCACGGTTAAAAAAAAAAACAACAAAAACCTCTTTTCTGTAGTTTTTCTATTTATTGCACTTGAGGTTGCTGAACTCCTATAGGGTTTGTTACCTTATATTCATACACTAAAACTTTTTTAGCTCATCTTTCATCTTGTTTCTGTCCTCTTCCCCTCCCCTGTGATCACCTTAGCCAACAACTTGAACAACCCCTTCACACCATCAGAGATCTGCCACCATTTCTGTCTCTCCCCTGACAGACAATAAGAAGGCAGGCCCCAAGTAGGAAAGCTGTGAAGTCTAACAAATGCTTCTTCCTAGGAAGCCATAAACAAACATACTGATGAAGTCGTTTCTGTGCTACCAACCTGCAAAAACAGATGCCAAGTGACAACAGTGCAATCGTGCCATGCCATGCTAACTAAAATTACTGGTAGGTAAAGACAGTCTGTACCTAGAAGGTGGATAGGTAAGAGCTGACAGACACCACAGTGAAAAGCCCCAGGTAAAAGGGACCAATACATTATACATAGTCACAAGGGTGTGCACAATTAGGAAGTTTATCACAGGTAAAAAGATTTGCCAAAAGAAGAACAAAAGACAAATTTCCCCTTAAAGATTAAGCCCACACCCACCTCCTCCAATAATTTTCTGTTGTGCACTCACATGCATCCCTTCCTACAGCTTTACTACGCTGTAGCTTATTGTGGTACTTATTACACTGTACTATAATCTCAGATTTACTTATCTGCCGTTTCTTCTAGAACTTGATTATCTTTAAGGCAGATATATTTGCCTTGTTTATTTCTTCATCTACAGTGCCTAACACGGCACCTGCACACAGTAAACATTCAATATGTCCCCGAATGAAAATTACTTTCATATAAACTAAGAAGCTATTATGGAATCCATATACTGAAATTAATTCCTTACTCCTGTTTTTATAGTCTCCTTGGGAAATCTTACCTAATTCTACTGTTTCAATAAAATCAAACTCACCCTGTAACATCCACCTCTCCCCCTAAATGACAGACATGTATTTTGAAAGACCTGCTAGCATGGATCCTCCACACATTCCTCAAACTCCTTATATCCTCTGCCTAAACTTTTTTTTCCCGGTAACACACTATCTTTGAATATTCTCCAGTTCAAATAATAGCATCATAAGCTACTCAATCAGAAATCTCCAAGTCATCTTGTGTCTCTTCTCTTACTCCAAAGAGTTCCACTAATTCTTCCTCCTAATATACCTTGAATTCCTTCTTCTCTTACCCTCAAGATAACTATCTTAGTCTAGGTTCTCTTCATCTTTTTTGCTAAATGACTACAAGCAAGCACCCATAGGGGGCGACTGCCTCCATTTCTTCACCCTGTTCAATTGGTCTTCCACGGTACCAATAATAATTCTCTAAAAACACAAATCCGATCTTTTTTAAAAGATTTTATTTGAGAAAGAGAGAGCGAGTGCACACAAGCAGGGGGAGGGGCAGAAGGAGAGGGAGAAGCAGGCTCCCCGCTGAGCAGAGAGCCCGACACGGGGCTCTATCCCAGGACCCTAGTATTATGACCTGAGCCAAAAAGTAGACGCTTAACCAACTAAGCCACCCAGGTGCCCCAACACAAATCTGATCTTGTTATTCACCTGCTTAAAAACATCAATGAATACTTCACTGACTATAAAAGAAATTCAAATGCCATAGCTGAGATTGTAAGGCTCTTGAACAGTCCAGTCCCAATCTTTTCTGCCTCATTCATTGCCATTCTCTTTACATTCTTTGCTCTGAAACCCCCATGGGACTCACACATCTACTATGAATGTCATGCTATTCCCCCACCCCTACCACTACCTTCAAATCTTTGTCTATCCTTCTGTATGGGATATCCTGTCCCTAATCACCAACCAGTGAACTGCATATAAAACCATAAAAGAGCTGGTTCAAAGGTCACCTTCTCTTTGAGACGCTCCTCTATGCCTCAGTGTAGAACTCCCATGTATCTAGAGCAGCACTAAAACAAATATAGTATGAGCTAGGTATGACATGTAAAATTTTCTAGTGGGGGGCACCTGGATGGCTCAGTCAGTTAAGCATCTAACTCTTGACCTCAGCTCAGGTCTTGATCTCAGGGTTATGAATTCAAGCCCCACGCTGGGCTCCACGCTAGGCATGGGGCCTACTTAAAAAAAAAAAATTTCTAGTAGCCACATGAAAAAGGTAAAAAGAAGGAGGTAAAATGAATTCTAATAATATATTCATTTAACCCAATATATCTAAAATATTAGCATTTTACTAATCAACATAAAAATTTTAAGTCTTTAAAATCCAGTGTATATTTTATGGCATATCTCAATTCAAATCCTAAAATTTTCATCGAAGTACTTGATCTATAGATTTCATAAAATTTACAATTGAAAAAGCAAATTCATATACTCAAATTATTCTATGTCAGTTTTTAAATTTAACTTAACAACAACGGAAACTGAAGTAAATTCAATTCCTCAGTCTATCAGCCGCGCATTCGAGCGCTCAATAGCCACACATGGCAACTGGCCACTGTACTGGACGGTATCAATCCACAGTATTTTGTGTCCACCTATACTACAGCCCCCCTCACACTACATTATGTTCGTTATTTTTCAGTCTTTTCAACGAAACTCGAAGCCCCTCAAGAGTTTAGAGGAAGATCATGTATTTTCGAAGTCTAGAAACAAGTAAATATAACCTAAAGATCCCTTCTCGAGCCCTGACTCAGATTCTGATTTTTCCCAGTAACTACTTTCCCAATCCATAGAAATTTTTTAAAAATAGAAAGGTAAATGAAACAGCTACTAGAAACTAATATTTACTGACGAAACCTCATTGTTAAACATGTGTTGAAAGCATTCAACAAGATATGCTTGTCCTTGGTCAGTTAAGCAAACAAAATTCTCCAATAGGACATTATGCTGAAACAGCAAGACTTAGCTACTATTTTATACTGATGAAGCAACATGCAGTGGCCTGGTATGCTGCCATTCATTATCACAAATCTCCCTCTCTAGGGACTTGAATGCTAACTGTGTGATCAGCATTCAGAGGATGACTAAACAATACTCCATGGCTGAAAGTTCTAGAGAGTAACAAGTTTATGGTACAATCACGAATGAAAAGAATGCATCTGTGTTTACTTGTTGAAAGCACATAGTACACGCAGAAGTCTAAGCTTAGACACTGAGGTTTCTGGTAACAGCCAAAAATATAATAAATTTCAAAAAAATATAAAATTAATCGAGTACATGGTACACATTTAATTGGCTGACATACCATTCTTTGTCATTTTCTGATAAAAACCTATTCTTTTTTGTTTTTTCAAAAATAAGATTCTGAAGTAAAATATTCTGAAAAACTATCTAAGGAAAATATAAATTGTCACTTCAAATGAACACAACCAAATAAATGGGTTTCTAACTTACCACACGTACCAATTTGTTAACAAGGCTGCATGTCAGCACTGTAATACAGTTGCTTGGATAATCTATTAATTCCAAACTCAGTGCATAATTTAAGAGTTTACAGTAAGTAGTATATCCTTAAAGCTATACTGAAAATCTTACACCTATACAAAGTAAATAAAAAATAGATGATTTTCTATCATTTTAATGTCCACTTTATACTAAAACAAGAAATGTTTAAGCCCTGAATTCCTTAAAAGATATTCAAAATAGGTATCTAGACACATATAGATGAACTTACTAATATAAAAACATGTGCATACATTCACCCACATATATGCATGAAAAAAATCAAAAGATACATATAAGTTCCTGTAACTTGTTTCATTGAATTATGGCTGGTTTTGTTTACCTGTATTCTCTTATTCTGAAGTGAGATTAAAAAAGAAATTTTAGAACAGAAAAAGGCCATTAGTTTTAAACCTATGTAACAATTCTGAAATGAAATTCTACAGCCTAAGCTATAAAGGCAAGAACACACTGATGATACCCATGGAGGTCAGTATCTAAAACTTTGTTTACCTAGAAAATCTAGAGCAGGCAAGGAGAAAGGGCTAGTTCACGGTCATGAATATTCTGGGTTCATTCTAAATCAGAAATGTAGTCACTGTGCTTAGAATTAAAAGCCTCATAAGCCACAATGAGAATACGGTTCCCATTAGAGCAAGTTCTCCGAGTTGCTAAAGGATAAAACAGGACAGGGTAGAGAAGAGAAAGGTAAAATGCATGAGGTAGAATGAGACTGTTCCCTAACAACAGTGGTCAAAGGTCTAACAACTCTCTGAATGAGCAGTTTATCCTCAAGTTTCATAAACTGAGGCCTGTCTAGACACTAGGTAATCATTCTCTTTGCAACCATCAGCACCATCCATTTCCAGAACTTTTTTCATCTTACAAAACTTAAACTCTGTACACATCACACAGTAATTCTCTATCCCCTCACCCCTCAGCCCCTGGCAACCAACACTCTACTTTCTGTCTATATGAACCTGACCACGCTAGGTGCTTCATGTAAATGGAGTCATACAATACCTGTCTTTTTGTGACTGGTTTATTTCATTTTACATAATGTTCTCAAGACTCATCCATGCTGTGGCATGTGTCAGAATTTCCTTTCTAAGGCTGAATAGTATCCCACTATATGTACATACTACATTTTGTTTATTCATCTCTTCATGCAAACTTGGGTTGCTTCCACCTTTTGCTATTGTAAATAATGCTGCTATAAACATGGACACAAAATTTCTATTCCAAGTTCCAGCTTTCAATTCTTTTAGATACTGTGATGATTAATTTTAACTAGACTGGATTAAGAGAATGCTCAAATAGGTGGAAAAACACTATTTCTGGGGGTCTCTGGAAGAGATAAGCATTTAAATCAGCAAAGTAAAGAAGACTGTCCTCATCAAGGAGGTTGGCATCTTCCAATCTATTTAGGGCCTAAAGAGAACAAAAAGGCAAAAGGAAGGGCAAAATCACTCTCTTACCATGACTCTCCAGGTTCTTGAATGTTAAGACTTAGACAAGGACTTACACCATCAGACTCCCCAGCTCTCAGACCTTCAGGCTTGGACTGAGTAACACTACTGGCTTCCCTGGTTCTACTATCTAGCAGATTTGGGCTTTTCAGCCTCCATGATTGCATGAGCCAATTCCTATAATAAGTCTCATATCTATAGATACCCTATTGGTTCTTTTTCTCTTGAGAACCCTAATAAGAGCCCTTTTCTCTTGAAACACCTCAAATAAAACTTACCATTAGCTCTAAAGGTCATCATTCAAAAAAATAACCCTAATACCTTACATATTTTCCACATCCTGACATCTTACATATACATGGAAGACCATTAATCCAAAAGAGGGGGAAAACTCAGCAGCTAAGCTTAAAAGTAATTTAATTTTCTCTCGACCTCCTTATATATCCTTACTGCCAAAGAGGAAAATATAAAACATTCTACTTATATTTCAAAGTACATGAAATAAAATTCATCTAATAAATACACTTGAATTCTACAGAGTTATTGCTAGCCAAAAATGCGGTTTATTTCCCAAATCCTCAGTCTCCTCTTAGGGTCCTTTCAACCTCTCTTCCTCGTCAAAACTAGTTCTCAATTTGGATTTTTTTTTTAAAAGGCTCTTAAATACAAAAGATATGGGGCACCTGGGTGGCTCAGTCGGGTAAGCGTCTGCCTTCGGCTCAGGTCATGATCTCAGAGTCCTGGGACTGAATCCTGTATCGGGCTCTCTGCTCAGCAGGGAGTCAGCTTCTCCGTCTACTCCTCCCCATTGCTTGTGCTCTCTCAAATAAATAAATTCTTTAAAAAAAATTTTTTTAAATAAATACAAAAGATATGTTCCCCTAAGTCAAATCAACTACTGACCCTCATCTAAAGACTCAGAATTACTCTATCCTGTTCTTTTTGTGTTTTCTTTTTTAAAGATTTTATTTATTTATTTGACAGAGAGAGACACAGTGAGAGAGGGAACACAAGCAGGGGGAGTGGGAGAGGGAGAAGCAGGTTTCCCGCTGAGCAGGGAGCCCGATGTGGGGCTCGATCCCAGGAGCCCGGGATCATGACCTGAGCCGAAGGCAGACGCTTAACGACTGAGCCACTCAGGCGCCCCACTCTACTCTGTTCTAAGGCTCACTTGAAACATGCTGGTCTCCTCTGGTTTCAGATCAGTTATTTATTTATGCCTGCTCCTTTTCATTAGGTATCTGAACATTCAAGGAGAAATAAAAAGGTTTTCATTCAGGGTTCAGAAGTCTATAAAAACAAAATGAGAAAATCTGTGACAGAGATCTAAATTAAGATTTACTAACTTCTTGTTTACTATGTCTGTTTAGGATACTGTTGCTCTTCAGCATGAGACATACTGAAAGTGGCATAAAGATGCCTTGCTCCTTTTAATAGAAGAAAGTGCTAACCATAGGAAGGAACAAGTCTGGTTATCACAGTTTTCAGTCTTCATATTCGATTTCAGTGAATGTACTAACATGAAAATTATTACATAACAACGATACAGCAAAGCAAGTGACTATTATAAAAGTATCCATATTTTTCTATTTATATTTAGTTACCAGAGAAACATTAAGATTTATTAATTCCCATTTCAATCATTAAATCTTTAGCTGAATTCCTTCCCACTTGATTATGCCTAAAGAACAGCTAGTTATAAGTTATTATAACTGAACAGTTATTATAACTGATAAACACTATTTTTCCTTAACTCATTTAAATTACAGTAACAGAACTGTCAATGAAGAAAAAAAATTACTTGAATTAAAATATGAAATAGATGGCCTTTCCGTAAAAACAAATAATCTAATCCTTAGGCATATGTTACATTACTCAAACATTTAACAATACTATCAACATGACACAGCTGCTTAATAATGCTTTTTTTTTTTTTTTTTTAAGATTTTATTTATTTACTTGACAGAGAGAGAGAGTACAAGCAGGGGAAGCAGCAGAGGGAGAGGGAGAAGCAGGCTCCACACTGCTTCTCCCTCCACAGGGCTCAATCCCAGAACCCGGGATCATGAACTGAGCTGAAGGCAGACACTTAACCGACTGAGCCACCCAGGCACCCCAATGCCTTTCAATAATAAACATGACAAATCAAATGAAGGAAAACCTGGCATACCTGAGAGACATGTTTAGTAGATAATAAAACTTTTTTAAAACCATACTTTGCTGGCTAGAAAAGGGATGCACTAGGCTGCACAAGGCATTAGACTCTTCTTTAAATTATGAAATATAGTTATAAAAGGCAAAAAGAAAACTTAACAAAAAAAAATTTTTTTTGAAAATAGAGAATAGGATAAAAAGAAAACCCACAAAACTCCAGACATCTACTACTCCAGTAGAACCCCTGTTGATGTCTTAAATGAAGCTGTGGACACTTCTAATTTTTAACCTTCAAACATCTCGTACTTCCATAATTTCAAAACGAAACGCCTAAGCTTCCTTTAATACAAAAATCTGGACAGTCTTAAACCAGCTGATAAACTTCTTGAGCAATCGAGTAATAGCAACAGTTCTGTTTCATATATTATCTGTAGGACAATGTTTCTGCAATTTTGTGTGAGCATTTTATTGTATTTCACACTTATTAAAATAAGGCAAAAAATAAAAATTGAAAAAAATAGTACAGCATTCCCCTATATTTGATATAGAGACAAGCAATCTATAGTCCAAATCCAGCTTGCAGCCCATTTTTATAAATAAACTTTTATCGAAACATAGCCATACTATTTCCATATGGCCTATGGCTGCTTTTTTGCTACAATGAGAGTTGGATACTTGCAAGAGAAGCCATATAAACTCACAAAACCTAAAATATTTACTATCTGGTTCTTTACAGAAAAGTCGACAACTCCTGTGAAGATGCCCTCCCCATATTCAGCTAGATTTTACTAAAACCAAATACACAAGAATTAGATGAATTATGTATTTTACAACATTCTTCCAAAGTAATTACCTCAAATAAATTACAAAATTTACATCCTTTCAGCAGTGACATTCTCCTTCTATAAACTTCAGAAAGCAGAAAATGCAATCTTCAGCTTTTATATTAACAGTGAGTTTCAACTGATTTTCTTAATTCACACATAAGTTTTAATACCTATTTAAAAGACAATAGTTCTCTTAACTACAGACTTAGTTATCACAAAGACCTTCAGTGATAGCCTTCAAAAAAAATTTATTTTAAAAATATAACTTTATTAGTAGCTAGCCAATGTCAAACAGACACACAAATTGAATGCAGAATCTCTAGCTTTAAAAATTAACTTATTTCAGGCGCCGGGGTGGCTCAGTAGGTTAAGCTCTGCCTTCGGCTCAGGTCATGATCCCAGGGTCCTGGGATTGAGCCCTGCATCAGGCTCCCTGCTCAGTGGGGAGTCTGCTTCTCCTTCTCCCGCTCCCCCCGCTTATGTACCCTCTTTCTCTAATAAATCTAAAAAAAAAAATTATTTAACTTATTCTTCCCCACATATTTTCCCTCTGACCTCACAGGTCATCCTATTCATTGCTTTAACCTACTTATTACCTGCATTTCAACAAATCACCTAACATGCTCACAGTTGGCTCTAGTTTAAAAAAAAAAAAAGAAGTCAATACAGATTAACAGACTGACACCACAGGTTAGCAGGGTTTTCTTCCTAGCTTATTTATAAAATTATATTAAATGATATTGTTTATATTTCTTACGTGTCAGGAATTTTTAAGACAATGAATGGTGTCTCATTCATACTATGGGTCTAATTCTTATTGTTGTACTACTACATTTTGATTTTTACTTTGCATTTGCAAACAGAAAATTAGAGCTGTGAGTATTGCAGGATGAAAAAGTTTGGGAAAAGTTTGTAGAGATCCAAACAGAAAGGAGGTGAAACTTGAAGGGAAAACAAGAATAGCAACTACATAGATTTGAAATACACACAAACACACATACACATATTTTCTAAAGGAAATTAAGAAGCTCTGTGGCAATAAATATTACAGAGTATAAGTGATTTTCTGTTGCAATTTCATTCCCTCTGATTAACAATGACATTTTCCTTCGTCTAAATAAACTTAGGCTTAAACTGTCTATTCAAAATAATTTAATTGTCCTCCAAAAAAGCTGAAGTCACTTAATGATCTTGGTTTTCCAGACACTCCACCTCTCCCATTTCCTCCACTGGCTCCTAGAGGAGTCAATAAGAATTAATGTGTGCAACTTGATTTTTCTATGATATATTTAGAGACATTCAAGACATGGTGACCCCTAAACTTTTGAAAGAAAGGTGTGTTGGGGGGGGACACCTAAAACACCTAAAGTGTACATCACTGCAAAGCATAACCTGGCAATTTCTATATCAGATAAGGTACCATAGCTAATATCATCACCACTTACAGTACCAGAATCATATTGGAATATTCTATATAGTTCCTTGATGTCTACAGTAATGGCTCCTACATGCTTCTACAAGGTTGCTGGCTATTCTGTTCTCTGCAGGTACTTTTAACAAGTCAGGTAATGTCCAGCCAAATAGAAATTTCTTATTGGAGATCATAGGAAAGCAATAGAAATAATCTACTATTCCACAATGGTATCTGGTATTCTTTCGTAAGGTATCATTCTATCATAAGACATGATCCTTTGCTCATCATCATATCCCCAGAACCTTGCACAATACAAAGTATGCAGCTGGTGCCCAATAAATGTTTATTTAGTGAATGTATGAATTAATTAATTATTCCAGTAAATCTGAAGTCATGATTTTTATTTTATTCTTCCCCATTGGTGTTTTCCCTTTCTTTCCAAATAAGAAGTGATCAAGATACTTAACAAGTATGTATGAAAAAAGGAAAAAAACAGTTCTCTTAAAGCCCTTAGTTAACAATGGGTATTAAAAAACTATTGTTTAAGGGCACCTGGGTGGCTCAGTCGTTAAGGGGCTCAGGTCATGATCCTAGGGTCCTGGGATCAAGCCCCATGTCGTCGGCTCCTCAGGGGAACCTGCTTTTCCCTCCCCCACTCCCCCCTGCTGTGTTCTCTCTCTCTTGCTGTCTCTCAAAATAAAATCTTAAAAAAAAAAACTATGTTTAACTTGATGAGTTCAAACTTCTCTGAAATACAGGGAAGATACTGCAGGTTCTGTTTTCAAATACGCTGCCTTGAAGGGGCAGAGCAAGATGGTGGAGGAGTAGGAGACCTGGATTTTGTCTGGTCTCAGGAATTCAGCTGGATAGGGATCAAACCATTCTGAACACCTACAAACTCAACAGGAGATCGAAGAAAAGAATAGCAACAACTTTCTGAACAGAAATGCAGCCACTTTCTGGAAGGTAGGACGTGTGGAGAAGTGAATCCGAGGCGATATTTGGGAGGATAGACGGCGGGGGAGGGGGCCTCCGTAGGCCGCTTCTGGCAAGTGATAGAGCCGCGGAGCACAAATTCGAACTTTTAGAAGTTGGCTCCGCTATGGGACGTCGTTCTGGTGGCTAAGCGGGGGGGGGGGGGGGGGGGGTGGAACCCTCGTGGGACAGTGAGGTCTCAGGACCCTCTGGGTCACAGAAAGACCGGGGGTGCCTGAGTGCAGCAGAGCTCCCAGGTATTGGAGCGGGGAAGCCGGCTGCAGAGACGGAGCTGAGGAGCGGGCTCTCAGCTCGGGGTTGCCATAAACCGTGATCCGCGGCACAGTCGAGCCACTGCTCCTCCAGCAGGGACCCGACAAGCAGCAGATCCGGGGAGACTCATCTTCTTCCCCTGGGAGGAGAGGTGCGGGAGCGCACCGCAGAGATCTGCTGGGTTTGGAGACTCCACACCGGGGTCAGGTACCAGAGATAGAAATGCTCGGTCACAGGCCGGGTGAGCACGGAGTGCGGCCGGAGACCGGGGAGACGGGAGTGACTGACGGCTTCTCTCTGGGAGCTCACTGAGGAGTGGGGCCCTGAGTTCTCGGCTCCTCCAGGGCGGAGATTGGGAGGCCGCCATTTTCACTCTTGGCCTCCAAAGCTATACAGAAAGCTTGCAGGGAACAAAAGCTCCGGAGAGCAAACCTGAGCAGATTACCTAGCCCGGACTGGGCAAGGGCTTGGGAACCACGGCAACAGGCCCCTCCCCAGAAGATCAGCGAGAACAGCCAGCCAAGACCAAGTTTACCGATCAATGAGAATGGCAGAACACCAGCGCTAGGGAATAATGCACATAGACTCCATGGCCTTTTTTACCAAGATTCTTTAGTCTTTCAAAGTTAATTTTTTTTTTAACTTTTTTTAATTTTTCTTTATCCCTTTTTCAACCAACATCTTATCAATCCCTTTTTTAAAAAACATTTTTATTTCTCATTTTTAGAGTCATATTCTATCCCTTCATAGTAGTTACCCATATTTTTGGCATATATATATATATATATAAGTTGTTCTCTCTTTAAAATTTTGAGATAGTTTCTTCTAACAGATCAAAATATACCCTAAATCTCTAGTGTATGGTTTTCTTCTACTCTCCTGCCTGATCACATTCTCTTTTTTTTTTTAATCCTCTTTTCCTTATATAAAATTTTTTTATACTTTTCATCTTTACAGTCATATTCATTCCATCCCTTCATCATATCAACCCTTATTTTTGTACATATATAAGTTTTTCTTTCTTTAAAATTTTGGGAGGCACTATCTTCTAACAGACCAAAATACACCCAAAATCTAGTGTGGCACTGATCTATGTACCAGCCTGATCATATTTGATCATATTCTGTTTTTTTTGGTTTTGTTCTGTGTTATTTTTCCCGTTTTTATCTTTTTCTTTTTCTTTTTTTGCTTTTTCTTTTTTCTTTCTTTCCCTTTCTTTTTCCCCTGGCTTCAGGTCTTTTCTGATTTGTTTAGAGTATATTTTCTGGGGACGTTGTTACCCTGTTAGCATTTTGTTCTCTCATCTATTCTCCTCTGGACAAAATGACAAGATGGAAAAAATCACCTCAACAAAAAGAACAAGAGGTAGTACCGACTGCCAGGGACCTACTCAATACGGATATTAGTATGATGTCGGAACAAGAGTTCAGAATCATCACTTTAAAGATACTAGCTGGGCTTGATAAAAGCATGGAAGTTATTAGAGAAACGCTTTCTGGAGAAATAAAAGAACTAAAATCTAACCAAGTCAAAATCAAAAAGGCTATTAATGAGGTGCAATCAAAAACGGGGGCGCTAACTGCTAGGATAAATGAGGCAGAGGAGAGAATCAGTGACATAGAAGACCAAATGATGGAAAATAAAGAAGCTGAGAAAAAGAGAGATAAACAACTGCTGGATCATGAGGGCAGAATTCGAGAGATAAGCGATACCATAAGACAAAACAACATTAGAATAATTGGGATCCCAGAAGAAGAAAGAGAGAGAGGGGCAGAAGGTATTTGGAGCAAATTATAGCAGAGAACTTCCCTAATTTGGGGAAGGAAACAGGCATCAAAATCCAGGAGACACAGAGAACCCCTCTCAAAATCAATAAAAATAGGTCAACACCCCGACATCTAATAGTAAAACTTACGAGCCTCAGAGACAAAGAAAAAATCCTGAAAGCAGCTCGGGAGAAGAAGAGATATGTAAGGTACAATGGTAGAAACATTAGATTGGCAACAGACCTATCCACAGAGACCTGGCAGGCCAGAAAGGACAGGCAGGATATATTCAGAACACTAAACGAGAAAAATATGCAGCCAAGAATACTATATCCAGCTAGGCTGTCATTGAAAATAGAAGGAGAGATAAAAAGCTTCCAGGACAAACAAAAACTAAAGGAATTTGCAAACACAAAACCAGGCCTACAGGAAATCTTGAAAGGGGTCCTCTAAGCAAAGAGAGAGCCTAAAAGCAACATAGACCAGAAAGGAACACAGACAATATACAGTAACAGTCACCTTACAGGCAATACAATGGCACTAAATTCCTATCTTTCAATAGTTACCCTGAATGTAAATGGGCTAAATGCCCCAATCAAAAGACACAGGCTATGAGACTGGATTAAAAAACAAGACCCATCGCTATGCTGTCTGCAAGAGACTCATTTTAGAACCAAAGACACCCCCAGATTGAAAGTAAGGGGGTGGAAAACCATTTACCAAGCTAATGGACACCAAAAGAAAGCTGGGGTGGCAATCCTTATAGCAGACAAATTAGATTTTAAACCAAAGACTGTAATAAGAGATGAGGAAGGACACTATATCCTACTTATAGGGTCTATCCAACAAGAAGATCTAACAATTGTAAATATCTATGCCCCTAACATGGGAGCAGCCAATTATATGAGGCAATTAATAACAAAAGCAAAGAAACACACTGACAACAATACAGTAATAGTGGGAGACTTTAACACCCCCCCTCACTGAAATGGACAGATCATCTAAGCAAAAGATGAACAAGGAAATAAAGACTTTAAATGACACACTAGACGAAATGGACTTCACAGACATATTCAGAAACATTCCATCCCAAAGCAACGGAATACACATTCTTCTCTAGTGCCCATGGAACATTCTCCAGAATCGATCACATCCTAGGTCATAAATCAGGTCTCAACTGGTACCAAAAGATTGGGATCATTCCCTGCCTATTTTCAGACCACAATGCTTTGAAACTAGAACTCAATCACAAGAGGAAAGTCGGAAAGAACTCAAATACATGGAGGCTAAAGAGCATCCTACTAAAGAATGAGTGGGTCAACCAGGAAATTAAAGAAGAATTTAAAAAATTCATGGCAACCAATGAAAATGAAAACACAACTGTTCAAAATCTTTGGGATGTAGCAAAAGCAGTCCTAAGAGGCAAGTATATAGCAATACAAGCCTTTCTCAAGAAACAAGAAAGGTCTCAAGTACACAACCTAACCCTCCACCTAAAGGAGCTGGAGAAAGAACAGCAAATAAAGCCTAAACCCAGCAGGAGAAGAGAAATAATAAAGATCAGAGCAGAAATCAAGGAAATAGAAACCAAAAGAACAGTAGAACAGATCAACGAAACTAGGAGCTGGTTCTTGGAAAGAATTAACAAGACTGATAAACCCCTGGCCAGACTTATCAAAAAGAAAAGAGAAATAACCCAAATCAACAAAATCATGAATGAAAGAGGAGAGATCACAACCAACACCAAAGAAATACAAATAATTATAAGAACATGTATGAGCAACTCTATGCCAGCAAATTAGGATAACCTGGAAAAAATGGATGCATTCCTAGAGTTGTATCAACTACCAAAACTGAACCAGGAAAAAATAGAAAACCTGAACAGACCTATAACCACTAAGGAAATTGAAGCAGTCATCAAAAATCTCCCAACAAACAAAAGCCCAGGGCCAGATGGCTTCCCAGGGGAATTCTACCAAACATTTCAAGAAGAATTAATACCTCTTCTTCTAAAACTGTTCCAAAAAAAATAGAAATGGAAGGAAAACTTCCAAAATCGTTTATGAGGCCACCATTACCTTGATCCCCAAACCAGACAAAGACCTCATCAAACAGGAGAATTACAGACCAATATCCTTGATGAACATGGATGCAAAAATTCTCACCAAAATACTAGCCAATAGGATCCAACAGTACATTAAAAGGATTATTCACCACGACCAAGTGGGATTTATCCCTGGGCTGCCAGGTTGGTTCAACATCCGCAAATCAATCAACGTGATACAATACATTAACAAAAGAAAGAACAAGAATCATATGATCCTCTCAATAGATGCAGGAAAAGCATTTGACAAAGTACAGCATCCTTTCTTGATCAAAAGCCTTCAGAGTATAGGGATAGAGGGTACATACCTCAATATCATAAAAAGCCATCTGTGAAAAACCTACAGCAAGTATCATTCTCAATGGGGAAAAACTGAGAGCTTTCCCCCTAACGTCAGGAACGTGGCAGGGATGTCCACTATCACCACTGCTATTCAACATAGTATTAGAAGTCCTAGCCACAGCAATCAGACAACAAAAAGAAATAAAAGGTATCCAAATTGGCAAAGAAGAAGTCAAACTCTCACTCTTTGCAGATGATATGATACTTTATGTGGAAAACCCCAAAGACTCCACCCCAAAACTGCTAGAACTCATAGAGGAATTCAGTAAAGTGGCAGGATATAAAATCAATGCACAGAAATCAGTGACATTCCTGTACACTAACAACAAGACAGAAGAAAGAGAAATTAAGGAGTTGATCCCATTTACAATTGCACCCAAAACCGTAAGATACCTGGGAATAAATCTAACCAAAGAGGCAAAGGATCTGTACTCAGAAAAGTATAAAATACTCATGAAAGAAATTGAGGAAGACACAAAGAAATGGAAAAATGTTCCATGCTCATGGATTGGAAGAACAAATATTGTGAAGATGTCAATGCTACCTAGAGCAATCTACACATTCAATGCAATCCCCATCAAACTACCATCCACTTCTTTCAAAGAAATGGAACAAATAATCCTAAGATTTGTATGGAACCAGAAAAGACCCCGAATAGCCAGAGGAATGTTGAAAAAAAAAAGCAAAGCTGGCAGCATCACAATTCCGGACTTCCAGCTCTATTACAAAGCTGTCAGCATCAAGACAGTATGGTACTGGCATAAAAACAGACACACAGATCAATGGAACAGAATAGAGAGCCCAGAAATGGACCCTCAACTCTATGGTCAACTCATCTTCAATAAAGCAGGGAAGAATGTCCAATGGGAAAAAGACAGTCTCTTCAACAAATGGTGTTGGGAAAATTGGACAGCCACATGCAGAAGAATGAAACTGGACCATTTCCTTACACCACACACAAAATAAGACTCCAAATGGTTGAAAGACCTAAATGTGAGATAGGAGTCCATCAAAATCCTAGAGAAGAACACAGGCAGCAACCTCTTCGACCTCAGCTGCAGCAACTTCTTCCTAGAAACATCGCCAAAGGCAAGGGAAGCAAGGGCAAAAATGAACTACTGGGACTTCATCAAGATAAAAAGCTTTTGCACACCAAAAGAAACAGTCAACAAAACCAAAAGACAACCGACAGAATGGGAGAAGATATTTGCAAATGATATATCAGATAAAGGGCTAGTATCCAAAATCTATAAAGAACTTATCAAACTCAACACCCAAAGAACAAAGAATCCAATCAAGAAATGGGCAGAAGACATGAACAGACATTTTTCCAAAGAAGACATCCGAATGGCCAACAGACACATGAAAAAGTGCTCAACATCGCTCGGCATCAGGGAAATCCAAATCAAAACCTCAATGAGATACCACCTCACACCAGTCAGAATGGCTAAAATTAACAAGTCAGGAAACGACAGATGTTGGCGGGGATGCGGAGAAAGGGGAACCCTCCTACACTGTTGGTGGGAATGCAAGCTGGTGCAGCCACTCTGGAAAACAGTATGGAGGTTCCTCAAAAAGTTGAAGATAGAGCTACCATATGATCCAGCAATTGCACTACTGGATATTTACCCCAAAGATAAAAATGTAGGGATCCGAAGGGGTACGTGTTTATAGCAGCAATGTCCACAATAGCCAAACTGTGGAAAGAGCCAAGATGTCCATCGACAGATGAATGGATAAAGAAGATGTGGTATATATATACAATGGAATAATATGCAGCCATCAAAAGGAATGAGATCTTGCCATTTGCAATGACGTGGATGGAACTGGAGGGTGTTATGCTGAGCGAAATAAGTCAATCAGAGAAAGACATGTATCATATGACCTCACTGATATGAAGAATTCTTAATCTCAGGAAACAAATTGAGGGTTGCTGGAGTGGGGGTTAGGGTGGGAGGGATGGGATGGCTGGGTGATAGACACTGGGGAGGGTATGTGCTATGGTGAGCGCTGTGAATTGTGCAAGACTGTTGAATCACAGATCTGTACCTCTGAAACAAATAATACATTATATGTTAAGAAAAAGAAGAAGAAGAAGAAGAAGATCATAGGAAGGGAAGAATGAAGGGGGGGAAATCGGAGGGGGAGATGAACCATGAGAGACGATGGACTCTGAAAAACAAACTGAGGGTTCTAGAGGGAGGGGGGTGGGAGAATGGGTTAGCCTGGTGATGGGTGTTGAGGAGGGCACATTCTGCATGGAGCACTGGGTGTTATGCACAGACAATGAATCATGGAACACTACATCAAAAACTAATGATGTAATGTATGGTGATTAACATAACAATAAAAAATTTAAAAAACAAAAAAAACAAAATACCCTGCCTTGTTATGGTCTCAGAAAAATGCTTATCTAAAAAACATGGCCTCAAATCTCTTCATGTAAAATAACCAAATAGAGATACATACAAGCATCTACGTCAAATTATCTCTAGTAATTAAGTTGCACCTTTAATACTTCAATCAGACATATAATGGTATTTCTATGACTTTTATAGACATATATTCATGATAAGTACATTTTATTTCCTAAGTAAATATTAAAATAGGCTTTAGCTATTTTTCTTCTATTTTTAATTAAAATGTAAAAAAAAAAAAAGGGGGGGGCGGGGTGCCTGGGTGGCTCAGTCGGGTTGCCTTCAGCTCAGGTCATGATCCCAGGGTCCTGGGATGGAGCCCTGGGTCGGGCTCCCTGCCCAGCAGGGAACCTTGCTTCTCCACCTCTTCCCCACTTGTGCTCTGTCTCTCTCTCTCAAATAAATAAAATCTTTTTAAAAATGTCAAAAAATATACAGTACAATCTGTACGCCTGAGAGCAAACTAACAAAGATATATCTACACATAATAACAGAAACCACTTATATAGTATATTTTGTGGACCAGACACTAGTCTAAGTACTTGTATTAATTCATTTAATCCTCATAAAAACCCTATGACATAGGTACTTTTATACCCACTTTACAGATGAGGAAATACTGCCAGAAAAGTTCAGGTACTCATCTAGGGCCCGACAACTAGAAAGTGATCTTTGAACCCAAGCAACCAGGCTCCAGAATCCATGCTCTCTGCCTCTCTTACACTATGTTGCCTCTACACTTCATTAATGGGTAAAAGTTTATTAAAGTTATAAGTGTAATATAATACTGAATTTTTAGAAATGGTTAAGCTATAGAAAGTTATAAGCTATTTAGAAAGTAAACCATACCAAAATTCAAGTCTTCTTTGAAGTACATTAAAGACTAAATTGGAAAATCAAGAAAAGGACTTGTGCCAGAGAATAACATTTCTGTTTGACAATGTACGTATTAATCAGGAAATAGAACTGAGAAGTCTTATTCTTCAATGTCCAGCTCTTCTGATTTCACTAGTAGCCTTTTATGCGCTCTTTCATTCACTTACTCATTCAAGAAATGTTCAACACATCCCTGACTGAAAGGATAGAAAAAGTAACAGACAAATCGCTGTCCTTGAGAAGTATGGCAACTCAGGGATGGGAAGAAGACTCAAAGCAGTTGAGTGTATTTCCCAGACTTTACATTGTAAGTTCCTCAAAAAACTGTATCATATCAGTTTTCTATAAGAATATTAAAATTGACAAAAGATTATCAAATATGTATAGTAAGCAATGTTATGTTAAAAAAAAATAAAAACATGCCTAAGGCAGTAACATTTTCCATATAGGTAGAAAAACAAGAATGCATGCCCCGGGCCCACTGATACATATTGTAAGAGGCCCAATACAGTATACAAAATATGTAAGTACACACTCCAAACAAATCAATTCTAAACTATGCATTGAAGAATTTTTGCTTGCCTCAGAAAAGCTCTTCTGAAGGGTCTCAAATAGAAATCCACAAAGCTTCCAACTGTCTTTTTTTAATACAATTTTCCTTAAGCAGGAACAAAAATAATACATAGCAATTAATATTTATTAAGCATAAACTCTGTTCGAAGCACTTGACTTATCTCGTTAATCTTCTCAACACCGAGGAGTTTAATTATTCCTCCTCATGAGGAAGTTGCTGAACTGAGATCAAAACTAGGTCTATTTGGGGGCACCTGGGTGGCTCAGTCAGTTAAGCATCTGCCTTCAGCTCAGGTCACGATCCCAGGGTCCTGGGATCGAGCCCCGCATCGGGCTCCCTGCTCAGCGGGAAGCCTGCTTCTCCCTCTCCCTCTCCCCCTGCTTGTGTTCCCTCTCTCACTGTGTCTCTCTCTATCAAATAAATAAATAAAACCTTAAAAAAAAAAAAAACTAGGTCTATTTGATTTCAAAGTCCAGGCTGTTCCTCAGTACCTACCTATACTGTTGTGACCGAGAAGCAGTAAAAGAAATCATTTCTCAGAGCTGTGTTTAATAAATACATTCATTACCACAGGGTAAAATATTTTCAAATTTAAGAACTGGCACATTGTCTTTCCCTGAAACTACAAACAGGAAAACACTAACAAGAAATACTAAGTTATTTGACTTTAATTCCAGTTTGCCTATCTTTTAATGAAAGCTCTGACAATACTGTTCCATACTTTCTAAAACATGCCTGGCACAGCATAAGTAATCAATAAATATTTTAAATAATTAAATACTACTCTCCTGTCTATAAGCATGGCAACCATACAGTTCAGTTCAGATTTCAATGCCTCCCACTGTCCCAATAAATACATTCTCACTTCCCATACTTGATCACAACAAAGTATGGGACAGGCTTTGGTTCTGATTTTTGGTTCATAAAGTATGGCTGCCACATCCATGATACCACCAAAAATACAAGCTCAAAATTTTTTCAACTGTCCAACTAATTTTGCTATGCACAATAAAAGTAGAATAATTAACAATGCAAAAGTATATTCCACTAGGAAACAGATTATTACTTTATTCAATATACAGAGTGATCTAACTTACTGAGTGCCTTTAAGTATGGCACATGAGGTAGTTTTAAGCAGAAAAAGACAATTTTCAAGATTTATTTTCATGGTTCTGTAGTACTTTGGAAATTATAAAATAATGGCCATGACACATCCACCAATTTCCTTTTCGAAATACTTTCAAATACATTTCTGACTGCAGTACCATACCTCTGTCTACTCTCCCAAAGTAAGGGACTGAATACCTTCCCACTCCATTAATGTCTCAAAGAGAAGGGGAGGCAGAACAATTCTCCCATTGTGAACCATTCAGCTGGATTATGTGCTTAGGTACTTACGAGATTTTAACTAACATCACCTATAGTCTTCATCTGTGGAGAAGCTACTAGATACAAAAACTAAGAAGGCCAGATGTATACTCTGGGCTCTAACTAAGAGGCCAAATATGATAAGTAGAATTCAGAGGATAGTCTCCAAAATAAGACTCAGTCTACATCTATAGGACTTTAAATGAATGTCAGAAATAATAAACACACTAAGAGTTCATACAGAAGGAGAAACAAATGTTTCAAACTTAGAGAGTAAGGGAAACAAGGTTTTTGTTTAGATTTTTTTTTAATCAGATAGGAAGTTGAGTATCTACATTTTAAAAAATTATAGTAATCAGAGCCTACGGTAAGCAAAACTATTACCTGGAATTTTTCAGCATTATCATTTTAGGGGAATTAGACAAATGATGTCTAACAGTACAATTTTTTTTCCCCAAAAAATTACATTGAGTATGTCCTGGAGAGACACTACAAACTAACATACTACTATAAAGACAACTAATAGTAATAATTATGAAGACGACAAAAGTCTTGGTTTCTTTACAGAAAGGTTCAATCATCTTTCATATACTGTTACTAATGCTGGAGCATGGATTACAATACACTAAAAAAAAAAACCCTGCATATTATGCTTAAGGAAGAACCTATACAGTAGGCAGGCTTTTTGTTTGTTAAGTTTCCCATTTTCTAACTTCAGCACAAAAGATACTTAAAGCAGTCTGACTCCTTCCTCTTTTGCATCCTTACTGGAGACATAAAGTCTTTCACTTCTTGTCATTTCTATTTTTGCATATTCAAGGTTTTAAGACCTTGAAACTGAGTATTTTCACATTGTGCTTTCCTTGTGTGAATGTGACTTTATGTACAACAATTTTTGATTCAAGTACAAACTACTTCTAAGGCAAGAAATTTCCAACACTTTAGTATTACTGTAATTCATTATGTTTCATATGGGTTTACAACAGAAAAACATTATAATTCAATTCTATGTATTGTTAAAAGACCACTGAATATATGCTTTCTGATTTAACCGACACAGATTTTAACAAATTATTCACCTAACTGGTTGTCTAACTGAAAAAGAGTTTAGCCAAAAAGTATATAGCGAAATTTTAAAGCATTTTATCAAAAATTTTTATCATCATCAACCACTAAACCACTAAACACGTAACTTTTACCTACTACATAAGGGAGTATATTCTAAGGGGAAGAAGAATCCTGCAAGGCCTCAATCAAATGCCATTTTCACACAGCCAGATGTACACTTTCACTGAAACAGCAATTTTCAAAATTTTGGTTCTAGAGTCCCTTTATACTCCTGACACATAAGAGCTTTTGTTCATGTATGTTCTATCAATTGCTATCTAGTTATCAGGAATTAAAACAAAGAACTTTTAAAATTATTTGTTCATTTAAAAATAATAAGCCCCTTATTTGCTAGCATAAATATATATTAATGAAAACTAATAATAGTCTCCCCAAAAACATTAGTGAGAAAGATGGCACTGTTTTACATTTATAAATCTCTTTGTCTGGACTCACAAATCTCCTTCTACATTAAGTCTTTTGTAATATGTTGTTTTGAACTACATGAAGGGAAAATGGTCTTATGAAGACATGCAGATGGAAAAGGAAGAAGTATTTCAGTAGCCCTTCCAGATAATTGTGGACATTCTTCTCTGACACTCTACCAAAACTCAGTAAGCGGTAGTTTCTTTTCTTACAAATACTGAAACATTTCATTAGGCAATATCAAAGACAAAGAACAAAACAAAATACTCAATATTACCAATGTGTCATCAGAAAAGTCTTAGGATTGAGAAGTATAAGCTCATGGTGGCAGATATAAATTTTTAAAATTCTAATTTGTACTTTAAAGCTTGAATTTTATCATTTGCAACAAATACGGTTTTCCTTAAAGTGATGGGCTTACTCTGTTCATATCTGAGAAAGTGTCTAACAAATGCCTTAGTATGAACACTATTTCTCAATTACTCTCTCAAGTAAAACTGATGTTCTGTGAAAAGTGACTGGTTCAACTCCTAACTCAAGAATGTCAAATTTTTTATTTTGTTGTATTTAAGTATTTTTAAAGGATATTAAGTACTCCCCTGACTTTACAAACTGAGAATATGGAATTGTTTCTTCAGTGTAATAAGAAAATCATCTCTACCTACCTTCCAAAGCAGTGGTGAAGCAACTGCATATGTAAGCATCTTTTCTGGTGCCTGACACATTGAAGATATTCAGCAATGGCTAGTCTCTTCACCTTCCTCTCCAATTGTGGTTATTTTCATGAATCCCCTCTAGTTCATTTTTGTATCTCTCATCAGAAATCAAGTTGTTATGCACTTTCCAACTACGTTCAAGTTACTGAATTCTACATTGCTCTGAGTCAGAAAAGTAGGCAAATGGTGTTCAACCACAGGTTACAGAAAGAGGGCTTCAGAAGTCAAGTATCTTGTAGAAAGGCCCTAGACAAAAATTTCTCTGGTTTAGAAGCCTATTCTACACCTCCCTCCTTAATATGCCAAGTTACATTCATGATTTTCCAGAAATTTGAGCTTATGTGTTACTACACCACACTTCAAAGTAATTATGGTGATTGTTAGTCATTCTGAGTCTAAACCATCTGTCTGGCATTTACTGAAGCAATTGCTAAAGATATTCTATGCATACAGATGAGATTTTTCTGAAGAAAAATGCGAAAATGTTTCCACATCTGTTGTTTTTGTTGATATGTCACCTAGATTAGCAAATTCTTTCCTAGGAAGAAAACAGGGTGAAAACACAGAATATAATGTACACATTTTTTAATGACTCTATTAAGATTGTTATCTTTTCAACAATATTTTCTATTACTACTCTACTACAATCCTACTACAATTATATGTGAGTGTTTATATACACATATACATTTATATGTCAAGAGACAGAAAATTCCCAATACCCCAAGTCAACTGACACAGCAGTGACTTTAATCTTTAAACATAATGTCTGGCTTTTTTAAATCATAGACTAGAATATTCATGCACTTAAGTCTATCAGAATTCATCTACAGATGCGAAAAAATTTGTATGCAATTTACCTTACAGAGTATCCAAAAATTCTGAAACATGAATATATTAATTCCATATTCCAAAGGATATATCCCACAGTATAGCAAATAACTGTGCTATATGAACATTTTTTTTAAGATTTTATTTATTTATTTGAGACAGAGAGAGTGAGAGAGAGAGAGAGAGCACATGAGAGGGGGGAGGGCCAGAGGGAGAAGCAGACTCCCCGCTAAGCAGGCAGCCCGATGCCGGACTTGATCCTGGGACTCCAAGATCATGACCTGAGCCGAAGGCAGTCGCTTAACGAACTGAGCCACCCAGGCGCCCCTGAACATTTATTGTTTCTTACTGTCTAGCATTCTCCTTTTCACATACTGTCTAGCATTCTCCTTTCACCACCCCCATTCCTTTCTTTACTTATCTGCCCTCCCCCAAATGATGTGATTCTGATAGGACTGCCAATCACACTACCCTGCACACCTCACACCTTCTTTGTGAAGGGATTGGCGTAAAATGCAGTTCTGACAAATCAGAGTACTCAACCTACCTAACAGAGTAATTGGCCCAGAGATGAGCGCAAGACTTAATCAAGCTAGGCTGAGATGTTCCTGCAAAGGATTTTACATATAAACTTCAGGTCTTTCTTTTGGATCTAACCGTGATGATAAAGCTGGGGTAGTCAGTTGCACATCCTGTGTATTAGTCAGGGTTCTCCAGAGAAACAGATCCAGTAGGATGTATGTGTATATATAGAGAGAAAGAGAAAGTAATTTATTTTAAGGAACTGGCTCAGGCAATTGTGGAGGCTTGGCAAATCCAAAATCTGCGGGGTAGGCTGGCAGGCTGGAGACCAAGGGAAGAGTAGCAGTTTAAGTTCAAAATTTACTGGCAGAATTCCTTCTTGCGGAGGGAAGGGTCTATTCTGTACTCTACTAAGTATTTCAACTGATTGTATGAGGCCCATCCACGTTATGGAGAGTAATCTGCTTTACTCAAAGCCCACTGACTTACATGTTAATCACATCCAAAAAACACCTTCACAAAAACATTCAGAACAATATTTGACCAAATATCAGGGCACCATGGTCCAGCCAAGTTTTCAGTTCTTCATCACACTTCTCTTGTCACCTATAGGCATATCTTATTAGGTGGTGTTTTCTTTTAAATCAGTATTGTCTTCACTATACAGATTATTTACTACCTTATTTGCTGTCAAAAGTTTACTGGCAGAAATAGAACACAATCTTTGACTTTAAAGACTACAATCTGAAAAGGGCAAGATATGCACGAAAGGGAATATTACTTTGCTGTTCCAGTTTTATAGCACAGAAAATTCCTCTCTACTTGAAATCTGGATCTTCAAAACTTCCTTTGCTGAACTAGAATCAGTCTGGGAATTCCATCCTTGCCAGCGGATTCCCTGGCCTTCAGAACAGCTGGTGTCAATGAATGACCTGGTACAGGACAGGTATAATGTGGGAAGACCTAGAGAATCAATCTCAGAAACAGAGGATATGGTTGATAACTACTATTTTGTCTCCCTGGCACCTCTCCCCTTATTCTGGGAACAGCATACCTACTATTTCTTTGGGGGAGCGCTTTCTCTGTAAATTCCAAATATGCAGTTTGGGTAGGGCCCAATCATGCCCCTGGCCATAAGTATAAGCATGTCACAAGCCAGCCCAATTCCTTCTGAGATTTTCTGAATTAGAACCAAGAGAAGAAAATAAAATATTTTAATACAAAAACGAAGGACATGAGCCTAGTAGTTGCTAGCAACTCATCTATAGCCATGTGGAAGAAGTCTGTTTGGAAGAATAAAAAATCATGGAGACAGAATCAGAGGTAAGAGACAGAAGCAATAAAAGGAATCCTGACAGTAAACCAGGCCCTGGCTCCAATGAATAAACCCTTCCTGTAGTCTGGTTACATGAGCCAATAAATTCCCTTTTGCCTCACCGAGTCACAGTTGGTTTCTACCGCTTACAGCTAAATTCTGAGTAATCACAGGGATTAAAGCAGAAAAAAGTAAATGAAAAAATAAGGCCAAATGCATTAGGAATCATAAAGCAGAAGGACAGGTAAAGTTTAGAAGAAAGTTGAGAGACCCTACTTGGGGCACCCGGGTGGCTCAGTCGTTAAGCGTCTGCCTTCAGCTCAGGTCATGATCCCAGGGTCCTGGGATCGAGCCCCACATCGGGCTCCCTACTCTGCGGGAAGCCTGCTTCTCCCTCTCCCACTCCCCCTGCTTGTGTTCCCTCTCTCGCTGTCTCTCTGTCAAATAAAATCTTAAAAAAAAAAAAAAAAGAGAGAGACCCTACTTGTCTTAGAAAAATGAAAAGGTGAGAACAGGTCAGGTAAGAGGTGAAAGGAAGATGGACATAAAAGGAGTTTTACATTGACTGTGAGCCCAATGAAACTGTATGCACTGATGCAAATGTAGGCATTTTCTTGGAAAGATAGTTCATGGCTTTCACTAGATCCTCAAAAAGATCACAACCAAAACCAATTAAGGAGGAAGGAACCTGATAAACAGGTCAATGCTAAAATAAAGCAGGCTCTTTGTTCCAAAAGGAACCTAGGAAGACCAGTTATCCTAAAAGACCTCAATCAACTTTGCCTTCGGGTTTAACCCAAATGTAATTCCAAGCTGATCTAGCTCCTCTACCAAATTTCCATCTACCTAGACATTCATGCCTAAATTTCCTTAAAGAAGATTTATCAATTTTTACTCCATAATTACTTCACCCAAAACTTTCACTTTAAGAATCTAGGTTTCTGGGGGCACCTGGGTGGCTCAGTCAGTTAGGTGTCCAACTCTTAGTTTTGGCTCAGGTCATGATTGTGAGGTTTTGAGACTGAGCCCTACGTAGGGCTCCAGGCTGGGTGTGGAATCTGCTTAAGATTCTCTCTCTCCCTCTCCTCCTCCCCCCTTGCTCATGCGTGCACATGCACTTTCACTCTAGAAAACTGAAGACTAGGAAAAAAAAATCTAGGTTTCTGTATATCTTGAAATTTTAACAAAATTTGGTGCAAATGTGCATTTCTTGAGAAAAGGGTTGGTATTTTTCATCAAAATCTAAGAGTTCTGTGACTTTCTGAGTATGTAAGCAGTCAATCAAATAAAACCAATTTTTAAAACTATTATTCTTTCCTGTTTTGATTAAGGAGAAAGATGTGACAAGAAGATAATCTTGGGAAGCAAAAAGAGAAGATGGAGTTTCCCAGATGCCATTCAGGGAGAAAAGTACAAAGGAAAGTACACTAAACAGTTTTAAAACTTCAACATTTTGTTAAATGTGGCTAAATAATGACTCCTTTGGTTCCAGCAGTGTGGCAGGGGGAGGACTTAACAAAAAGATACAGTGAGCAAGGAACTGGATGACGGGACATTATTAGTTGTTGCTACACAAAGCTAATTTATATGTTTTTAGATTCAGCACCATCTATGTGGAAAAAGGCTTAGGAAAATCTCTAACAAACCCTGAAACCTTTTATCCCTAATCCTGTATTAACCAGGAAATCCAATTAGCCTGAAAAATTACATCCCTCTCGCATTCTTCTTTGTATAACAGATATTCTGTTTGTATTAATACATAGTTTTTAAAATGTTCCCTACAGTGAAATTGCACATACAATATGATTTTGACTTTGTAAATATATATATGTATACATGTATAGTTAAATTTTTAAATGCAATAAACAACTATATTAGCAGTTGACAAATTTGGGAATAATGAAAGACTAAAAATAAATATTTAAATGCTTTTCAATTAGAAACAAAGTATAAATCTGTAACAAATTAGGGAACTGATTTCATGAACCCAGTACAGAAGAATCGTTTCATAGATAAAATTTTCTAGATGAATTTAAGATTAGGTTTCAAATGCCAGAAATGCACGAGCTTATCACTATCAATGAAGATATTCTTTCTATAAATGTATCTACCACCTAAAAATCTAGAACTTAAACATTTCTAGATTTATGGTGATCATAAATATTCGTATTTTAAAATAATGATTCTAGGCATTAGAGTTGTTTGGGCTTACTAAATTTATGTCAGATTGTCAGTCCTCTGACTGACCTTTCTCTGTCTGGCATCTTGTCAGGCTCATAGACAAAGGTCTACCATACCATTTCTACTTTCCAATTTTAGACCATACTTTCTAATAACTATAGGGAACTGGGAAACTTGATACTCAAGCCTGGTAAGACATATATTAAAGGAGCATTAGTGAGATCATGAGGGACAAACAGGGCATCAGGAGCAAAGTGTGGGGTTTTTAAGGCTTTTTTTTTTTTTTATTTTTAAGATTTTGTATTTATTTGAGAGAGAGAAAGTGCACGAGCAGGGATGAGGGGCAGAGAGAGAGGGAAAAGCAGACTCCCTGCTGAGCGCAGAGCCCCAACATGGGGCTTAATCCCAGGACCCTGAGATCATGACCTGAGCTGAAGTATAGCAAAGACAGATGCTTAACTGACTGAGCCACCCCCTTTTTTAAGGCTGTTTAAAGGCTTAGAGCTCTGAACTAACACACTGATTTTCAAAGTTTCATATTCTTATCAACCACTAGTATGAATTCTGAAATGACCTAAAAACCTGTTGCTCCAAGGAAGACAATAAATATGATGTATCCAGTTTACTGGGAGTGAAGGGTCAAACTGAATTTTACAATTTTTGACTCAAATTTTGGAATCTCTGTATTGAATTACAACTTTTTACCTCCAACTCTATCTCCCTAATATTCTTTGATAAAACCTATGCTGTAGGTAAGGTAAGGGTCACAGCACTTCTAGGTTACTGTTTTTCAAAAAGAAACATGCATTTTTACTGGGACATTAATCTAGGTTTCCCTTTCCCCTTTGACTTGAAGTATTTGTGGCTAACCACTGGTCATCACTCCAGAAGCATTTAGCCTATCTATTATGTGCCAGGTACTATACAAGGCACTTGATATATAGAGATAGACAAGGCATGAGGCATAGAGATAGATAACTAGCATGCCCTGGAGATTACAGACTGACTAGCAAGCAGGAAGAAAATAATCATAAATGTGGTGAGTACAAGAAAGGAGGAGCACAGGATGTGATGGAAGCTTATGATGAGAGGACATCCCACAGATGACCAGACTAACAACACTGTTAAGAGGTCAAGAAAATTAATACTTAAGGGACGCCTGGGTGGCTCAGTCAGTTAAGCATCTGTCTTTGGCTCAGGTCATGATCCCAGAGTCCTGGGATTGAGTCCCGCATTGGGCTCCTTGCTCCGCGGGGAGCCTGCTTCCCCCTCTGCCTGCCACTCCCCCTGCTTGTGCGCTCTCTGACAAATAAATAAAATCTTTAAAAAAAGAAAAAGAAAATTAATACTTAAAAAGTACCACTGAAAACTTACCAATCACTTCCAATTCTGGGAAAAAGGAGTATATGTACTTTTCCCTATTCCTCACACTAAGTACAAATAAAAACACTGGACATAATATAAAACAAACACAAGAACACATCTGTCCATCAGTAGATGAAAGAATAAAGAAGATGGGGTAGACACACACACAGGAATATTACTCAGCCATAAGAAAGAGACTTGCTATTTATGAAAATATGGATGGACCTAGAGGGTAAAATGATAAATGAAATAAACCAAACAGAGAAAGACAAATACCATATGATTTTGAAAAGCAAAACAAATAAATAAACAAATAAACCAGAAACAGACTGATAAATACAGAGAACAAACTGGTTGTTTCCAGAGGGGGGAGGGTAAGGGGATGGGTGAAACAGGTGAAAGGGATCAGGAATTATTATTATTAAATTATTAAAACACACACACACACACACGAAGACTCTGAAAGGTAGAGAGAAGGTAGACCAACTAGTGACCTCAGGACCCAATGAACAACAACATGGTGGGTGAGTTTCCTATGTTTAATTTTGGCTTCATATATCCCAGATTTGAAGGGGGAAGTCAGCAAAAACCAGAAACACTAATAGACACAGACCAAAAAGCCCCAACAAATTCCTGCTGTCTAGCAAAAGGACCAGAAAAGGGGAAGACTTAGCAAGACTGAAAACTTTTTACATAACCACTCTACATCAGCCAAATGCTACAGAAAAAAACCAACAGTCCCACCACGTATCTCCAGCAATGGCAAACAGGTAACCTAGATTTACACACTTGCCAGGCTGTTACTGGGCACCCCAAAACCCCCATGAGTGGTGTCAGAGAAGGCAAAGGGACTAGGACAGTCATTGCCAGACAGTAACAAGACACCCTCCACCCCCAACACACACACACACACACACACACACACACACACACACACGTATACACGTGGCCTACTGGGAGAGTCAAAACTTTCACTACTGCCAAGTGGCAAGGAAGCCATCCTCTAACCCATGGTGTTAGTGAAAGCTATGTGGACCAAGTAATGAGGTACTTCAACCCCTCCCAGCCAGGGAGAGAGCAGGGAGACTTAGTGGGGAACCAGATGTTAATGAGAAACTCTTAGAAAAGCCCCCAAACATGGATACCTGAGAAATTTAGAGCCTCTGGTACCTAAAATCACAGCAAACAATTCAATTTCTTGCCAGATTAGCCTAACACCTCACACTAGAGGTCCATTTACTTCAGTTCCCATTATCCAATAGCACATGTCTGGCTTTCAACAAAAAATCAGAAGATATGGAAAAAGGCAAGAAAATATTTGAAGAGATAAAGCAAATATCAGATATGGTACTGATGTTAGAATTATCAGGGAATTTAAAATATTTGTATCTTAAGAACTATGAAAGAAAGACAACATTCAAAAACAAGTAATGTAAGCAGAGAGATGGAAAAGCTAAGACAGAATCAAAAAGAAATTCTATAAATTAAAACACGGTAATAGAAATAGAAAATGCCTTTTATGGGATGATCACTAGAGTGGACATGCTGGGAAAGAATCAATGAGCACATAGATACGTCAAAAGAAAGGTCCCAAAATGAAAACAGGATAAATATTTTAAAAATCTACAAAAAAGCATATCATACACAAACTGCAAAAAAACAAAGATGAAGAGAAAAGCTTGAAAGAAGCCAGAGGAAAAAACACCTGAACTAATGAAGAACAAGAGTAAGAAGTACAGCATATTTTTCATCAGAAACCCCATGCAAACAAAGAGAGTGGGTAAAATACTTTAAGTGTTGAAAAAGAAAATCAACAAAAATTCTGTATCCAAAGAAATTATGCAGCAAAATGAAGCAGAAATAAACACTTCCTTTAACAAGCAAAACTGAGGGAATTCAGCACCACCACACCTGCCCTTAGAAACACAGACATCGTTAAAATGGCATCATTCCCTAAATTGGTCTACAGACTCAAGACAACCTTTATCAGACTCCCAGCCGTTGTCATCGTTGTAGAAATTAACAAGGTGATTCTAAAATCCACATAGAATTGCAAAGGTGCCAGAATAGACAAAACACTTTTGAAAAAAAATAATAAAGTAAGAGGAATAACACTTTGTGCTTTCAAAACAAAAGTAATCAAGACAGTCTAGCAGAGGCATAAGGAAGCACATATAAATCAAGAGAGTTGGACAGTCCAGAAATAAACACATGTGTCTATGGTCAACTGATTTTCAACAAAGGTGCCAAGACCATTCAATGAGGGAAAGAAAGAGTCTTTTCAACAAATAGTCCTGGAACAACTTGATTGCCACATACAAAAAACTTAAGTTGGACCTTTACTTTATACCATACATAAAAATGAACTCAAAATGGATCAAAACTAAATGCAAGAGCTAAAACGGTAAAACTGTTGGGAGAAAATGGAGGACTGAACCTTCCTCACCTCATATTTAGCAATGGGGTCTTAGAAAAGACACCAAAAGCACAAACAACGAAAGGAAAAAACAAGCAAACTGGACTAAAGGACATTATCAAGAAAATAAGAAGACAACCTACAGAATGGGAGAAAATATTTGCGAATCATATTTGGTAAGAGACCTGTATCTAGACTATATAAAGAACTGTTATAATTCAGTAATAAGAAAAAATCAACTTAATAATGGGCAAAGAATCTGAACAGATATTTCTCCAAGGAAAATATACAAATAGTCAATGAACATATGAAACGATACTCAGCATCATTAATCGTGAGGGAAATGCAAATCAAAGCCGCACTGTGATACCACTTCACACCCACTAGGATAGCTGTGATCAGAAAGTCAGATACTAACCAGTATTAACAAGGATATGGAAAAACTGGAACCCTCAAACACTGCTGCTGGGAATGTAAAATGGTGTAGCCACTTTGGAAAATAGTATGACAGTTCCTCAAACAGTTAAACAAAGAGTTACCCTATCACCTAGCAATTCCACTCCTAGGTATTTACCCAAGAGAAATAAAAACATGTATCTACCCAAAACCTTGTACACAAGGAGCTCCTGGGTGGCTCAGTTAGTTAAGCATCTGAGACTTGATTTCAGCTCAGGTCATGATCTCGAGATTGTGTGATTGAGCCCCACGTTGCCCCACCCCCGCGTAACACAGAGTCTGCTTGTCCCTCTCCCTTCCCTACTCCTGCTTACAGGTGCACCCTCTCTCTAAAATAAATAAATCTTAAAAAAAAAAAAAAACTTGTACACAAGTGTTTACACCAGTATTATTCACAGTAGCAAAAAGGTGGAAACAACCAAATGCCCAACAAGTGATGGATGAATAAACAATAGATTATTCCACCATAAGAAGGAATGAAGTACTGGGCGCCTGGGTGGCTCAGTTGGTTAAGCGACTGCCTTCGGCTCAGGTCATGATCCTGGAGTCCCAGGATCGAGTCCCACATCGGGCTCCCTGCTCGGCGGGGAGTCTGCTTCTCCCTCTCCCACTCCCCGTTTGTGTTCCCTCTCTCGCTGTGTCTTTCTCTGTCAAATAAATAAATAAAATCTTTAAAAAAAAAAAAAAAAAAAGAAGGAATGAAGTACTGATACATGCTACAACATAATTATAGTACCATTTGTTAGTACCATTTGTTGAAAAGGCTATCTTTCCTCCAGTAAACTGCTTTTACACTTTTATCAAAAATCAGTTGGCATAGATCTATCTCTGGGTCTATTTATATGTTCCAGGGATTAGGACCTGCTATCTTTGGTGAATTATTATTTAGTCTACTATAATAACTAAAACAATTTTGAATAACAAATTGGGAGGAATCAGTCTACAAATTTTAAGACATATTATATAGCTACAGTAATTAAGACTGTGTGATATTAGAGGACGGACAGACACATATATGAATGAAACAGAATAATCAGATATCAGTAGTTAAAAAAAAAAACCTTAATTTAATTTCACATCTTATATAAAAGTTAAACTCAAAATGAATCACAGATTCAAATACAAAATGTAAATCTATAAACTTAGAAAAAAAAAAAAGAAGGAAACATTTAGAATCCTGGCCTACTGTGATGGTTAATTTTCTGTATCAACTCAGCTGGGCCAGGTGTTTGGTGGAACATTAGTCTGGATGTTTCTGCGAGTGTGTTTTTTGGATGCAATTAACATTTAAGTAGTGGACTTTGAGTAAATTAAATTGCTCCCCATAACATGGGTGGGCCTCCTCAAATCAGCTGAAGGCCAGAACAGAACAAAAGGCTAATTTCCCCAAAGCAAGAATAAATTCTGCCAGCAGACAACCTTGGAATTTGAATTTCAATACTGGCTCTTCCCTGGGTTTCCAGCCTACCATCCGCTCTGCAGATCTTGGACTTTTCAATCTCCATAATCACATGAGCCAATTCCTAAAAATAAATCTGTCTCTCTATATAATGTATACGTGTGTGTATGTGTGTAGATACATACATACACCCTACTGGTGCTCTCTCTCTGGAGACCTGACTAAAACAGCTATGCTGGGGGCGCCTGGGTGGCTCAGTTGGTTAAGCGACTGCCTTCGGCTCAGGTCATGATCCTGGAGTCCCTGGATTGAGTCCCGCATCGGGCTCCCTGCTCGGCAGGGAGTCTGCTTCTCCCTCTGACCCTCCCCCATCTCATGTGCTCTCTCTCATTCTCTCTCTCTCAAATAAATGGATAAAATCTTTATAAATAAATAAATAAATAAATAAATAAATAAATAAATAAATAAAACAGCTATGCTGTTAAGAGGACAAGACAAGGTATACATTGGGAGAAAACATTTCCAAACCATGTATCTGACAAATGACTAGTATCTAGACTACATAAAGAACTGGATAAACTCAAGAGTACAAAAACAAACAGTCCAATTACAAAATGGGTAAAAGGGGGCACCTGGGTGGCTCAGTCAGTTAAGCATCAGGACTCTTGGTTTCAGCTCAAGTCATGATCTCAGGGTCATGGGATTGAGCTCTGTCTTGGGCTCTGCACTCAGCACGGCGTCTGCTTGAGATACTCTCCCTCCCCCTGCCCCTCCTCTTGCTCACACTATAGTAAATAAAATATTAAAAAAAAATAGAAGAGAAAAAAATGGACAAAAGACATTTCAATGGAAAGGATCTATTTATGGCAAATGAGCATATGAAAAGATTTTCATTAGCTATTAGAAACGCAAATCAAAACACAAGATATTATTACAAATCATCAGAATGGCTTAAAAAAAAATGACAAATGTTGATGTGCATGCAGAGAAACTGGATCATGGACATTGCTGGTAGGAATATAAATGGTATAGCCACTCTGGAAAACAGTTTGGCAGTTCCTTCAAAAAGTTAAACATGCATCTACCATATCATTAGCAATACTCATGGGCACTTATGCCAGACAAATGAAAAGTTATGTTCACCCAACAACTATGCAGAAATGTATATATATATAGCAGCTTTGCTTTCAAGAGCAAGAAACTGGAAACCTAGATGTTCTTCAATGGGTTAACGGTGAGATGAAGTGTGGTACATCCAGACCACAGAAGTCTAGTCAACAACAAAAACAACAAAATACACAATCAACTGGATCAATCTCCAGAGAATTATGCTGATGGAAAAGCCAATCCCTAAAGGTATATAGCATATGATTCCATTTATATAACATTCTTGAAATGACAAAATTATGAAGATGGAAAACAAATTAGTGGTGGCCAGGGGTTAAGGAGGGAAAGGCATGGGAGGGAAGAAGATGTGGCTATAAAAGGGCAACATAAAGGATGCTTGTGGTGACAGAAATCCTCAGTTATCTAGGGGCGCCTGGGTGGCTCAGTCGATTTAAGCGTCTGCCTTCAGCTCAGGTCATGATCCCGGGGGTCCTGGGATCGAGCCCCGCATCGGGCTCCCTGCTCAGCTGGAAGCCTGCTTCTCCCTCTCCTCCCCACTCGTGCTTTCACTATCTCTGTCTCTCTCTCTCTCAAATAAATAAAATTTTAAAAAAATAAAAAAATAAAAAAAAAGAAATGCTCAGTATCTAGACTGTACAAATGCCAGTATCTTGATTATGATATTACAGCATAGTTTTCTGGCAATGTAAGTCAGAAAAATGAAAATATCCTAACAGAAACATGAAGGGGGAAGGGAGTAGATACTGACTGGGAAGGACTCAAGGTTAGTACAGAGGTGTATACATAAGTGCAAATCCATCAAGTCATGCATTTAGGACTACTCCACTGGATTGTATGCAAGGCCTCAATAAAAGATTATTTTAAATTGCCATGTGTTATTAATCTTATTCACTGTGATGATGACACTATGTATAAATGTTCTCAATTGTCTGTAAATTTAACAATGAGTACCTTTAGCAGAAGCAGTTTAGATATAATGTTGGAGCCAGAAGCCCTACTAGAATAGGTTAAGGAGTGAGTAGAAAATGATGAAATGTAGAGAAGCAAATATATACAACTCTTTCCAGAAGTTGCCAGTAAAGGGAAAGGGGGATAAAGTGATACTCAGAGGGGAAGGTATTGTTGAAAAGCTTTACTAAAATGGGAAAAACATGAGCAGATTTAAATGATAAGGGAGAAAACATGGTAAATAATCAGTCTAAAGCCATATGAGCACAATGCTGCATAATCTTTAGCAAAAGGTTTGTGAAAAATGGGGGAAAGCAGATCTGAAGAGACTGCCCTTGGATAAGAGAGGCAATGCTTGCACTGTACAAGAAAAGGGAAAGGGAACTGCTGATATAGGTGTGCTTATAGATTTGATGGGGGAAATAACAATAAGTAACAACAGAAACAACGACAACAGCTCTCTTTGTAAGTAAGTACTGAATACTCACTATGCTAGCCAGCCCCGAGATGGCCCCCAATGATCCTCCTCTCCTGACATTCGTATCCCTATGTTGTCTCCTCCCACACAGAATACAGCTGAAATGTGTAACCAATAGGAAACGACAGTGTGTGACTTCCAAGACTCTGGCTTTTAAAAGACAATGCCTTGTTCCATCTTGGACTGCTCCTTCTGAGGGAAAGCTGGTCTACATCATTCAAGCATCATTCTTCACAAGGCACAACTAGCTCCCTGTGAGTGAGCCATCTCAGAAGCAGCTTCCCGCCCCAGCCAAGCCTTCATAAGACTATAACCTCATGAGACACCAAGCCTTTAAAACTACTCAATTAACCTGCTTCTGAGTTACTGAGCATAGAAACTGAGATAATGTTTACTGTTTTAAGCCACTAGACTTGGGGCGCCTGGGTGGCTCAGTCGTTGAGCATCTGCCTTTGGCTCGGGTCATGATCCCAGGGTCCTGGGATCGAGCCCCGCATCGGGCTTCCTGCTCGGCGGGAAGCCTGCTTCTCCCTCCCCCACTCCCCCTGCTTGTGTTCCCTCTCTTGCTGTGTCTCTCTGTCAAATAAATAAAATCTTTAAAAAAAAAAAAAAAAAAAAAGCCACTAGACATAAGAGTAATTTATCAAGTAGCAATAGATACATAATGCATTCATGCACAGGGCATAGCTCTAAGTATATTAGATATAGTAACCCTCTCAATTCTCAACAACCCTGTGATCCCCAACTTAAAATGAAGAAACTGAGACACACAGAGGTTAAGTACTTTGCCCCAATTATGACACAGCTGGTAAGTGGTATGGAACCAAATCCAAATCTAAAGCCAGCACTACCAACTGCTGTGCAATACATCCTCCCCAAAGCCAAAGAGTTTCCATCCCAAAGCTTTTATTTAGACTGTGAGATAGAAGGCAAGGTTATCTGAGATAAGAGAGCAGGGAAAAACAGGTGAATGAGAGAAAATTGAAAGAAATGAAAAAGTTTTAAAACACTTGCCGTGACGAATTAGGAAAAGGACCTGCTAGAGAGATCTCACAGGATTTCCAGTGTTAAGGGCTCCGGAGAGGTTAGGAGCCATGAAGTTCCATGCGGTGAATTTAAGATGAGCATGATGAAGAGAAGCCAGGACTGCTAGTGTATCTAAATATAAAACGTAATCTGAAGTGTGCAGTGACAGTGATGGTTACTGGTAACAGAAAATACATCTTTCCCAGGTCCCACTAGTTCAATAAAGAGCATGAACAGAAAAATTCCAGGAAACATTACATATCCTATGTCAAAGTATCACATAAAGACTAAAAAAAACAGAAGCCTGCTAAGCCACATGATGGTAAACTGATAGTGCTACTTCATGTAACTGCCTCGATCTCAAACATCAGAAGTTTCTCTAGAGAATCTTTCCTTTTCCTTATTTTCATTCAAAATGTCACAAGAAAAATTAAAAGCTACAGGAAGAACAAACTGGTTTCATTACAATCAGACCACATCTAAGAGCAGCCTCACAAATACTGACTTAACTTGATGAATAAATCTTATAAAAGAGCTTTAGGCCAAAAATTTATCAATTTTCAATTTCACTTAGACTTATCTAAATACATTCAAGTTCAATTTCCCGCATTTGCTTTTAAAATTATTCCACTTGACTTGACAAACACGTATAAACTAATCTCAAAATAAAGTTAGGTAAGGGGAGGGCGGGGAATCAAACCGTGGACACAAAATTTTTTTCAGGCTAATGTTCCAGTCAAGCAAGTGTATATATTTAGACACTTAAGACACAAAAGTGCAAGAATGAAGGTAAAGATTTGTGAGCTCTGTATCTTTTTAAATATTCAAGGTTAATAAATCAGTTTCAAAGAACAAGTAGCTAACATTCCAGGGATATCTTTCCTCATATGCCCATTATTACCTGAAAACTTACCGGAAACCAGTCAAAATGAGTACAGTTAGAAAAAAGACTTTGTCTAGTAAAAGAAATATCATCACTGGGTAAGTTAAGTAAATCCTTCCTACCCTATGCAGGATTAAGAGAGAGAAAAAAAAAAAGAAACCATAAGGTCAGCCTTTATGAACTCCACAAGTTATTACACTATTCTCCACCTCACTAAATCAGGATAGAACCCGTGTATTCTAAAAACAAAGCAAAACAAATAATTCCTAACTCCTACAAAGATTTTAAGTAAAATCTGTAGCATTTTTGTTATGGTGGCGTTAAGTGTTCCATCATTCTACTTTTCATCTTACCCTTATCTGTTCAGTGGAGCTGCTGCTAAGTTCATCGCCAGACTCAGAATCCTGATGTACTCTTTCCGAGCCTTCTCCTGCTGAATCACAAGACTGTTCCTGGGAGAAGCTAGTTTTCTCTACATCCAAGAACTCCGGGCCGGGAAAGTGACCAAATAAGTGCGTCCTATTCTGGCCAGAAACTTTAGGAGAATGTGAGTCACTGTTAAACTTTCCGTTATTATGGGTCAGGTCCAGGCTTAGGTTCACAGTCTGACCTGGATTATAGTTGGGTCCAAAATTCTGATTTGCATCACGAATAAGACCCGGTCCTTGAACAGATGATGATGGCTTTCCAAAACTTGAAAGCTCAGGCAACTTGTTCACATTTTCTGTTGACCTCTGAAGATGGAGACTCTGTATCATTTTCATAGAATTATTCGGTGGTCCAACTGCTTGTTTAACAGGGGGCATGAGAGCTTTGCGGGTGACCTCCTTAACATACTGGGCTGGCACATAGAACGCCTTGGAGTTCTCATCTGGTTTGACTTGCCACCAGTCATCATTGGTCTTTTTCACCAAGATGTATCGTTCCCCTTGTTTTATCACAATCTTTCTGTCCTTGGCTTCATATTCATAATCATATTCCACTTCAATATACACTTGTCCTGGAATAATCTTCCCACTTCTGTCAGCCATTTTTATTCAACAATGTTCACCTCTCAAACAGGATGGTATGCCACATTATGGCTTTACAGCTTGTTGTATTAACAGAGCTATTTTTATTTAAGTGGAGGAAAAGAATGAAGAAACCATTAACACAGCCTGGATTTTTAAGATTTATTCAAAAGCATCATATAATACAGGCACTTAAAGAATATTACCTTCAAATCTCAAACCCCAGAAAGTAAGCATGTGTCTAATATCATATGTATTGTCCTATATTAAAAACACTCTAACTGTAATCTATATTTCCTAGTCATTTATGAACAAAACCAAACCAATTACTGGAATAGTAAATACCCTACCAGCCAGACAGAAAATATCCAGAAAATAAGAGGTGAGAACTTTCCTTCTTTTCATAACTACCTCAAACCTCCTTCACTTTCTTAGGCTAATAACAAATACGTATTATGCACTTACCAAGGGCCAGGCACTGAGCTAGGTTCACTGAGCTACGTTTGCTTATCTAAGACCTTCTTTGAAGGTGAAGCTGAATTTCAATAATCCTGTACCCTTTATTTTCTAAAATACTCAAGGGTATTAATGACATTAAAAAAAATTACCCAATTATACAAGTTTCCTTTCCTAACAGATAAAAAGGACAACACTGTTATTGTTAGGCAAAGTATGCACACAAAGAAAACTCCTAGCTGTTTCCCTCTTATGTCTACCTCAGGAGGGCCACAATTCTTGTCAGACTGAATCCCACAAATGCAAATAAATAACCAGTCTTTTTATCTGTATATGTTAAAAATTCTCACCCCCTCTGCCAAAGTCTATTATAGAAATAGCTCTAAACTGGCTTGAGAAATCTAGGGATTCATTTTTGTTTCTCTACCAATTCCAAAACAGTTTAGTACTTCAGAGAACACAGTACTCAAGCTTCAAAGTGATCACAGCCTCTCGATATTGCTATAACTCAAGTCAAGCCCCAACCTTGAATGTGTTGTGCTGAACTGTGTTTCCCAAAAAAGGATGTTTAAGTCCTAACCTCAGGACCTGTGAATGTGACCTCATTTGGAAATAGGATCTTTGCAGATATAATCAATTTAAGTGAGGTCATATAATCAATTTAAGTGAGGTGATTAGAGTGAAACCAAAATCCAGTGACTGGTGTTTTTATAAAAAGAGGGGGATTGGAGGCAGGGAGAGGAGACACAGAGAGGGAAGAAGGCTACATGAAGGCAGAGGCAGAAACTGGAGTGAAGCAGCCGTAAGCAAGGAAGCCCAAGGACTGCCAGCAGCTACCACAAGCTAGGAAGAGGCCTTCATAGAGGGAGCACAGCTCTGCCAACGCCTTTATTTTGGACATCTAGCCTCCAGAACTGGGAGAGAATAAGTTCCTATTGTTTTAAGCCACCCAGTGTGTGGCACTTTGCTACAGCAGCCCTAGGAAACTAATATTCAGCCCAAAGCTCAAGGGTCCCCAGGCAAACCTAAGCAATTCTGAACACTGAGATGTACCAGAAACGTGTAAATCCAAGGTCCCATGACAACCTACCAATCTTCTTCAGCATCCAGCCGCTGGGCATCATGTTACTGGGTGCTATATGTGCAGTTAACAATCATTCTCCTGAAGACAATTTTCTTCTCTGTAACAGACAAAGCCCATTAAGCCCAGGTGATAAATAAATCAGTGATCCAATTTTAGTAACAGAAATTTACTTTCTAGACAAACTACGTGGATAACAAATTTAATATAGTAATGTTTCAAAAAAAAGAAAAGAAAAAACTTACCTTAAAAGAAATAAATATCCAGTATTACATTTAAACCTGTAAGAAAAAAAATGAAGTTCATTAACGTTAAGCAGGATTGCTCTAAGAAGGCTAATAATATAACGTTGCTCATGTTTTAGAAGAGCTGTAATGGGTTGCTCACATTTTTATAACAGCTACGTTATATATCACAATTGTGTTGAGTGCCACCCTCCAAAGTGTACAAAAACAAGGTAGGCTTCCACACTGTCCCTTCCTACTTCACTTCCACCACATAATTTCAACTTTTCTGCCCTTTATTTTTTATTCTAACAAATATTTTTTTTAATTTCTAATAATACGAGAAAAAACTTTTGTAAAATTGTTAAAATGACAGAATGGGTTTTCAAGTTTATGGTACGGAGCAGACAGAGAGAATGAAAACAAAGACTAAAGCTACTGGGAGTCCTAACATACTTCCCCACAGACTACTTACTAACTATAAATAGAGGAATATACCTTTATATAAGAGAAATCCAGCAGTCATGAGCTTAGCCAAGTGATCAAACTTAATTACACCAACAGTGGGACAACCTTAGTAATAAATGCCTAATATGATGTACACAATGTTACCTAAGTTGTATTCTTGTCAAAAACATGTTAAATCTAAGCTAATTATTAGAAAACAATTAATTCCAAAGTGTAAGACATCCTATTAGATAACAGACCTGAACTCTTCAAAAAATTCAATTTTATAAAAAATTAAAAAGGGAGGAAGATTCTTCTACATTAAAGGAGACTACTGAAACACAGAAACCAAATCCACTTAGCATTCTAATAGGTACCTAAAACTTACCATATCCAAAATCTACTTCCTATCTCTATCCCACCCAAGCCCTGCCAAGTCTGCATGGTCTCTCCCACAGCAGTAAATAGAGATTCTAACCTTCCAAACGTTCAGCCTTTACTTTCATTTCGAGGACATCAGTCACTATGTGCTTTAATCCTTTTACCTACATAAAAGTTTTTCACTACAACTTTTCAAAACCCCACACTGAAGCACTTATCCTCAGGTGATCTTTTTTTCTTTTTCTTTCCAGGAAATAATAAAATAACTTAAGCAACATCTCTGAGTTCAGATGTACTATAACTAGTCAAATATTTAGGCACAGGAATGGAGAAAAGGAAAGTATGAAGAGTAACAAAAAAAAAAAAACTGGACGTCACGCTAGTAGCAGGGAGGCTGGGCAGTGGGGAGCAACAACAGGTTAAAAGCCAGTCCGAGTTCAGCCCCTTTCACTGCCAGGCTTTGACTATACCTTGCCCAGTGACCACGAAGATAAGTACGAAGGAGGAGTTAGGGAGAAAGAGAAGTCAATTCACCAAGTTCAACATGAGACATGCAATCTAAGCTTTAAAGAAAATGAGATTGGAAGGACAAGGAAGATGGAGAAGTAGTCAAAAACTTCTATACATAAAAGGTAGTTGGATATCAAGGCAAGCAACATGAACAAGAGTAGACACAATGGGATAAGAACAGGAGAACTGGAGCCGAGATCATTTTCTAGTTATAATACTGGGGTGGTGAGATGGGGAATGAAACTGGGAAGCTCCCAAGAGAGACTAATAAAATTATAAACTTCTAGGAAGTCACATGGCAGGAATTATGTATCACAACCCAAGGTCTGGGAAAAGTTACATAAAATAAAAAAGAGAAAAGCCTTATTATAAACTATGGATTCAAAGAAAATTAGAATAATTGTGGGGTAGCTCTAAAAACTCAGAACTAAGTGAAAATTATCTGCAAATGTGTAAGTTATGTTCCCTAATTTTATTTAAAAACAGAAGTTATATTAAAAAAACAATTACCTTTTTAATTTTTCATTTGCTTGTTTCTTTCTCTGTTTTCTAAACTTGTGAATTCTTCTCTTTGGATAAGGTTAACACTGTTTAACCTATCTTATCCTCTCAAGTATTTTGGTTAGAATCTTACTCATCCAACTATAAACCCTCTGAAGGCAACTCTCCTCCAGCTGAAATACATTCGGTACTCATCACCACACTCCTCCATCCATATTCATCACGAGTACACTTACAACTCATTACCCAACCACCAATACATATAAAGTTTTTGCATATCTACTGCCCAGTACCAACCACTGCTTTACTTGGCAGTTTCAAAAATACCCACATAGGCTTTCCATGCCTCTTACGAGTCTTCTTCCTCATGTTTCAACAAGAACAGATATACACACAGATACACACACAGTTGCTTACATCTTTTACTTCTCTTCCCCCATGTCAGATTCAGAACTTCCTATGAGGCTATTTTAAAATTTAATAGCCTTCTCCTTTGTCTGTCATTTTTTCTCATTTTCTTTCCTACCAAAAATGACACACCTCAGCACTTGTTATCTCCCTCCCCTAGGACATCTGTTTTAATCAAGTACATCTCTCAGCATGATATCTTTACTAAGTATATCAAAAAAGTAAACAAGTAAACACAATCTTAAGAGACATATAGTAAATGCATCCGTAATTAATAAGTCTACATTTTTTTTGGAATGAGTCTACACGTTAAGCTTAATACACAGATATACAACCAATTTAGCAATTCTAGTGCCATGAGCAACAAAATATTAATATAGCCTCACACACATAATTACTAACCAACTTAAAAATACAATTTAAGCCATTATTCTTGACGTGAAGTTCCCCAAGAAGTTTTAAAAGTACTTGCTTAAAATGAAGAATCCCTAAACAGGCCTTTACTAAAGAAATCAATTAGGGGCACCTGGGTGGCTCAGTCGTTAAGCATCTGCCTTCAGCTCAGGTCATGATCCTGGGGTCCTGGGATCGAGCCCCGCATCGAGCCCTGCATCGGGCTTCCTGCTCAGCGGGAAGCCTGCTTCTCCCTCTCCCACTCCCCCAGCTTGTGTTCCCTCTCTCACTGTATCTCTCTCTGTCAAATAAATAAAATAAAATAAATCAATTAAACTTAATGAGGACAACAAATAGTTAAGAACAATTCCAGTATTAAGTTTCAGAATAAGAAATTATACCAAATAATTTTGTAAACTGTATACTTGTACAACAAAAAATCATAAGCCCCTAGTGAGCACTTATTTTTCATAATGCATGATCCTTATTTTCCAAGAATAAAAAAGTATAGAATATAAGACATTTCTTTAAATCTAAAGAAGGGAAGGAAAATACAGTGATTGATATTATCAACTATTCTAGCCATAAAGAAATAGCAAAATGGGGACAACAGAGGGATAACAGGAAATAACTGGGTAACTGGAAAGCAGGAGAGAACATAGTCAAACATAAATTAGTAAAGGAAATTCAAAACCAAGATTTAAATCTGAAACAAAAATGAGGAAACAACAAAGAAGCATTTGGGGAAGCAAGCATATTTTACTAAAAATGACATTTGCGTGGGGTATTTTAGGGCAATTCGTGCCATGAAGTCTTAGTCAGAAATAAGGGTGGACATAATGACTTTTTTTTTGATTGTTACAAGAATGGAGAAAATACTCCAATTTAAAAGAAAAGAAATATGACCTTGGGTTTGACAATGAGTTTTAAGGTATACCACCAAATACCCAACCCATAAAAAAAATTAGGACTTTATTAAAATTAAAAACTTCTGCTTGGTGGAAGACACTGCTAAGAGAATAAAAATGTCAACCACACACAAAAAGAAAGTATTTTCAAAGCACATATCTGATTAAGGACTTGTATACCAAATATACAAAGAACTCTTAAAAGTCAACAAAAAGAACCCAGTATGGAATGGGTTCTGAATGGAATGGAAATGGGAAAAGGATCTGAAAAAGATATCATGAAAGAAAACATACAGATGGCAAATAAGCACATGAAAAGGTGCTCAACATTATGTCATTAGGAAATTACAAATTAAAACAAGACACGCAGCACATACCTATTATAATGGCTACAATCCAAAAAACTGACAACACCAAGTGCAAGTGAGGATGTAGAGCAACAGAACTTTCATTCATTGCCGGTAGGAATGCAAAATGGTTCAGCCACTTTGAAGACAACTGAGCAATTTCTTACAAAGCTAAACATGGTCTTGCCATCCGATCTAGCGATCACACTCCAAGGTATTTACCCAAATAAGTTGAAAACTTATGTCCACAAAAGGCCCTGCATGCAAATGTTTACAGCAGTTTTATTTATAACTGCCAAAAACTGGAAGTAACCAAAATGTCCTTCAATAGGAGAAATGATAAACTGTGAGACATCCACACAATGGAATATTATTCAGCAATAAAAATAAGGCATCAAGCTAAGGGACAAGACACAAATTAATCTTAGATGTATTTTGCAAAGTGAAAGAGGCCAGTCTGAAAATGCTACATACTGAATGACTTTAAGCGTATCACATTCTGGAGAAGTCAAAACCATAGAAACAGTGGTTGCCAGGAATGGGAGGACAGGAAGGAGGGTTCCAGAGGTGAAGCACAGGAGATTCTCTTAGGTCAATAAAACTATTTTGTATGATCCTGTAATGGTGGATATATGACATTGCACACTTGTCAAAACCCATTAATCCTTACAACACAAATCATGAGCTTTCATGTACCCAAATTTTAAAAAATCATTCAGGAGGTTGGGGGAATCACAGGATTTCCCAAGAGAGCAGATAAGACAAGACAGTCTAACAATATGACAAATATATGGAACAACCTCTGAAGGAGGATGCTTCTTGGAAATCTTGGAGATAAGTGAGGTCTATAAGAATATAGGCAAAGAAACTACACATAAGTACTATATTCTAAGCTGATAAAAACATTTCTCATGGGGGTACAAGTCAAAAATTCTGATACTGCCATATATGTATACTAGAATTAAATAATTAATTAAATGGAATGTGGATGATGGGAGCCAGGTTTCTCAATGACTGAGTGGGAATTTATAATCCTGCAGGAAAGATTAGAGTGATCCATGGATTAGATTTGGAGACATCAATATGAACTCATTTTTAGCTTACTATAGATAAAATTGCATAAAGGTGATTTCATACAGAAATATTAGATATACATCTATATATTGCTTAGTATACACATGCATATTTCCCTGTCAGTAAAAATGACAGCCTAGCATCAACAAGTATACCTAGCACCCAGATATGGTTTCTAATACCATTCTCCAAATAAAGGAATCAAGGCTCTTTGGAGAAATGGCTGATCCAAGGACTGAGGCAGAAAATACACAAGATGAGCCCAGAGCATCTCATAGTGCCATACTGACCTTTCCCCCTCTGGATTTTAAGGACTAGATTTAAATCCAAATTAAAAGTGATATCATGCATATTTTATATTCATATTAAAATATCTTACATTATGCTGACATGTTTGAATAATTTAAATAAACTCATGTTTCTTTAGTTACTTTTACACACTGTGTTTATGGAGAATCCGTGCCTGTTTTTCTCATCAAAACATGAGTTACAATTATTTAAGGGGTAGTAGGATTCTTTACTATCAGTGGAGAGTAAATACTGATCCAGCTGATATATGACAGCAGAAAGTGAGGAGCCTACTGTATTAAAAAATTCGCACACTCAGTACTTTAGTAAAGCACCCTGATCAAGTCCTTTCAGACCAAAAGGATTAAAGATTAAACTGGAATTTAATCCCTTCAGGTCCATTTGCACACACTAAGAGTTTTAATGTGATGGTGTAGGATACCAGGAAGATAGCCTATAAGGTAAAAACAAAAAACAAAAAAAAGACAAAAAACAAAAACAAAAAAACCCTCAGAACTAGTAAAAAGTCTAAGAAACAAAAACTTTTTCTTGAGCCAGTAAGTTAACTTCCTTCTCCTTCAGATTCTCCTATTTCATAAGCTACCTACATTGATAATGGCTCCATGTTAACCTGTAAAACCACTCTTCTTTGATGATCAATTCTGCTTCCATATTTTTCAGTTTTTTTCTCTTCTAAATGCACTCCAATCAATGGATTCTTCTTCTGTACCCTCAACACCTGAGCCCCATTTTTTAAATTTCTTACTAAGAACTTTCTAAAATGATCATTTTTAATTAAAAAAAACAAAGAGGGGCACCTGTGTGGCTTAGTCAGTTAAGAGTTAAGCATCTGCCTCCAGTTCTGCTCATGATTGGGATTGAGCCCCACATGGGGCTCCCTGCTCAACGGGGAGCCTGCTTCTCCCTCTGCCCCCTGCTCCCCTTGCTTGTGCTCTCTCTCTCCCTACCGAATAAATAAAATCTTCAGAAAAAAACAAAACAAAAGAAAGAAAGAAATTAACTTTTTTTACAGTTCACAAAAATTTGATCTTGCCTCTGTGGCATTTTCACCTGCCCACCTTATAGTAAGAACACCTTGATTTTCCTTTGGGGAAGCACCCATGTTCATGGTCTCAGTTCATACCATCATACAAGTTGTCATATATTAATCAGAAAATCACAACCTTGGTTGTTATAAAACTTAATAGGATTTCTAATCCTCTAATAATTTACTCTAGAAGAAAAACTTCATTCTCTTCACAGCCCATTCAGATATTCCTCCAAAACTATATACATTACCCTCTTAAAGAAAATCTTTGAAATAACTATTTACATTCAACTACTTTCAAATGTTTACCAAATCCTGTGCTTTAAAAAAAGACATAATCTGGGGTGCCTGGGTGGCTCAGTCGTTAAGTGTCTGCCTTCATCTCAGGTCATGATCCCAGGGTCCTGCGATGGAGCCCTGCATCGGGTTCCCTGCTCAGCGGGAAGCCTGCTTCTCCCTCTCCCACTCCTTCTGCTTGTGTTCCCTCTCTTGCTGTGTCTCTGTCAAATAAATAAAATTTTTAAAAATAATAAAAAATATATAAAAAGACAATCTACAAAACAAAGGCAAATACAAGTGTAGTGATTATTAACATCTGGCTATTGCAAAGTTCTAGTCAGACATCAGTAACTTCAAAAAAATAAAAAATATATATTCTTTTTAATGCTTAAATGATGCCAATCTACTCCAAATTAACATTGTGATAAGAGTCACTATAGGCAAAGGACGTGAATAGATATTTTTCCAAAGATGAAACACAAATGGCCAATAAGCACAGGGAAAGATGCTCAACATCACTATCACTAGGGAAATGCAAATCAAAACTACAATGATACCACTTCATACCAATCAGGATGGCTACTGTAAAGAACAAACAAAAAACAACAACAACAACAACAACAAAAACCCTAAATAAGTGTTGGTGAGGATGTGGAGAAATTGCCATTCTTGTTCACTGCTGGTAGGAATGCAAAATGGTGCAGCCACCAGGGTAAACAATACAGTGGTTTTTCAAAATACCCAGCAATTCCACTTCTGGGTACACATCCAAAACACCACAAAGCAGGGACTTGAAAAGATTTATGTACACCCATGTTAACAGCAGTACTAATCACAATAGCCAAAAGATGGAAGCAAACCAAATGTCCATAAATAGATAAATGCCTAAACAAAATGTGGTATATACATGCAATACTATTGTGTATATATTACCACAATAGTCACTGCAGACTACAATTTAAATCACTTATACCTGTCTACTCAAAAACCACAAAAGTCACTAAAATCCTCACATAGCTTTTACAGATCCTCTTTCAAAGTAAATTGTAAAAGGCAAACATTCAAACTTTTAGAAAACTGAAAAGTAGCATTTATGTAGCACACAAATGATGAACTACTACTACTACAAGGCCTCAGCTTTCGTCCTCTACTGGAAAAGAAAACACAACATGATTAATTTTTATTCAAATTTATTTTACAAAACACTGAAAATCCAATAATGCAAGTTAAATCAAAAAGAGATTATCACATACCTACCACAATAAAGTTATTTTTACAAAACAAAGACAATACAAAGTGCTGATACCAACAACTGGAACACTCATACAGAGCTTATGGAAATGCTAAAAACGGGACAGCCAGTTCAGCAGTCTCCTATAAACATACATTTTCTGGGGCGCCTGGGTAGCTCAGTTGGTTAAGCGACTGCCTTTGGCTCAGGTCATGATCCTGGAGTCCCTGGATAGAGTCCCGCATCGGGCTCCCTGCTCAGCGGGGAGTCTGCTTCTCCCTCTGACCCTCCCCCCTCTCATGTGCGCTCTCTCATTCTCTCTCTCAAATAAATAAAATCTTTAAAAAAATAAAAATAAAAAAATAAAAAATAAAAAACATACATTTTCTGCACACTGTATTCTGGGCCATGAGACAAATCTCAATAAACTTAAAAGGACTGAAATCATACCAAGGTATACTCTCTAACAACTGAATTTAAGTTATAAATTAACAAAACATAGCTTAAAACCCACAAATTTGTTGGAATCTAAACAACATACTTCTAAGTAACTCAGAAGAGAAAAAAATCAAACAGGAAATCTGAACTGAAATGTAAATGAAAACAAGACATCTCAAAATTTATGGGATGCAGCTAAAGTAGTGCTCAGAGAAAACTCATATCACTAAATGCCCATATTAGAAAAGAAAGGTCTCAAATCAATCATGTACACTTCCACTCTAAGAAACTAGATGAAGAGCAAATTAAACCCCAAATAAGCAGAAGAAAGAACATGATAAAGAGCAGAGCAAAAGTCAATAAAAAAAAAAATGTTAGATGAAATCAGAAGCTGGTTCTTAAAGAAGATCAGTAATACTGATAACACTCTAGTCAAACTGATCCAGAATAAAATGGGAAAAAAACACAAATTACCACTATCAGGAATGAGACAGGGGACACAACTACAGATCTAAAGACATCAAAAGGAAGATAATATTATGAACAACTTTAAGCCTGTAAATCCAACAACTTAGATGACCAGACAAATTTCCTGAAAGACAAATTACCAGAACTTCAGAGGAAACAGATAACCTAAATAGCCCTATACCTACTAAATAAATCGTCGGTCTTTAAAAATCTTTTAAGATCTTCCCAAGGGGCACCTGGGTGGCTCAGTTGGTTAGGTATCTGCCTTCGGCTCAGGTCATGGTCCCTGGGTCCTGGGATCAAGCCTTGCGTGGAAGTCGGTCTCCCTGCTCCCTCTCCCTCTGCTGTGGGCTCTTGAGCGTGCACTCTCTCTCATGTCCTCTAATAAACAAAATCTTTAAAAATAAATAATAAATTAATAACCTTCCCACAAAGTCCTGGCCCAGATGGCTTCAGTAGAGAATTTTACCAAAAATATAAGGAAGATAATACCAATTCTACAAAAGCTTTTGAAGCAAACTGAAACAGAGGAAAAACATCCCAATTCATTCTATCAGGTCAGCATTATCCTCATACCAAAACCAGACAAAGACGTTATAAGAAAAACTAAAGACCTACATCCCTCATGAATATAGACACAAACTTATCTCCAACAAAGGACTCACATATAAATATACAGAGAATTGTACAAGTCAATAAGACAACCCAATAAAAAATGGGCAAAAGATATAAACACTTATCCAAAGATCTATAGATGGTAAATAAGCCCATGCCCAACATCTTTAGTTATTAGGGAAATGCAAATTAAAGCCATAAAGAAATAATACTACACATCCACTAAAATGACTAATATTCATACACCAGTGTTTTCTAGAATGTGGAGCAATTAAAACTCTCACACACTGCTGGTGGACATGTAAAATGGTAAGACCACTTTGGAAAAAGTTTGGCAGGTTCTTAAAATTTTAAATATACATCTACCATAGGACCCAGGGAAGCTACTCCTAGGTATTTACCCAAGAGAAATGAAAGCATGTATCCACACAAAGACCTGTAGGTGAATGTTCACAGCAGCTTTATTTCTAATAGCCCCAAATTGAATACAATCTAAATGACCATCAAGAGGTGAATGGATAAACTAATTGTCGTATATCCACACAATAGGCTATCACTCAGCAACAAAAAGGAATTAACTACTAATACACACAACAAACTGGATAAATCTCACAATAATTTTGCTGAGTGGAAAAAAAAATCCAGACAAGAAAGTGCATACTATATGGTTCCATCTACATACAATTCTAGAAAATGCAAACAAATCTATAGTGCCAGAAAGCAAATCAATATTGACCAGAAAACAAGGTAATGAATTACCCTTGGGCTCAAGGAAACTTGGGGGGTGAGGGGGGAAGTTAGATACATTCCTTATAATGGTGATGGTTTCACAGGTATATACATATATATCAAAGGTCATCAAATTACACATTTAAAATATATGCAGACTATACAGCAGTTATACCTCAGTAATACTGTTTTTTAAAAAACCCTAATGAGGGGCGCCTGGGTGGCTCAGATCGTTAAGTGTCTGCCTTCAGCTCAGGTCATGATCCCAGCGTCCTGGGATCAAGCCCCGCATCGGGCTCCCTGCTCAGAGGGGAGTCTGCTTCTCCCTCTCCCTCTGCCTCTCTCCCTGCTCATGCTCTCTCTCTGTGTATCTCTGTGTCTCAAATGAGTAAATAAAATCTTAAAAAAAAAAAAAAAAACCCTAATGATGTAAATTCAAAGCACCAACTATCACTCCCCACACACACATTAGAATGGCTTTAAGTAAATATATAAAGGATATTTCATATAGTAAGGATACCAGCAACTGGAATTCTCGTTCACTGCTGGTGGGAATGCATAATGGTAAAGCCATTTTGGAAAACATTTTGCCAGTTTCTTATAAGGTTATTAAGCATGCATTTACCATACGATCTAGCCATTGCTTTTCAATACCTCTAGGTATTTACCCAAGAAAAATGAAAGCATAAGTCCACGCAAAAGCCTTATATGACCATTCATAACAGCTTTATTCTTAAGTGCCAGAAACTGGAAACAACTCAAAGGCCTATCACCTAATGAATGCCTAAACGAATTGTACATCCATCTGTAAAACAGTAAAGAATACAAACCTTAAGAGATCCTGGGAAAGGGTTGGAGGGGGAGCAGAAGGGGATGGACAAAATGGGTGAAAGAGATTTGGAGATACAAACTTCCAGTTATGGAATGAATAGGTCATGGGTATAAAAGACACAGCATAAGGAATATAGTCAATAATATTGCAATAGTGTTGTATGGTGACAGATGGTAGCTACACTTGTGGGGAGCACAGCATAAGGAATAGAGAATGTTGAAATGCTGTTGTACACCTGAAACTAATGTAACTGTGTGTCAATTATACTAAAAAAAATTTTTTAAGAGATCCTTGTGAGAATGGATAGAGAAAATGTGAAAAAGTACTTAGTAAACTATAAAGCACGACACAGAGCGTCACATTAATCACTGCTTACTAAAGGAAGTAAAGTGGTGATAGGAAGGTACCCACAAATCATACCATATGAGCCTTCTATATCTGGCTTGTTTCACTTAGAACACTTTTGAGATTCATCCATGTTGTTGTATGTACCTGTAGTTCACTCCTTTCTATTGTCGAGTGTTACTGTATATTAGTGTACACATATTCTAACTCAATAAAACTGATTTTTTTAACAAACCAGTAATATATAGCAAAATACTGGTAATTTTCAGCAAACTTTTAAAGATACCACTCTAACTGCAAAATGTATTCTAAATTCTTCTGTGGCAAGAGAGCACAGAACTCAGGGTTAGAGGCCTGTTACAGTATTACAATTTGCCATTTTTTGGTGCTCAGACTCTGAGCACCTTAACTTACCTGTAAAACAATACAAATCTCAAAAGATTCTTGTGAGAATGGAAAAGAGAAAAAGTATTCTGTAAACTATAAGGATGATACAAAGTATCCACGCTAATCACTGCTTACTCAAAAAAAGCAAGAGTTTCGGAGGCGCCTGGGTGGCGAAGTCGGTTAGGTTCCAACTCTTGGTTTCAGCTCGGGTCATGATTTCAGGGTGGTAAGATCAAGCCCCGTGATGGGCTCCACACTCAGTGCAGAGTCTGCTTCAGACTCTCTCTCTCCCCCTCTGCCCCTCCCTGGTGCTTGCGTGCTTGCTCTCTCTCCTTCTCCCTCTAAAATAAATAAATAAATCTTTAAAAAAAAGTTGTGACTAGAAAAATACTGACAAATTAACTGATGGCTTATAAAATCAGTCCCTCCTCAAACGCACCTGCCTCTGCCTCTTCCTAGCTATGTGATCTAAGACAAGTCACTTAACCTGAGCCTCGTTTTCTTCCATTTGTAAAAATGGAGCTCATTAACAGTAGATATCACATACTGAAATGAGTAAATACATGTAAAGCACTTGGTATAATGCTTTACAGATTTTAGCTCTTCTGACAAAATACTATTATTTTTACCTTACCAAACCTAAACCTAGCAGCCATCCTACCCATCCAAGGTGCAACAGTGTAGGTCATATCAGTGATCTAGAGCAGGGCTTCTCAAACTTTTAGTGAGCAGAATCACCTGGAGAGCTTCTCTAAAAAAACAAAACTTTTTTAGATGATTTAAAGAATTACTGCAAAGATAGTACAGAGAGTTCCCATAGATCCTATATACAGTTTCTCCTACCATTAACATCTTATGTTAGTATGGTACATTTGTCATATTCCGTGAACCAATACTGATACATAGTAACAGCCATGCTCTATTCAGACTTCCTTAGTTTTCCCCTAATGGACTTCTTCTGTTCTAGAATCCCATCCAGAATACCACATATACATTTTGTAGTCATATCCTGCAGTTTTTAAAACACAAGTTACTGAAACCCAAACATTCCTAATGAGAGCAGTATGAGGTGGGGCCCCAAAATTTGCATTTCTAACAAGTTCCCAAAGGATGCTGATGGGGCCAATCTAAAAATACATGGAAAACAGCTCTGGTCTAGATTCTAGACTCCAGAAGTGATGTTCAACACAGTGGCCACTAGCCAAATGTGGCTACTGAGCATTTTAAGTGTGGCTAATCTAAACTGAGATGCCCTGTATATGTAAAATACACCGAAGATTTGAAGACTTAGTCTGAATAAAAGAATCATGTTGATTACATGAGATGATAAAAAAAATTTATTTTACTTGGGTTTTTTTCCCCCATTTTTACTTTTTACCATGTGAGTCCTAAAAAGCTTTAAAATTACACAGGTGAGGGGCACCTGGCTGGCTCAGTCGGAGGAGCATGCAACTCTTGATCTCTGGGTCGAGTTTGAGACCCATGTTGGGCGGAGAGATAAATAAAAATAAAAATAAAATAAGGTGACACAGGTGACTGGCATGGAACTGCTACTGGATGGCAGTAGTTTGTGGTCTGGGCAGTAGAGCAGCAAGGGTGTCACCTGGGGGCTTCTTAGAAGTTCAGGTGATTCCCATGCACATTAAAGTTTGAGAAGCACTAATTATCAACAGGGGAGGGATACTTAGACACGTCAGCATTTGGCAGTTTGGTTCAAATAAAAATCTAATCAACTGCAAACTGAAACTGCAAGATATGTTAGGTCAATAAAAGTAATAGGGAAATGGCTGAATCACAGAAAAGCCATCCACAACTGAGGATGTGGCATAATCAGACCACTTAACAGTTGAAGAAAAGAAAAACCACATAGATAGTGGCCCAATGGGTTCCTCAAAAGAGGGTAATTTGAAAAGCATGATTTGAAATACAATGATGCTATGTGATACCACCATACTTTTTCATGTCTGATTCATTCCACAAAACAGTGCATATTTGCAATTAAAACTAAAAATGTTAAATATAAGATAAAATAAAGGTTTACTTTCTCTTTTCTCTCCCACTACTAGAAAACTGTAATGTCCATTTTGGGCAGATTCACCTTAAGTTACCTTTTCTTAGTACCAATTTTCTCAGGTAAGCAAAATACTGGTTGTACCTTTTCTTAGTACCAATTTTCTCAGGTAAGCAAAATACTGGTTGTGCCACATAAGGATTTTACACATCACTATATTCACTGTTTTATTTCAGTCAATTTAAAATTTTTTATTACCCTATTATTCTCAGGAATGTCAACTGCACAACTTCAAGTACATAAATTTGTAAAGCCCATGGTCTATCCATCTATTTTTAAAAAGCACCAGACTTTCTAATTAAGGAAATGAAAAACAAATGATGAACTACAAATAATAAGCTGTTTTTCTATAGCATTTATAGTACAAGTTTTCACTTGTGCCTCACAACTGGTATAGTAAGTAAAAAAAACACTTAAAGATACATATTGACTATATATGGATAACTAATCTTTACGAATAGCATATTAAGAATCAATGAGTTAGCAAACTTTTCCAACTTTTATGGCTGATAAAGTACAAAGAGAAATCTATCAACAAATACTGGGCATACACATACACACATATAATCTGTTTCATTACAGTTAATTTTTTTCCCCAAGAAGAAACACTTCCAGAGTTACACGCAACCATGGGTCACACATAAGCGTCCAGATTGTCTGGCTCTTCAGGGTGCATGGCTCAAGGTTGTCTTCAGATCCTGCTTTTAGGCACTGCTCTGGGCTCTCAAATCCCTATTCTGAAACGTTTTCAAGGCATTTCAAAACAAAGGAAAAGAGAAAATTACTAACACCAGCAGCCGGAATGTCTACTCAGAGAAGAAAAGGTACAGAAAGATGACCCATTCTGTAATACACCTTCCTATAGATCAGGTAAGGAACACTGGATCTAGGATCTAGGAACACAGCTCTAGGCCACCGTTTCCCAAGTTTTCAGTACAAAACAGGCGTGGCTAGGGGCTAGATACTTTTTAACAACCTTCCACTCCAACACAGTTTTCCGAGGTCTCACCTTCGGAAGTGTGGCAGAATCTGAACCAGAAGCCGAGTGACTCCACTTGATGCGCCTTCCTCCACATTTCCTTCCCTTTGGAATATGTGCATAAATATTCGATAAAAGCTGCTCTCGTGTGTCATAATTAACCATAAAGCAATTCGAGTATTAGCTGCCTTTACCCATCATAAACATTTCACTTGGAATGACATTAGAACTTTCCTAAAGGTATGCTTTTAAGCATTTTGCTTTAACCTTTGCAAATGCATTTAAAACGGCTGCTGCGGTCGAAGGAAAACATCACAAGCCTCTGAAACTGAAGGCCGTGCGTTTTTCTGTAATGATGACCCTGCAGACATTTCTTCTCGGAGGTCTGCAGTAACTTAAGATACAACACGTAAAGGGACAGCCATTCTTGGAAGACAAGCTACGCTGAAGTGGGAGGAGGGCAGCACGCTTGTAAAGAGTTTTGTTTTTTTTTTTTAATTCAAGGACTTTGAGGAGATTGCTCCCAGAAGAGCTAGAGTAGCAAGTGTCCATTCAACAGGGGCGGGGCACCTCTAAAGACTGCAGAGACGAAAGCACCAGTTTAAGGTCAGCAGTGCTCGAGGGGAGGCCCCAGGTGGGCTCCCTGGGGGGGGGGGGGCGCGAAGGTTTGCACACCCCACATCAGTCAGAGAGCGGGCACACGCAGCTGCAGAAGGCGAGGAAAGAAGGCGGCACCAGCCTGCCTTTTACACACACACACACACACACACACCGACGCCCTCCTTCCTAGGGGCGGGGCGGGCGGGCGCTGCCCTCACACAGGAAGTCAGGAAACCCGGGGGGCAGAGGAGCCACAACTTCGAGCCATTTAAACCCTCTCGCCCACGTCAGCCAATGGGCTGGCAAAGGCTCCCCTTCCCCCCGCGCCCACCCTGCACCCTGCGCCCCGACCCCTCCCGCGCCGCACCTCGCGCGTACCTCGGCGCCGACGCGCCTCCCGCACACACCTCCCCCAACTCCGCCGCCCTCGGCGGGCACAGCCCCGGCCGCGGACGCCTTTGTGCAGCACCTCACCAACCTGCCCTCGGTCCACGGGGGCCCGCGTCCCGCCACCTTACCGAGAGCACGGCGGCCTCGCAGGAGGCAGCTCCCTCTTGTACTGGCACGGGGTCTGCGGGACGCCGAGGCGAGCCTGAAGGGCGCTCACACCGCGGTGGCCGCGGCCGGCCCGTCCCCGCAGGCTGGTCTCCGAGGGAGGGTAAGTTCCAGGGCACGTCGGAGCGCGCCGGCGCGGGGGCGGGGCGGGGCTGGCGGCTCACGTGACGGTAGGGGGCGGGACGAGGCTCACGTGATGACCCGGGCGGGCGCGGGGTGAATCGGCGGAGGTGGATCCGGGAGAAGGGCGGGGCGGGGGGAGGCGGAGGGACTGGGTGAGGGCCTCGGGCTGGCGAGGTTGCTGCCCGCCAAGTGGGCGTAAGCAGTTTGTAAACATGAAGTGGGAAACGTGGAGAGAAAACGCTGGGGAGAAGACGAGGGAAGGGCGAACAGGAAACGGACCGAGCCGTAGGGTGGCAGGAATGGAGCCCAGGGAAAGAGGGGCGGTGGGCCTTGCCCTTTCCTTTTCTTGGCCCACTGGCCTGCTGGGAGCTGCTGCCAGACGTAGGTCAGTCGTTCACGGCCCCGGAAATCCCGCGGGGAGACTCGGAGAAAGTGCCACACGCCACTTCAAGGGGACGCAATGGAACTCTGGAGGCTCTGAGTCCATTTACTGGGGCCATGCCGAGCTGTCCTGCGCCGGGGCCACCGGGGCAGATTGCTTCACCAGCTGTGCACACTCAGGGCTGACGAAGGCCCTGGGGACCCAGGAGCGGCCGCTCCATGATCTTGCTGCTCCAAAGCAGCGTAACCACTCATTAAGCTGCCCACGGGGCCTGCTGTGTGTAAGCCCCAGGGCCACAGTGTCCTTGGCCAAAGTCATCACAGTCTGCAGCGTTTGCAGTTTGGCAGCACAGAATCCAGAAGTCAGAGGCATTAAAGGTTTCTCATGTGAGGGTGATCCTATGGCAGCAGTGGTACTGGACTGGGAATCTGGAAAAGATACCTAGCTTCTGCCTGTCATTTCTCGACCTTAGCTGTCAAAGGAGTGTGTTGACTGAACTAAAAAGCTCCTCCTTCTTCTAGCCCTAAATTTAATGACTGTGAGGAAAACTAACTCATCTAAGTATTAGGTCATAAGAAACCAGTTGCTGAGTCTGTCTATTATGGTGCCGGATGAAATTTTAATGATACCAGAATTTTAAAAAAATAAAAATTTTAAAAAAGGCAGGGTATGGTTGGGGAGCCACTCTCTGGAATTGGCCCCTTTCTGTTCTTCACCTCATACTTAAAGATGCCCCCATTGTCTGGTATCCTTCTCATAGCTGAACTCCCTGTTTTTTAATGGCTGCAAAGAACCCTTGGGATATTGGCAAGATTTTAAGAGCTCTAGTTTTCCACCTTCTTACTAATTAAATTAAATCTAATGGGAGGGGGGAGCGGCGCTAAAGTTTAAAATATTTTCCTTTTAGAAAGGAAAGATACTTAAAAAAAAAAAAAAAAAAAAAGCCAGAGACCATACTGTCTCTACCATTGCACTTGCTACCACCCTTCCCTTGGCACTGATGGTTTTTTCTGTCTTCCTCAGTTTCTAACATGTTCCCTTTTCTATGCCCTTGTTCAGCATACGGAGTATTGCTGCTGTATGCTTCTGAAACAATTTGCCATAGAATTTCTCGTGATCTCTTTCTAGAACCAAAACAAGGAACGACTGTGAAAAGTAAACTGTGCCGTGACGGGAATGTGCTGATAACTTTATCTTCCCTACTCCCCAAACCTGAACTGGGCACCCTTGGTTTCAGCAAGAGATAGAACTGAACAGTTTGCATATACTTGCTGATCTGCCTGTAACTCTACTTCCTATTTCACAACATAATCTCAGATGATACCACAATGCCCGCAGTATGCTGATCACTACCAACAGCAGATGGAGTCAGGTAAAAAGAGCTCTCACCCAAGTGTGTTGTCTGAAAAGGACCTGATGGAGAGCTATGAAATCATTTGCAACACTGCCTCTAGTTAGTTTTTAAATAACACCAGTAGCATATGTCTGGCGCCTGTGCTCAGGATCTCAACAGATCATTTTCAGGATATTGACATTTAACTGGCTTCTAATGAGGTAGCATAGAGTTCCAAAATGTAGAATTCAAATGTAAGCTCCACAAAGGCAGAGGTTTGAGTTTGATTTGTGTGTATGTATGTATGTATGTGTCTCCAAAGCGCCTAAAAGCACAATAAATTTCTGTTGAATGTATTTTTGAGTGAAAACATACTCTGTAAATTGCTGGATATGCCCTGCTTTCTAATTCTTTAATAGGTAACCCACTTTTCATTGTGTATTTCTAAATGAAAAGGCATAAAATTATGTTTGGCATCCCTGCTTTGGCTAGGCTCTAGAGGAACAGAAATTTGGCAGTACCTATCAAAATTACAAATGCATACATATTCTGAATTTACTTCTAGGGATTTATCCTGCAGATGTATTTCCACACATGAGAAATGATAAGGTATTTCTTATTGTATTGTTGAGAATAGCAAATGATTGGAAATAACCTAAATACCCATCCTCAGGACCACTAGTTAAATTATGATAAATCCATACATTCAAATGTGGCTGTTAACAAACGAAGACACAGATCTTTATGTTTTAATATTACAATCTCCAAAATTTTTTGTTAAAGGAGAAAATGTTGCAGAATAATATATTGGCTTGTATATGCATTAAACTAGGACAGACTGCTGAGGCATAAGAAATCTGTGGATGGAAGTCATGGGAAAGACCCTTCATTGTATTTATATCTAAAGTTTTTGATATTCAAGCCATGAGAGTGCTTTATCTATTCAAAAAGTTAAATAAAATATTTAATTTTTTTCTGGTATCTTTATTTTGTTATTAAAACATTCAGGCTTCACCTATTTTATCAAAGTTTACCTGATCAGAAGTATATCAGGTAAACTAGTACATACATCAGGTAAACTTTTTAAAAATCCAGTTAATTTCTTAATTTTTGTTAAGTTCCGATTGATCAATAACTAGTCCTTTCTGAAATAATTTAAGATCCAGGTCCTGCACTTAGTTTGAAGCTTGGTATACACAATGTCAAATATATGTACATTTTCTAAAGTACTTTATTTTTCTTGAAGTAGAGCCTGACTTGAACAAGTTTTAATGACTTGGATCCTCTGATTTAAGTAATAAAACTAGAATTTCATGGACCTTTTGTTCACTCCTGATTGAGGTCAAGAAAAATATATTTGGGATAAAACACTGAAGACATGTGTTTCTATGTCTATCTGTTAACTCGCCGTAATGTCAACTGCCTCCTATTTTCAATAGGTCACTCAGAAGCCCTGGAACTTATTTTGTCTATGTTTCAGCACTTTATTTTATTTATTTCTAGGCTTAATTTCCAGAAATTTCTAAGGGAATTATAATCATAGACTACAATAGCATTCAAATTTTCATAACACCATCTCCTTAAGGATTTTAAAGGCTTTGTAAATATTTTCTTGTGAAATCTCAGTTTTCACAACATATTTACATGATCAGTGTTTTTATACTCTTGTTAAAGACAAATGCAAGCATAAATAATTAGGACTAAAGGGCGAAATGACACCTGGAAATTTTTCCAAAATTGTATAGCCAGGGCTGCCTGACACTAGAAAATTAGTAACGGGTTTTAAAAGTTAAACTATGTAACCAGCCAATCAATAATTAAAGATATATTTTAATTTTAATTTTAATTTATTTTTAATCAACAATTAAAGATATATTTTACTTTCTTCTCTTATATCCTTTAAATTAAATATGAACTCATTTAAGCTTTATATATAACTCAGATATAGGCACTAAGAAATAACTCTAAAATTAATACAAATCTATGATCAATAACTCATTATTTAAGTCTGTTTACACCACATGAAAAACCTTTGGTACTTGTCACAAGTAGGCAGTAGTACAACGTTTCAACGTAAAACACAGCTAAAATAGAAACAATATTTCTTGATTAAAAAATGAAGACACTTCCCTAACTTTGGGAACAAGGCAAAGATGTCTGCTTTCACCACTCCTACTCAACATTGTACTGGTGGTTCGACCAAGTATCTGGCGATAACTAAATTTGTAGATAAAACTTTATGTACATTTATATAATTTGGTACGGTAGATAAAACACAAACAAATCACATTACTAAAATCCATATGCTTGGGCAAGAGGATTAAATAAAATAAAAGCACCTACCCCAAACCTGGCATTTGGTAGGTGGTCAGCAAATGATAAACTTGAAGTTCTGTGGGGTTTTTCGACACTTCGTGAAAGAGTAATTTATTAAGTAGTTGAAGATAGATCTTTACAGGTTTATACAGGCTAGGGATGAAAATAGACTTCTTTCTGGGATGCCTGGGTTGGTTCAGTCAGTTAAGTGCCTGACTCTTGGTTTCGGCTCAGGTCGTGATCTCATGGGTCCCAAGATTGAGCCCAGAGCCCCTCATCAGGCTCCCCGCTCAGCGACGAGTCCACTTGGGATTCTTTCCCTCTCCCCCCCCACCCCCCCACTCACCTCCCACTTGCACTCTCTCTCTCTCTTCCTCTCTCTCCCTCAAATAAATAAAAAATAAATAAATAAATAAATAAATAAAATCTTTTAGAAAAGACAATATACTTCTTTCTTAGTTTGGGTTCCTCCAGAAGCTGACCTTGAGGCAAGGATTAAAGTGCAGAAAGTTTATTTGGGAGATGATAGAGGAAACATGAGAGTGAAGGAAGGAGATAGGGAAGAGGGCAATTAGTAAAGGATGCCTGTGATGGGCAGTTGGAGGTTAACCCTACCAGGGAAATTCTGGGAGCGGAGCAAGAATAATGTCTCTTCTATTTTCAGATAAAACTGATAGCAGCCCTAAGATCAAACACAAATTGAGTTTGTGAGATTTCCTAAAGATATGTGCAAGATGGAACCAGCCATCATAATCCTATTTTCCTAAAGATGCTGGATGACCCCTCCACCTCCATAGTAGCAGGGGCCTACGCTACTTTCAGGTGAGCATGTGAAATTTGCATTGCTTGCAGTGTACGTACTACCAATTCACTCTTATAATTGTGTATAATATTGGTTTGAGGAGTTAATCCTGGAGAATTTTCTCTGTTCCACACTTAGGAAGAAACATTTGCTTTTGTGTGGCCACAATTATGTTAAAAATATTAGAACACTAAAATGCATGTTGTCGTCTCTATTGCTACATAAAGTATAAACTTATCGTTTTCCAGAATCAATCCAAATGTGATGCTATGACTACACAACTCTAAGTCAGATCAGCTATAAATCAGATAGCTTAACCACTATCCCCAGATTGATTCTCCACCCTTCTTTGCCCTGCTTTATGCCCTGGAGACCAATCCCTTGGAATTGTATCCAAACCAGACTCCCTTGCCCTGTTGGTTGGGTTGGGAAGCACTGACAAAAGATAGAAGGTGGAAAGAGAGGACGGTCTGGTGTTTATCCCACGCCCCCATTCCCTGTCTTGCCGAAGTTCTGGGAGTAGGGTAGCTGCTCACCTCCACGAATGCGGCTCCCTTTAGGCAGCTCTTCTCTCATGGTTTCTGCTCTCTCCAGGTCTGGGAACATTGACTGGTCTTTCCTGTCACACCTAGAGGTCAGGATGGTGGGAATGACTCCTGGCTATACTATTCTCTGAGTGCCTCCCCACCCTCTTGTTGGCTCCTTTAACCCTACCCACACCTCTGTGAATAGTCCCATCATTAAATTTGCTTCCACTACATTCAAGTGCACCTTTTCCTGATACATCCCTGCCTGACACATTTGATTGACCGTGTTCCTAATCAGGAGTGGTTTAGCCTTTGATAATTTTGATAATTTTTTGTGCCACTGAAATTAAAAGGATTCCAAGGGACACCTTGGCAAAAAAAAGAAAATAATAATAATAATAACCAACACCCTGAGGGCAGATGAAATGAAAGGAGAAAAACACTCTACCAAAAGCAGCAAATACTCAAGCCCAGTTTTGAAACATTTAGTAAAGGCATTTCAAGAACCCTCAGGGTCATTGAATTATTTCTGATGTTCATTTTAATGACTCTAAGTCCTCCCAGTAATTGGGGCTTCATGGTAATCCTAAAAGATATTGTAAACCTCCCAAAAAGTAAGATCTTTAAAATAAAAATAGGAACCTCTACTCCTGCTTCTCTGTTCTTATTGATGGTTTAATCATTGGAATGGAGGGAAGGAGGGACAGAACATCTGCCTACCAAATACAAACCCTCCACAGGCAGGTTCTTACATGATATGGTTTACATAAAACACTGGCACACATAAAAAACAGCCCGTTACCACAAGATGCTGGCTAATGCTTAAGGTATTCCGATTTGTTTTCATAAATTTGAGTTCCTAGACTTTAAGAAAATTGATAAAACTTTTTTATTTCTACTTTGTGATATTCATTTCAATTTCTAAGAATACAATAGGCAGCATCATTTGTCAATCACCATTCACTAGGAGAAATACATTTTATTTTTAAAGATTTATTTATTTGAGAGAGAGAGAGCACACAAGCATGAGTGGGGGGAAGGTAAGAGGGAGAGAATCTCAAGCACACTCCCCGTTGAGCGAGGAGCCCCAAGGAGGGCTTGGTCCCACAACCCTGAGATGGTGACCTGAGCAGAAACCAAGAGTCAGACGCTTAACCAATTGAGCCACAGAGGCGCCCCAGAAGAAATATATTTTAAGTAAAGAGATGAGTTGTATCTTAATATAGCAACCTATCTAGATAAGAAAAAGATTTTACTGGGATGCCTGGGTGGCTCAGTAGACTGGGCGTCTGCCTTTGGCTCAGGTCATGATCCCAAGATCCTGGGATGGAGTCCCGCATCAGTCTCCTTGCTCGGTGGGGAGCCTGCTTCTCCTTCTGCTTGCCACTCCCCCTGCTTGTACACTCTCTCTCTCTCCCTTTCTCTCTCTCTGACAAATAAATAAATAAAGTCTTTTAAAAAAAAAAAAGGATTTTACTAATTCTTTAGATCAACTCTGCATAGTTATTAAAGAACTTCAATGATTAAAATTATTGAAGTTTTGGAAGGGGAAAATATTCAACTTTCAGGGAACACTGCACTACATCTGTTGATATTATCATGACAGCATTTAGGTAACTGTCATGGCAACCACAATTTAATCCTTCATTAGTGTCTTGGAACACTCAGGCACCCTGGGAAGTGAGGAGCGTGATTCAGCAGGCAGCACACTCTTGTCCTTGTGAGTCAGGAAAATACCAATGTTCTCACTCAGTGTAGGCAATAGAAAATGCAGCCGCTACATGAACTGTGACAGTTTCCACAAGAGCAAGGTACTGGTTTCCTTAAATATTCTTGTAAAGTTTATGTTCATGGATTTTGAGACAGATTTTCACTTTGTGCTAATGTGCAGCCTTTATTTCTCTTCCTTTTGTTTTCAGGCAATTCAAAACATATTCTTCACTTTCTTTTGGGTGCGGGGTCAGTGAGAAAGTGAAACAGTTCTTTTTGCTGCCTTACCAGTTTTATTTGAAAGTGAGAAAAGAGGGGCGCCTGAGTGGCACGGTGGGTTAAGTGTCCAACTCTTGGTTTCAGCTCAGATCATGATCTCAGGGTCATGATCTCAGGGTTGTAGGATCAAACCCGCTGTTGGGCTCCACGCTCAGTGTGGAGTCTGTTTGAGATTCTCTCTCCCTCTGCCCCACACCCCCCACTCACGCACTCTCTCTCTCTAAAATAAATAAATCTTTAAAAAAAAAAAAGTGAGAAAAGAGATTGAATTCAATGGTTAAAATGAGATAGTTTTTGTCTTCATTTCCTGGTATGCCATCACAGAATCTCAAATTGTCAGGACTACCGAATTCAAATCCATAGTTGTGGTAAATAAAGCTCCCATGTTTGTGTATTCTGTGAGATCTGTGAAATCAGAATGAACTATTTAATGATCTGAAACATCAATTATCCACAGAATGCTAACTGGTAAAAGATTTTTTAAAAGATGTTATTTATTCGTCAGAGAGCGAGAGAGAGCACAAGCAAGGGAAGCTGCAGGCAGAGGGAGAAGCAGGCTCCCTGCTGAGCAAGTGATGCAGAACTTGATCCCAGGACCCCGGGATCATGACCTGAGCCAAAGGCAGACACTTAACCGACTGAGCCACCCAGGCATCCCAAAGTAGCCATATTATTTACCTACTTTTATTCTTAGGGTTAAAGTAAATCTTTTACCACTTAGGGACGCCCCGTCATGATCCCGGGGTCCTGGGAATAAATAACATCTTTAAATAAATAAATAAATAAATAAATAAATAAATAAATAAATAAAATGGCTACTCTGAAAAAGCATCAAAAAGGTTCTTGCCATGTAGAACTTTCTTTTTTTTTTAAAGATTTTATTTATTTATTTGAGGCAGAGAGAATGAGAGAGAGCACATGAGAGGGGGGAGGGTCAGAGGGAGAAGCAGACTCCCTGCTGAGCAGGGAGCCCGATGCGGGACTCGATCCCGGGACTCCAGGATCATGACCTGAGCCGAAGGCAGTCGCTTAACCAACTGAGCCACCCAGGCGCCCCACGTAGAACTTTCTTACTGGTCTTTTTTTCTGTTTGATTAATTCATACCATTTCACGTGTGTGTGTTTATATGTATGCACAGGATGAAAGAGGAGAGATTCTTGTATATCTAAATATCTATTAAATCCTACTTGGGTTGGGGGAAAATATATAAAAGAAAGTAAAAGTTCTTCAATAGTTTAAGAAATTGGGGGGGTAAAAGAGATCCTCTCTCTTGATTTGACAGTGTGTCTCCCCTCTCCATCTAAGTGTGTGGCTTCATAGGCACCGCTTATGATTACATGTTTGAATTCTTGATCATTTGAAAGTATCTGCTAATATGATTCACCTTAGCTTCCCGCAAATAAATCAACTTGCTGTCTGTTTTCCCCATCTTTGAGGAAGAGGATTCTCTGATGTATTGATGTTCAATTTCCTTATCGCAATCCACATTAATGCCACAGAGAGTTCACACATTCACTTATCTCTGAAAAGAGGGGCATATACTCATGAATCACAAAGATTCCAGAACCCTCTTCCTTAGTGTAACAAATTTGTTTCTTCTGATATTAATCAAACACTTGAAACCAGATTGCAGGCTCTCTGTCCAACTGGTTCCACTTCATTTCGGTGACCTTTGTCCTGTGTTTGCAGCTCTGCCCCAGCTGATAGAGGATGGTGTTGCATTGCAAGTGTACGTTTAAAAAGATGCTTCGGTTTGATTAAAACCTGCTCTTTGATGCTTATTTCTTAAGCTTTTAGACATATAATATTTTATGTTTACATAAACTCACATTCTTTTGTCAGAAAACTTTACATACATATTTTAGCCTATTTGAAGTAATTATTTTTTTTTAAGTAGGCTCTACACCCAACGTGGGGCAGGAACTCACAACCCTGAGATCCAGAGTTGCATGCTCTACCGACTGAGCCAGCCAGGCGCCCCTGAAATAATTATTTTTACTGTGAACAGAAATTTAACTCTCAGAATAAAGAGGGAGCTGGAAACAGTTCCTGTTAAAGATGATCAGGAAATAAAATTGAGTTTTTTACTCAGTGGTGCTTAGTAAGTTTCTACCCACTGATGAGGGGAGGGAGGCAGTAGACAGATGTCTTGAGGGAACTCAGGACTAGCATGCATTAGCAGCGTCACCCTATAACAAGTGTCATCATCTTGGATGAGACCTCTCAGAGCCTCAGTTTCTTCTGTCAAACAAGAGAGTTAGCTCTGATGATTCTACAGTCTTTAATTCTCTTTATTGACCTCAGGATATTTGACAAAGGAGATCATTTTTGAGTCTTGACTTATGTTTAAATATAACATTTACTACAATGTAATAATACTTAATGTTAGTCCTTTCAACCTCAAAGATTTTTCTCTTATAATGTAATCTTTAAAATATCCGTTGGATAAGAGGAGAAACTATGATTACCTGCATATTTCAGATTGGGAATTGAGGGAGTTTCGAGTCCCTATCAGCATTAGAGAGAGCCCCGTTACTGCCTGTAGGAGGAAGGTTCTCTGAGCCTGGGTCTGGATAGTCACCTGTGCAGAGAATAGTTCAGCATCACTTCAGAGCCAGGACTCCACATTTATGCCCCTTTCTGTATTTGCTCCAATTGTATCCATATAAGAAAAATTATACATGGAAAAACTATACATACATCTAGCTCTCAGGAAGTGGCTAGAGAATCAAGGATGAGACTCCACGTTAAATTAAATTAAATTAAATTATATCTAATTAAATCAGTTTAAAAGATGACCCTGGGGGCGCCTGGGTGGCTCAGTCATTAAGCGTCTGCCTTCGGCTCAGGTCATGATCCCAGGGTCCTGGGATCGAGCCCCGCATCGGGCTCCCTGCTCGGCGGGAAGCCTGCTTCTCCTTCTCCCACTCCCCCTGGTTGTGTTCCCTTTCTTGCTGTCTCTCTCTCTGTCAAATAAATAAATAAAAATCTTTAAAAAAAAAAAAAAGATGACCCTGGAATGGCAACATTTGCGGAACCACCATGGCCCCACAGTGACTCATACTGATGTGTATTTCTGGTGTTATATAATACAGAATATGACATTGAAAAGTGGTCAAAACTTAGTAGAATGCAGTTTTCAAGTTGAGCCCTGGGTTAAGTAAAGGAACAGAGCCGTTTCCCCACGGCAACATGATCTTTTATTTCATTTGTACAGCAGAGGGAAATATACCACTGATCTTTCCTGCCCTTCCTGGTTTCCCCTCACGTTGCTGTTCCAGTGCCGCCTCTGACAAGACTTGAAAGGGGAGGAATTCACAGCGTGGCATACAGAAGGCCTTTCTCTGGACGGGGCTTGTTAGTTCTCTTTGTAAATGGGGATTACAAAGACCCCAAGAGATGAACAGACAAAGGGCATAAGTAAACAATTCATAAAAGAGGAAATTCAACTGTTTAACAAACAGTGGGACTAGGTTCCATCTCACTAGTAATCAAGGATATGCAAATTAAAGCACTAGTAAGAGGCCATTTAGCAAACTGTTCAGTTGCTTGTTTTTTATGAGACTACTCAGCACTGGCATCAACATGAAAGCTGCATTTTGCACATTGCTATTAGCAGTGTAAACCGACTTAGCTCTATTAAAAAGAAAATTGGCAGCGATCGAAATCAAAATTAAAGCATTAAAATATTTTATGCTTGTGAACTAGTGGTTTCACTCTTGGGAAGCCATTCTAAGAAAGTCTAAACGTGGACAGTATTTTGTGTACACCAACGTGTTCATCACTGTGCCATTTGTTAAACCAAAAAGGAGAAGCTAAATAAATGTCCAATAATAGGTTAATTAAAGTATGGCTCATCCTTACCAAAATATTATGAAGCAATTGAAATTAGTAAGTGTTTCTAATCACATAGGAAAATACATATTTTACCATGCAATGTAAGAAATCAGTTCACAAAAAGCATGAAACAATCATGAAAACAAACAAATGTGTTCAAAAGATAAAAGGAAACTTATTTCTAGACAAAAACTATGGAGGCAAATACACTAAAATGTTAATAGCAGTTGTCTTCAGATTGGTAACTCTTTTCTGCATTTCAATATTTTTCTATTGATCACTTATAATGAAGACAAAACGTATTTAAAAAAGGATAAAAGCTTAATATTTTTTATTATAGCTCCCTTTATAAAAACATTGTCTAAACGAAAAACTGAATTCCCTGGATTATATCTCTTCTCACTGTTGTCTTTTTCTTTTCCCTTATACTTTACCTACATTAGATAATTGATCTATTTACCAAAACAACAAGAAAAAAATGTTCCTAGCAGTTTCCTTAGAAGTTTTGTATGATTATGCTCTAATAAACAACTTCATTTAGATTCTTTCCAGTTTCTTTTGAACTCTATTTAAAATTCTAACCTTTATCTCGTAAGCTGGAGCTTCTTTTTAAAATTTGGGTGACCGTATTATTTTTCAAAACGGAAGAAAGGAAAATGGTAAAAACAATGATAAAAGTTAGTACTATTTAGTCTTCAAAAAGAACAGCCTGGCTTTTATCACAGGAATAGTGAGTACTTAGAAAAAAAAAATACTCACACAGAGGTGAAAATGACAGATACCCAGTGACGGAAAATCCTTTCCCATGTAACCTGCCAAGGTATAGAGCTGTACAGGAATTTTGCACTAGAGCACACTGGGGATTATTTGCATGAGATAGTGTAGCATTAGGTTGGATTTTTATGATACCACCTAAAATCAAAAACAAATAGGTATGCTCAATTAAACAGATTTTGAAAGACCAGTGAATAAATGTCAGCAACTGGTTGCCTGGTGGCTCAGTCAGTTGAGCGTCTCCCTTCTGCTCAGGTCATGATCTCAGGGTCCTGGGATCAAGCCTCACATCGGGCTTCCTGCTCAGCGGGGAGCCTGCTTCTCCCTCTCCCTCTGCCACTCCCCCTGCTTGTGCTCTCTCTCTCTCCCTGTCAAATGGATAAATAAAATCTTTAAAAAAAAAGAAAGAAAGAAAGAAAGAAAAGAAAGACTGAAATGTTAAAAAAAAAAAAAGAAAGAAAGAAAGAAATGTCAGCAGGATTCCTCTTCCTCTTCAAGTCATGGGGGAAGGGAAGAGAAACGGCCTCCAGGTTTCAAGAGCAGTTCCTAAAGATTCCTTTCTCCCGTCCTCTTCTTAAAATACTCTGAATTTGTGACCTTTTTTTAATGAAGTTAATTTTTTATTTATTTTTTTAAGTAAACTCTATACCCAATGTGGGGCTCAAACTCACAATCCCAAGATCAAGAGTCGCATGCTCTACTGATGGAACCAGCCAGGCATCCCTGAATTTGTGACTTCTGTTAGGAATATACAGTGTCTTTTTGGTGCTAAATTTGATAAACTCTACCAACAACTTCTCCACTCTACTAGCTTGTCTTTCCTATATGATTCTGAAAACAAACAAAAATGTAACAATGGTACAGCTCATTGTATTCTTAAATTTTACACTAATAAAGATGAATGATGTGATTCCTTTTATGATGGCTGTTGTTAGCCTTTAGAATGCCAGATTTAGCAACCCATTATTTATCCTCTTCTCCTGGGACTCATCATTTTTCCTGCATTACCACATCGCAAGCTCATAGCCTTTAATGCTCACGCCCTTGTGTACATTCCATTCGTCCTGCTCACCCATTATGGATTATTGCCATCTGGTGGAAAAACAGGGTGGACAACCAGATGGTAGTTTTGAAACATCCGGAAGTAAAGTGAAGTCGTGTTCATCGGGGAAAATATGCATTTGTTTCTCTCATGCATATTCTGGGGTTCTAAAACAGCAAGCATTTTCCTATTCCATTTCACTTGGGGGGAGTATACAATAAGTTCAGCTGCTGAATACATGAACGATCTGACTTTCTATAACAATCAGACAAGAATAGTGCTTGTGAAAAAGTTGGGCCACATTTTTAACCCTAGTACTATAAAACAAAAATGACAAAACAAAACTAACATGTCTCAATTGCCTTTCCCTTTGCCAGGGAGGAATGCAGTATTAGATATTTTCTACTTCTAAGTTCTATAATAGCACACTTGAGTCATTAAGCAATTTTCAAGTATATTAGTTCTTAAAATGAGATTTATTTATATTCAAAATTTAGCATAGTCTTCAAAGTGACAGGATGAATATAATTCTAAAATAATGAGGAGTTTCTCTTTCCCAAATTGTCATAAAATTTACTAACACTATCACAATTTTTTAAAAATCTAAATTAAACAAGAAAGCAGGCCTGAGCTCCTCAAAAATGTCAACATTATAAAAAGATAGCAGGGGGATTGTTTCAGATAAAAAGAGATTAATGACACACAATTACCAAATGCAGTGAGTAATTCTTGATTGGATTGTTATTCTGGAAAGAGAAAAGGATAATTAAAGAAATTTGAATATGGGCTATGTATTAGCTAATATTCTTGTATCACTATTAAATTTCTTAGGTAGAATAATGCTATTGTGGTTATGTAAGAGAATATCCTTTCCTTGGAAGATGAAGGATAAATATTTAGGTGTGAAACTTACTTTCAATCGATTGAAAAATATATAGAGATAAAGCATACATAGTAAAATATTAATTTGTCAATCTAGATGAAGAGCTATGGATTTTCATTGTTCAATTTTTTCAAATTCTCCAAAGCCTTCACATTTTTCAAAATCAAAAATTGGGAGAGAAAAAAAACCCAAACTGAGGAGAATAGTCTTTTAAAAAATCTTAAAGGGGGGGAATGCTTCTTTGTAGCACATAATACAAAATGTCACTGATACACAGTGGATATTTGACTGAGTGTTTTACTCTCATTATTAGGCCTATTTCTCTTATTACTAGATCTCAGACTATAAGTAAAGTCATTTAATAGAACCAAAACCATCAAGTGGTTATTTCTTCCAACTTTAATGGAACAGGAATTGGATTTACCTTCCTACCTTAAATAAGAAATTGGACAAAGCATATGAGACATTGGTTCACTGACATTGGATAACAGAAAGCTGAGGACAGTGTTCCCCCTAGGAAAAGGAAAACAAATGAGCTGAGCACTACCATTGTCCCAGCTTACTGTCTATAGTTTCCAGACTATAGCTCAAAGATGGGGAAACCCAAGCAGAGCCTAAGTTGAGGAAACAGAGTTGGAAATGACAGAATTGAGGTGAAGGTGGTTAGAATTTGCATGGTGGAATACTGGAGAGGAAAGAACTGTATAGAAAGGGAGCCACAGGGAACTGCAGAGCATTCCCCTCAGGTCTCCAGTTGAGTTTTGATCAGTACATACCTGTGAGGAAACTACCTGAGGCTAGCGAAAGGATGAAAAGTATACACCCACAAGATCCATGTAGCTCAATGAGCCCCAAGAACAAGAAACATGATGCAATTTATAAGACTTTGTAACCAAATTGCTTAAAACTGTTAATAAAGAGAAAAAAAATCTTAAAAGCAGACAAAGAGAAATGACATTTAGTACAAAAGCATCTCATTGAAAATAATGCAAACCAGAAAATAGTAAAGTGATATCCTTAAAGTAATGAAATTAAAGAACAGCCAACCTAGAATACTTTACTTGGTAAGAATATCTTTCACAATTAAGGTAAAATAAAGGCAGTTGGAGACATATAAATGTTGAAAGAATTCATCACCCTTTGACCAACACATCAATATAGGTGAAAGTCCTTCAGGCAGAGGGAAGTGAAACCAGATAGAAATCTGGATGTTAAAGGAATGAAGAGCACAGGCAATGGTAAATATGGGAGTAACTATTTTTTACTCTTTAAAGAAAACATAGTACTAATAAATTTTGGTGTTTATTACATATTTACATGTACAGTGAATAACTGCAATAGTAGAAAGACTGAGAAGAAAGAAATGTAGGTAAATTGTAAGTTTCTTTACTTTATGTGAAATTCTATTTGGCAGTAGATTATGATAACTGAAAGATGTAAATTGTAACCCCTAGTAGAAAACACTAAACATATTTTAGATCTGTTATATATTTTCTAATTTTCCTTGTGATTTCTTCTTTGACCCATTGGTTGTTTAAGAGTGTGTTGGGTACCTGGGTGGCTTAGTTGGTTAAGTATCCGACTGTTGATTTCAGCTCAGGTCATGATCTCAGGGTCATGTGAGATTGGGCCCTGCATTGGGCTCCATGCTGGGTGTGGAGCCTGCTTAAGATTCTCTCTCCCTCTGCCCCTCCCCCCTGCTCACACGCTCCCTCACTTTCTCTCTAAAAAAAAATAATAATAATCCAAATCTTTGTAAATTTTCCCATTTTCCTTGGGCTATTGATTTCTAGTTTTATTCTCTTGTATTCAGAAAACATACTTTGTACAATTTCAGTCTTCTTAAATTTTTTAAGACTTCTTTTGTGTCCTAACACGTAGTCTGTTCTGGAGAATATTCCATGTGCACTTGAGAAGGTGTATTCTGTTGTTGTTGGATGGATTGTGTATATCCAGTATATAACTGTTCGTTACACTTGGTTTATAGTGTCATTCAAGTCCTCTGTTTTGCTATTTCTCTTCTGCCTGGCTTTTGCATCCATTATTAAAAGTGAGATATTGGAAACTCCTACTATTTTTGTGTTGCTGTCTGTTACTCCTTTCAATTCTGTCAATGTTTGCTTCTTATATTTAAGAGCTCTGATGTTAGGTGGAGATATATATATATATATTTGTTATATCTTGGGGCACCAGGGTGGCTCAGTCAGTTAGGCATCTGCCTTCAGCTCAGGTCACGATTCCAGAGTCCTGGGATTGAGCCCCATGTCAGGATCCCTGCTCCATGGGGAGCCTGCTTCTCCCTCTTCCCCTCCTCCTCTCTGTCAAATAAATATTTATTACAGAGAGAGAGAGAGCATGAGCAGGGGGGGCAGCAGGCAGAGGGAGAGGGAGAAGCAGATCCCCCACCGAGCAGGGAGCCCAGCTTGGGGCTTGATCCCAAGACTCTGGGATCATGACCTGAGCTGAAGGCAGACGCTTGACTGACTGAGCCACCCAGGTGCCCCAATAAGTAAAATCTTTAAAAAAATTGTTATATTTTCCTGGTGAATTGACTCTTTTATCACTATATAATATGCTTTGTCTCTTGTGAGTTTTTTACTTAAATCGTATATTGTCTCATGTAAGCATGCTACCCCCGCTGTCTTTTGGTTACCATTTGCATGGAATATCTTTTTTCCACTCTTTCACTTTCAGCCTATGTGTCCTTAGATCTAAAGTGAGTCTCTTATAGACAGTGTGTAATTTTTTATCCATTCAGCCAATATATGTCATTTGATTGGGGTTCAATTTTTTCACATTTAAATAGTTACTGATAGGCAAAGACTTAATATTGCCATTTTGTCAATTGTTTTCTTTATGTCTGAAGCTATCCCTCTTTTACTGCCTTCCTTTGTGTTTCATTGATTTTTTTGTGGTGACATGCTTTGTCATTTTTTTTTTATTTGTTTGCAAGGGGGTTAGGTTTTTATGTTTTTTCTTAGGTTATGCTTTTTTTTTTTTTAACTTTATTTTTTAGAGCGTTTTTAGGTTCATAGCAAAATGGAGTGGAAAGTACAGAGCATTCCCATATACTCCTGTCCCCACACAGGCTAACTGCCTCTGCTTTGACATCCTGCACTACCATGATACATTTGTTATGATTGATAAACCTACATTGATAGATTATCATCCAGAGTCCATACTTTACATTAGGGTTCATTATTGGTGTTGCACAGTCTGAGTTTTGACAAGTGTATAATGACATGTATCCAACAATATGGTATCATACAGAATAGTTTCACTGCCCTAGATATTCTCTGTTCTCTGTCTATTCATCCCACTCTCCCTACCAGCTCTTCGTTACCACCGATCTTTTCACTGACTCCGTACTTCGGCCTTTTCCAGAATGTCATATACATGGAATCATATAGTTTGTAGCCTTTTAAACTGGCCTCTTACATTTCGTGTTACGCACTTAAGTTTCTTCCATATCTTTTAAAGGCTTGATAGCTCATTTCTTTTCAGCATTGAATAATATTCCATTGTCTGGATACACCACAGTTTATCTATTCACCTACTGAAGGACAATCTTGGTTGCTTCTAACTTTTGGCAATTATGTATAAAGTTGCTATAAATATCTGTGTGCAGGTTTTTGTGTGGACATAAAATTTCAATACCAAGGAGCATGATTGCTGTATCATATGGTAAGAGTATATTTAGTTTTGTAACAGTGCTGAGCCCGACGCTGGGCTCAATCTCACAACCCTGAGATCATGACCTGAACTGAAATCAAGAGTCAGACGCTTGACTGACTGAGCCATCCAGGCGCCCCTTACTGTTGTTTTAATCGTAATTCCCTAATGAGGTATAATGTTGAACATCTTTTCATATACTTACCTGACATCTGTTTATCTTCTTTGGTGAGGTTTCTATTCAGGTCTTTAGCCTATTTTTTAAAATCAAGTTTTTTGTTTCCTATTACTGAGTTTTAAGAGTTCTTTGTTTATTTTGGATAATAGTACTTGATCAGATATGCCTTTTGCAAATATCTTTTCCCAGTCTGTCCCTCCTTTTCTCATTCTCTTGACATTGTGTTACAAAGAGCAGAAGTTTTTTAATGCTAGTGAAGTCAATTGTTTCTTTCATGGATTGTGTTTTTGCTGTTGTATTTGAAAAGTCACTGCCATACTAAAGATCATCTAGATTTTCTATGTTACCTTCCAGGAGTTTGATAGTTCTGAATTTGACATTTAGTTCTATGATCCATATTGGATCATAGTTAGTTTCTGTGAAGGGTGTGAGGCCTGTCTAGATTCTTTTATTTGCATGCAGATATCCAGTTTTTCAGCTCCAATTCTTGAAAAGACTGTTTTTTGTCCGTTGCATTACCTTTGCTCCTTAGTCAAAGATTAGTTACCTATATTTATGCGAGTCCATCTCTGGGCTCTCCATTCTGTTCCACTGATCTATTTGTCTATTCTTTCACCAATATTATACCATCTAGATACTACAGCTTCATAGTAAGTCTTGAAGTGTCAGTTCTTTGTTCTTCTCTTTCAATATTGAGGTAGCTATTCGTTTTTTTGCTTCTCCTTATAAACTTTATAATCACTTTGTCAATTTTCACAAAGTAATTTTCTGGGACTTTGGTTGGGACTGCATTGAATCTATGGATCAAGTTGGGAAGAACAGACAGCCTGACAATGTTGAGACTTCCGTTATGGATTGAATTATCCCACCCAAATTCATATGTTAAAGTTCTAATGTAGTAGCATTAGGAGGTGGGGTTTTGGGGAGGTAATTAGGTTTAGATGAGATCATGAGTTTGGAGCCTCATGATGAGATTGGTGCCCTATAAGAAGAAACAGAAAATCAGACCTTTCTGCATATGAGGATACAGCCAGAAGGCAGCCAAGAAGGCAGCTGGGAAAGCTGCCAACTGCAAGCCAAGAAAATGGCTCTTACCAAGAATCAAATCTGTTGGCACCTTGATGTTGGACTTCACATCTTCCAGAACTGTGAGAAATAAATCTGTTCACTTCTGATGGAGGGGTCCTAGAATCTCCAACAATAATAGTGGATTTATCTGTTTCTCTTTGTGCTTCTATCCGTTTTTGTCTCACTTATTTTGATACTTTATTGGTAGGCATGTACGTGTTAAGGATATTTATGTATGTCTTGTTTAAGTATGGATCTCTTTATCATTATGTAATGGTCTTCTTTATGCCTGATAACTTAGCTTGCTCTGAAGTCTACTCTGTCTGAAATCAATATTGTTACTCCTGCTATCTTTTGATTAGTGTTAGGATAGCATATTTTTCTCCTTACCTTTCCTCCTTTTTTTTTTTTGTTTCAAGTTTTTATTTAAATTTAGTTAGTTAACATATAGTGTAATATTAGTTTCAGGAATAGAATTTAGTGATTCATCACTTACATATAATACCCAGTGCTCATCACAACAAGTGCCCTCTTTAATAACCATCACGCATTTAGTCCATCCACCCGCCCCCCTCCCCTCCAGGAACGCTCAGTTTGTTCTCTGTAGTTAAGAATCTGTTTTACGGTTTGCCTCTCTCTCTTTCTCTTTTCCCTATCTGTGTTGTTTCTTAAATTCCACATATGGGGTGCCTGGGTAGCTCAGTCATTGAGTGTCTGCCTTCAGCTCAGGTCAAGGTCCTGAGGTCCTGGGATCGAGCCCTGCATTGGGCTCCCTGCTCGGCGGGAAGCCTGCTTCTCCCTCTCCCACTCCCCCTGCTTGTGTTCCCTCCCTCGCTGTGTCTCTCTCTGTCAAATAAATAAATAAAATCTTTAAAAAAAAATTCCAGATATGACTGAAATCATATGGTCATCCCTTTCCTTTTAATCTATATGTGTCTTTATATTTAAAGTGGGTTTCTCAGGGCGCCTGGGTGGCTCAGTCAGTTAAGCATCTGCCTTCGGCTCAGGTAATGATCCCAGGGTCCTGGGATCGAGTCCCACATCGGGATCCCTGCTCAGCGGGGAGCCTGCTTCTCCCTCTGCCCCTCTCCCTGCTCGTGCTTTCTCTCTCTCTCAAATAAATAAATAAAATCTTTAAATAAATAAATAAATAAAGTGGGTTTCTTGCAGACAACATATAGTTGGGTCTTGCTTTTTGATCCACTTCAACAATCTTTTTTTTTTAAGATTTATTTATTTATTTGAGAAAGAGAGAGAAAGAAAGCGGGGAGGGGGGGAGGGAGAGGCAGAGGGAGGGTGAGAGAAAGAGAATCTCAATCAGACTCCCCGCTGAGTGCACAGCCCAACACAGGGCTCAATCTCACAACCTTGACATCATGACCTGAGCTGAAATCAAGAGTCAGACACCTAACCGACTGAGCCACCCAGGCGCCCCCCCCACTCCATTGTTAATCTTAAAGAAGCTCCCTTACATGTGACAAATCATTTTTCTCTTGCTAATTTCAGGATTCTCTCTTGTGACTTTTGACTGTTTTAATAATATTTATTAAAAAAATAAAAAGCATAACATATAATACTGCTAACACTGTAGAGGAATCTAACAGAAGACAATCAGTGATCCTTACTTTTTTTTTTCTTCCAAGTCTTTATTAAATTCCAGTTAGTTAACACACAGTGTAATATTAGTTTCAGTTATATAATATAGTGATTCAGCACTTCCATGCAGCACCCAGTGCTCATCACAAGTGCACTCCTTTATCCCCATCACCTATTTAACCCATCCCCCTGCCTCCCTACCCTCTGGTAACCGTCATTGTCCTCTAGTATTAATAGTCTGTTTTTTGGTTTTCCTTTCTTTTTTCCCCCTCTATGTTCCTTTGTTTTGTTTCTTAAATTCCACATATGAGAGGTATTTGTGTTTCTCTGACTGACTTACGTCGCTTAGCATAATACTTTCTAGCTCCATCCACGTTGTCGCAAATGGTAAGATTTCATTCTTTTTTATGGCTTCTTTTTTATGTGACATCCTATCCCAGGGACTAAAAATGTCTGCCACCTTCATTGGCAACAGCACGGGCATCCAGAAGCTGTTCAAGTGCATCTCAGAGCAGTTCACCGCCATGTTCAGGCACAAGGACTTCCTGCACTGGTACACGGGCCACAGCATGGACAAGATAGAGTCCACCAAGGCCGAGAGCAACATGAACGACCTGGTGTCCAAGTACCAGCCGTACCAGGACACCACAGCCAAGGAGGAGGGCGAGTTTGAGGAGGAGGCTGAGGAGGGTGGCCTAGAGCTGTTACCTGGTAAAGCACGTGGAAGCTGTGTGAACTCTTTATTCACTCACAACCTGTGTGCACTTGCTCTCCTTCCTGTCTTGACGTCACATGCTATACAGACGCCACATGCTATACAGACGCCACCATTAAAGCATTTTCATAGTGAAAGAAAAAAAATTCATCAGTTGATAGACATTTGGGCTCTTTCCATAATTTGGCTATCATTTATTATGCTGCTATAAACATTGGGGTGCATGTATCCCTTTAAGGCAGTATTTTTTTTATCCTTTAGGTAAATAGCCAGTAGTGCAATTGCTGGGTTGTAGAGTAGTTCTATTTTTAACTTTTTGAGGAAACTCCGTACTGTTTTCCAGAGTGGCTGCACCAATTTGCATTCCCACCAACAATATAAGAGGGTTCCCCTTTCTCTGCATCCTGGCCAACATCTGTTGTTTCCTGAGTTGTTAATTTCAGCCATTCTGACAGATGTGAGTGATATCTCATTATAGTTTTGATTTGTGTTTCCCTGATGATGAGTGATGTTGAGCATCTTTTCATGTGTCCGTTGGCCATCTGTATGTCTTCTTTGGAAAAATGTCTATTCATGTCTTCTGCCCATTTTTTAATTGCATTATTTGATTTTTGGGTGTTGAGCTTTATAAGTTCTTTATATATTTTGGATACTAACCCTTTATCAAATATGTCATTTGCAGATATCTTCCCCCATTCTGTAGGTTGCCTTTTAGTTTTGTTGATTGTTGCCTTTCTGTAGAGAAGCTTTTTATTTTGATGAAGTTCCAAAGTTGCTTTTTTTTTTTTTTTTTCGCTTTTGTTTCCCTTGCCTTAGGAGACATATCTAATAAGAAGTTGGTATGGTCAATGTCAAAGAGGTTACTGATGTTTTCTCCTCTAGGATTTTAATGGTTTCAAGTCTCACATTTAGGTGTTTCATCCATTTTCATTTTATTTCATTTTTGTGTATGTTGTAAGAAAGTGGTCCAGTTTCATTCTTTTGTATGTTGTTGTCCAGTTTTATCCATACCACTTATTGAAAAGACTGTCTTTTTCCCATGGGATATTCTTTCCTACTTTGTCAATTAGTTGACCATATAGTTGTAGTTACATTTCTGGATTTTCTATTCTGTTCTATTGATCTATGTGTCTGTTTTTGTGCCAGTACCATACTCTCAGGATCACTACAGCTTTATAATATAACTTGAAGTCCAGCATTGTGATTCCTCCAGCTTTGCTTTTCTTTTTCAAGATTGCTTTGGATATTTGGGGTCTTTTGTGGTTAAATATAAATTTTAGGATTTTTTGTTGCAGCTCTGTGAAAAATACTGTTGGCATTAAATGTGTAGACTGCTTTGGGTGGTATAGACATGTTAACAATATTTGTTCTTCCAATCCATGAGCATGGAATGTTTTTCCATTTCTTTGTGTCATCTTCAATTTCTTTCATCAGGGTTTTATAGTTTTTGGAGTACAGATCTTTCATCTCTTTGGTTGGGTTTATTCCTTATCTTACGGTTTTTGGTGTAATCATAAATGGGATTGATTCCTTGTTTTCTCTCTCTGCTCCTTCATTTTTGGTGTATGGGACTGCAACAGACTTCCGTACATTGATTTTGTATCCTGTGACTTTACTGAATTCATGTATCAGTTCTAGTAATTTTTTGGTGGAGTCTTTTGGGTTTTCTACATAGAGTATCATGTCATCCACGAAAGTGAAAGTTTGACTTCTTCCTTGCCAGTTTGGATGCCTTTTATTTCTTTTTTTTTTTTTAAAGACTTTTTTATTTATCTGAGAGCGAGAATGAGAGACAGCATGAGAGGGAGGAGGGTCAGAGGGAGAAGCAGACTCCCTGCCGAGCAGGGAGCCCAATGCGGGACTCGATCCGGGGACTCCAGGATCATGACCTGAGCCGAAGGCAGTTGCTTAACCAACTGAGCCACCCAGGCGCCCTGGATGCCTTTTATTTCTTTGTGTTGTCTGATTGCTGTGGCTAGGACTTACAGTACTATGTAGAATTAAAGTGAGAATGTACATCCTTGTCTTGGTTCCTGACTGTAGAGGAAAAGCTCTCAGTTTTTCCCCATTAAGGATGATGTTAGATGTGGGTTTTTCATATATGACCTTTATTATGTTGAGGTATGTTCCCTCTAACCCTACTTGGTTGAAGGTTTTTATCATGGATTGATGTTGTACTTTGTCAAATGCTTTTTCTGCATTTATTGAAAGGATCATGTGTTTCTTATCCTTTCTTTTATTAATGTGGTGTTATAGGTGGATTGTTTTGGGAATACTGAACCACCCTTGCAGCCCAGGAATAAATCCCATTTGATTGTGGTGAATGATTCTTTTAATGTACTATTGGATTCAATTTTCTAGTATTTTATTGAGAATTTTTGCATCTCTTTTCATCGGGGATAATGGCCTGTAGTTCTCTTTTTTAGTGGAGTCTTTATCTGGTTTTGGTATCAAGGTAATGCAGGCTCATAGAATGAATTTGGGCGTTTTCCTTCCTCTTCTATTTTCTGGAATAGTTTGAGAAGAATAGGTATTAACTCTTCTTTAAATATTTGGCAGAATTCCCCTGTGAAGCCATCTGGCCTTGGACTTTTGTTTGTTGGGAGATTTTTGATTACTAATTCAATTTCTTTGCTGATTATCAATCTGTTCAAGTTTTCTATTTCTTCCTGTTTCAGTTTTGGTAGTTCATATGTTTCTAGGAATTTATCCATTTCTTCCAGGTTGTCCAATTTATTGGTATATAATTTTTCTTAATATTCTCTTACAATCATTTGTATTTCTGTGGTGTTGGCTGTTATTTCTCCTCTCTCATTTGTGGTTTTATTTATTTGGGTCCTTTCTCTTTTCTTTTTGATAAGTCTGGCTATGGGCTTATCAATTTTATTATTTTTTTCAAAGAACCAGCTCCTGATTTCATTGATCTGTTCTACTGGGATTTTGTTGTTGTTGTTGTTGTTTCTATAACATTTATTTCTGCTCTAATCTTTATTATTTCCCTTCTTCTGCTGGCTTTAGGCTTTGTTTGTTGTTCTTTTTCTAACTCATTTAGGTGTAAGGTTAGGTTGTTTATTTGAGATTTCTCTTGCTTCTTGAGGTAGACCTGTACAGCTATAAACTTCCCTCTTAGGACCACTTTTGTTGCATCCCAAAGGTTTTGTACCATTGTGATTTCATTTTCATTTGTTTCCATGTATTTTTTTAAATTTCTTCTTTGATTTCCGGGTTGACCCATTCATTGTTTAGTAGCAGATTGTTTAATCTCCATGTATTTGTGGTCTTTCCAACTTTTTTCTTGTGGTTGACTTCAAGTTCCATTGCATTGTTGTCAGAAAATACGCATGGTATGATCTCAGTCTTTTTGTCCTTGTTGAGGCCTGATTTGTGACCTAGTATGTAATCTGTTCTGGAGAATGCCCCATGTGCACTTGAAAAGAATGTGTGTTCTGCTGCTTTAGGATGGAATGTTCTGAATGTATCTGTGAAGTCCATCTGGTCCAGTGTGTCATGCAATGTCATGCATTATTTCCTTGTTGATTTTCTGCTTAAATGATTTGTCCATTAATGTAAGTGGGGTGTTAAAGTCCCCTACTATTATGGTATTATTATCAATTAGTTCCTTTATGTTTTTTATTAATTGTTTTATATATTTGGGTGCTCCCTAATTGGGGGCATAATATTTACGATTGTTAGATCTTCTTGTTGGATAGTCCCATTTGTTATATACAGTGCCTTTCTTGTCTCTTGTTACAGTCTTTGGCTTAAAATCTAGTTTGTCTGATATAAGTATTGCTACTCTGGCCTTCTTTTGACTTCCATTTGCATGATAAATATTTCTCCATCCTCTCACTTTCAAACTGGGTCTAAATTGAGTGTCTTGCAAGCATATAGATGGGTCTTATTTTTTATCCATTCTGACACCCTATAACTTTTGATTCGAGTGTTTAGTCCATTTACATTCAGAGTAATTATTGATATATGTGTATTTAGTGCCATTTTATTACCTGTTTTGTTGTTGTTCCTGGATATTTTCTCTGTTCCTTTCTCGTCTTTGTCAACTTTTGGTCTTTCTTTTCCACTGAAAGAGTCACCTTTAATATTTCTTGTAGGTCTGGTTTAGTGGTCATGAACTCCTTTAGTTTTTGTCTGAGAAACTCTTTATCTCTTCTTCTATTCTGAATGATAGCCTTGCTGGATAGAGAATTCTGGGCTGCAGATTTTTCCCATTCAGCACTTTGAATGTATCATGCCACTCTCTTCTGGCTTGCCAAGTTTCTGTGGAGAGATCTACAAATAGCCTTAGGGGTCTTCCCTTGTAAGTTAGGGACTTCTCTTGTCCTGCTTCTTTTAGGATTTTTCTTTATTACTATATTTTGCAAATTTAATTACAATATATCTTGGCCTGCTTTTGTTGATTTTGATGGGAGTTCTCTGTGCCTGCTGGATCTGTATGTCTTTTTCCTTCCCCAGATTAGGGAAGTTTTCAGCTATGATTTCCTCAAATAAATTTTCTGCCCCCTTTTTTCTCTTTTTCTTCTGGGACTCCTATCATATGAATGTTTTTGTGTTTGATGGAGTCACTGAGTTCCCTAAGTCTATTTTTGTGTTCCATAATTCTTTCTTTGGTTGAGTTTCATTATTTTCCATTATTCTATCTTCTATACCACTAATTCATTCCTCTGCTTCTTCCATCCTGGTGCTCATTGCGTCCAGTCTTTTTTGAATCTCAGTTATTGTATTTTTCATTTATGACTAATTGTTTTTATCTCTTTTATCTCTGCAGTAAGGACCTCCCTGAAGTCTTCCATTCTTTTCTCAGGCCCAGCGAGTATCCTTATGATTGTTGCTTTAAATTCTCCATCAGGCATATTACTTATATCTGTTTTGATTAGATCTCTGGACATGACTTTCTCTTGTTCTTTCATTTGGGAAGAATTACTTTGTCTTGGCATTTTGTCTAAAGTCTCTGTCTTCATCTCTGTTACAAAAGCCCATTATGTTTCCTGCTCCTGAAAGTAATGACTTTATGAAGAAGAGGTCATATAGTGTCCAGGGCCTGGCACTTCCAGGAGTGTCTCTGGTGTGTGCTGTGTGCACTCTGCTGTTGTGTTTTGACTGCTCTATCCTTCAGGTCAGTCATCTGCAGAGGCTCTCCTTGTCTGCAGTGAGCAGTGTTTGGTCCTTAGCCAGAATGTGGTGAGTTTTAACTAGGTTTCCTCTGGTGTGCTTGTTAAATGAGACCTGATGCTACTTCCACTAGAACCAAATCCTTGCCAGACTTTCGGGTTGGGAGACGTGGTGTGGTCAGGGGATTTCTTTTTTTTTTTTTTTTTAATGATTTTTTTTAAAGATTTTATTTATTTATTTGAGAGAGAGAGAATGAGAGAGAGCACATGAGAAGGGGGAAGGTCAGAGGGAGAAGCAGACTCCCTGCCGAGCAGGGAGCTCGATGTGGGACTCGATCCAGGGACTCCAGGATCATAACCTGAGCCAAAGGCAGTCGCTTAACCAATTGAGCCACCCAGGTGCCCTGGTCAGGGGATTTCTGCTGGTCGTCTGGGGAAAGGGCCCGCTGTGCTGGGACTGAGGTACACTTGACCAGCAGTACCAGTAGAGCACAAGGGAGTGGGACCCAGTGTAAGCAGGTTAGGCAGCCTGTGTCAGTGCTGTGCTGTTTACTGAAGGTGGTTCCATGTTTATGCTGAGAGGCAGGGGAGGAAAATGGCACCCACCAGCTGTTTTGTCCCCAGAGAGGCTTCTCTGTGAATACCACTTCTCACAGATGTGCTCCAAGGAGAGAGAACAATCTCCCACTCATGTGCCCCAGGCGTTCCTCAGATCATGCAGTCTGTCCCCTGGGTTACCTGCCTGCCTTCTCTCCAGGAGTAGGGCAGTGCCCTCGGGGCTCTAGTCCAGCCAAGACCGCCAACCTTTAAACTCTAGTTTTTGAGCCCTGCGAGCTGCAAAAACTCACGAAAATCATCATCCCTTCTTGTTTTCCCAGTCAATAACTTTAGGGAAGTATTCTCCTTGTGCATATCCCTGTGCACTCCACTCTCTTGCTTTCTCCTCAACCACAGCTCCCATCCCTCCACAACATCTGCAGTCTGTCTCTTCCCTAAATCACATCTCTGCACTTCCTACCTTCCTTGATGTGGACCCCCTTTCTTCTTCTAGTTGTACAGTTTGTTCTGTCAGTCCTCATGTTGATTTCTTGAGTATTCCAAATGATCTGATAGTTATCTAGTTGTGTTCGAGGGATGAGGTGAGCCTAGGATCCTCCTACTGTGGACTTTGGGCAGTTTTATTATAATGTTCCTCAGTATAAGTATCCTTGGGTTTTTCTTAGTCAAAATTGTTTGAACTTCTTTAATTTGCATGTTCATTTTTTTCCTCAACTAGAGAAATTTCTGGTTATTTTTTCTTGAGAAAAACTTTCTGACCCTTTCTCTCTCTTTTCCTTCTAGGTCTCCAATAATGTATATATTAGTCTGCTTATTGGTGCCACTCCTAGGCTATCTTTAATTTTCTTCATTTTTTTTCTTTTTGCTCTTTTCACTCAATAATTTCAGTATCTTCAAGTTCACAGATTCTTCCTTCTGCTTTTATGAAGTCTGCTGTTAAACCTCTCTAGTGAATTTTTCAATTCAGTTATTGTATTTTTCAGTTTAAGAATTTCTATTTGGGTTCTTTCTTATAGTTTCTATCTTTTTATCGATATTCTCATTTTGTTTATGCATCATTTTCCTGATTTTGTTGGTTGTCTGTGTTCTCGTTTACCTTACTAAGCATCTTTAAGATAGTTATTTTGAATTCTTTGTCAGGTATAGCATTAATCTCTGGTTATTTAGGATCAATTTCTGGAGATTTATTTTGGTCTTTGGATTGGATCATGTTTCCCTATTTCTTTGTATACCTTGTGATCTTTTGTTGAGATTTTGGCATTTGAAAAACAGTCACCTCTCCCAGTCTTTATAGACTGCCTTTGTGTAAGGGAAGACCATGACCAATCAGCCCAGCTGGAGATTCTGGGACCTCTCAAAATTTCTCTGGAGATATGTCTTCTTTGAGTTTGTGCATGTGATTGCCCAGTTAAGAAGTCTAGTTCCGGGGTGCCCGGGGGGCTCGGTTGGGCGTCCATCTTTGGCTCAGGTCATGATCTCAGGGTCCTGGGATAGAGCCCTGCATCGGGCTCCCTGCTCCGCGGGAGGCCTGTTTCTCCCTCTCCCTCTGCTCCTCCCCCTGCTTGTGCTCGTTCTCTCTCTCTCTTTTTTTCTCTCTCAAATAAAATCTTAAAAAAAAAAAAAAAAAGAAATTTTGTTCCTATTTCTTTTCATGAGCCTGTAATCTCTTTCTCTTGCTGGTATTTTCCTGAGGTATTGCAGTCTCCATAATGCTGCGACAACCTGATGCTCGCCTTTCTTCTCAGTGGCTTCCAATCTGGGAAGCAGCTATGCCACTAGTTCGCATCAGCACTTAGTCAAGTGAAACAGAATATTCCCTCAACAAGCCCTATAAAATCTTTAGACATATGTCCCAATCTTCTCTTTCCTTCCTGAAGGAAGGAGTAGGCATTGGGAATTTTCTCCCGATTGCACCATGCTGTGGGATGGGTGGGGTGGGTGAGGAAGAAGCTAGGGCAGGCAAAATGCAACAAACTTTCCTATGCACTTCAGTGTGGCTCTCTTGGCTTTGTATTAGCCTAGGTGCTGCAGCCTCTTAGTTTTCTGGAGGTCTGACAGAAGCAATTTGCTCTGTATATTGTTAAGTTGCTGTCTCTGTGGGGGACAAAGGGCTGGGGCTTCCTATTTTGCCATCTTACCGATGTCCCACCCTCTAGAGCTTTATTTTTAAGTATAATACAATGTGCTTTTTTTGGACTAAGAGCTAATTTTGCTCACTTTGCTGCAACTGAAATTTTACTTAACTTACTTAATTTACTTAAATTTTAATTGCAGATAAGTGATTGAATTGGGATATTGTCATTCAGCTTCACAATGACAATGAGAAATCATTATTTTGAGAAGATACATAAAGAAAAATCCAAAGGAACAGAGCTTTTATTTTATGTCTATATTTGTTGCTGCTGTTGTTTTACAGTCCTACTTGTGAGCACAGACTCAGACTTTCTAGAGTCTTTTTTATTTATTTATTTATTTATTTATTTGAGAGAGAGAACAAACATGAGCGGGAGGAGGGCAGAGAGACAAGGAGAGAGAGAATCTTAAGAAGACACCCCACAGAGCAGGGAGCCTGATGTGGGGGCTCAATTCCACAGCCCCAAGATCATGACCCGAGCCAAAAATCAAAGGTGGACGTTTAACAACCTGAGCCACCCACATGCCCCAGAATTCCTAGACTCTTATCCGAGCTCTACCACTTCGTAGCTGAATGTTCTTGAGCAGGTCATGTAATCTTTCTTGCCACAGTTTCCTCATCTGTAAAATGAGAATAGTAAAATACCTTTCTTATAGGGTTGAGGATTGAATTTTATGCTGGGGGAAGTACCTGGCAGAGGATAAATGCTATGTAAGTACAGTTAGTTGGCCCCTGAACAACGTGGGGGTTAGGGGTGCCAACCCTCTGCACAGTCAAAGGCAACTACTAGTTGCCTACCATTGACCAGAAACCTTATTGATAACATAGAAAATCAATGAGCACATATTTTATATGTTGTATGTGTTATATATAATATTCTTACAATAAAGTAGTCTAGAGAAAAGAATGTTGTTAAGAAAAGCATAAGAGGAAATATATTTACAGTACTGTACTATATTTATTTTTAAAATCCACATATAATTGGACTTTGGCAGTTCAAACCCATGTTATTCATGGGTCAATTATACTTTTTATTGTTATTGTTTTGATTCACACAGAAAAAAAATATTACCTGAAAAAGTGAATCTAAAAATTGCTTTTTAACTTGGGGAGAAGGAAATTGAGAATCTGTGAAAGCCACTATTGTTCTTTCCTCAGGAATTCTCTTATTTTTATTTATTTATTTTTTAAATTTTATTTATTTATTTGACAGAGAGAGACACAGCAGAAGAGGGAACACAAGCAGGGGGAGTGGGAGAGGGAGAAGCAGGCTTCCCGCCGAGCAGGGTGCCCAATGTGGGGCTCGATCCCAGGATCCTGGGATCATGACCTGAGCCGAAGGCAGACGCTTAACGCCTGAGTCACCCAGGTGCCCTAGGAATTCTTTTATTTTTAAAGTGAACTCTATGCCCAACATGGGACTTGAACTCATGACCCCAAGATCAAGAGTCACATGCCCTACCCACTGAGCCAGCCAGGTGCCCCTTTTCTCGTGAATTCTTAGTTTTTTATTTATATTAAAGAAAAGAATATAAGTATAAAGAATAGTGAGACAACTGTACATATCCAATTATACTTTATGTAAGCTAATCTTGAAATTAATTTACTTTGCTTAGTATAAGTTAACGAAACAGATTCACCAAGAATAATGTGTGGCAAGGAAGAAGAATGGGTCGTATGGTATGAAAAACTGGTTACAATTGGTAGATGTTAATATTGTTAACATTCACTGGGCATTCTCTGAGTGTCAATCATTGTTCTATGTACTTGTGGTTAGTTTTTCAGGTGTGACAACACATGTAGGAGTAGATATTAGTATTATCTCTATTTTGCAGATGAAGGAACTGAGGCCCTATGTGTATAAACTCTTTGCCCAAGATCATACAACAAGTCATTGGCAGAACCAGAATAATCAATGCACAGATCATTGAGATTAACTTTTACATAGTGAAGAAAACAAGAATGTCATTAATTAGGAAATAATCTGAATTTGAAGGGAATTTAAATGTAATCTAGCTGAATCACTGAGATATTGGTGCCTATTTGATTTCAGATGACATTTTTCTTAAAGTTCAAGTACACAAGTGCACAAGACAGCCCCCCACAACAAAGAATGTTAATAGTATCAAGATTAGAAACCCTGATGGGTGTGTGTGTAGTATGTATGTATATCGATGTCATTCTAAAATACAGGGATAAGAAATTTTTAGATGATACTTTGTTTTCAAATGCAAATATTGAATCTTTGTCATTCGATTATAATTGTTTACAAACACATGGACACTTGAAAAGATTTTATAAATATGTACTGAGCACCTGTTCCTTGCCAGGTACCATGGTAGTTACTAGAGGTGGACATCATTCCTGCCATCATGGAACAGAGTATATCCTCCCCAACATCTGAACACTGAAGTTTTTATCTGCCCAAATTACACTATTTCAGAGACTGATATTTTCCCCAAAAAGAGGGAAGAAAATTGGCTGTAGACTGCCTCAAGATACAAATGCAAAATTGAATTAAATCAATTAAACGGCTCGTTGTTGGCTTGAGTAGGTTGCCGGAAAATGTTGGAAATGTCAAGCCACTGATTTTTCTTTTTTCCTTTAGGTAGTAAAGTTTCACAAATATCATTGCTGTTACTAAAAGCAGCTGTCTCTTAGGACACAGTGGGGCATTACATTTGGAATTTTTAAAATGGTCTCTTCTAGTCCTGCTTTTTTATTTAGTGACACTGTTATTGTTATTCATAATATGGCAGAGTTAGGCTTATGCATGAATGAAATGAGTCCAGGAACTTAAAAACACTCAAAATATCTATTGCCATCATGCCTGAAACTCCAGCACTTGAGAGGAGTACCTTTATGTTGGGCATCCTGCCCTTAAGAGTTTTTTTATTAAAATGCAGTTACTCCAGAAAGAAAGAGAGCAGGAGAGAGAATGTACCAAGAAGTAATGTTTGTAAAAGATTTTATTTTAAAGTTTACTGCTTTGGGGAATTAAAAAAGATATTCATTGACTTGAAAAGATATGGGGGGATGGAAAGCAGATTACCATTTATGAAGTAGTAGTTACAATATAAGATATATAATATATATAATATATATATGCATACAATGTGTGTAGTACGTGATATATAGTACATCCTGATTGGCATGATTATAGGTGATATTTATTATTTATTTGCTCATACACAATTTGTTTCATTTACAGATACTACTGGCCCTATTTGTCAATTTTTTTATAAAGTTAACATTTCAGGTCAAAAAAAGAAAGCACTGAGGCCTCCCGTAGGTTTAGGCTCAGAATGCTCCAGAGATCTGGGGAGGAGTGGGGAGAGATGTCACATTTTAGCAAAAGAGAACACGTATGGCCCAGGAAGGGTCTATCACAGAATCTCAGAGATCCAACTCTTGACAAATCTAATGTAAAATTTTACATATATTTGCACTGAGCAGGCCATGGAACTTAACAAAGGCTATAATGCACAGCTAGAGATTGTGGTGTTATGGTGTGACTCTGTTTGGAGTTTGGAGTCAGAGAAGGCTTTCACTACATGAGAAGCCGATCACGAGACTGTATGTTTGGCAGCCCCTGGTTGCACTCTGCTCAGCATGAGCTGTGAATACACAAACGCTTTTTCAAAATCTATGACATACTGAAAAGATTTCATGCTCAATATATGCAACCAAACCAAATGCACAGACATGTGCCAAACAATCCCCAGCCCTCCTCAAAGAAAGACTACAAATAGACACACTTCTCACCAAACTGCTTTTGTTGAGAAGCATCTGTCTAATGGCTGACAAGTTTGCTAATGACATGCTTGATTCAAAGAAATGTAACATCAGAACTTCAGAATATAGCTATGTTTAAATTATAGCCCATTTTTCAGGTAATAGCTTATAAATTCTCTGAAATAAATAGTGAAGATTGTTCTCTGTTTTGGTGCAATTGTATACGATGTTTTATTTATTTTTCCAGGCGTATGTTGAGCACCTGCTATGTTTCAGCTATGCTGAGTAAGTGAGTAAGTTATGATCTGTGGACACAGGACTTAGAGTTTTGTGAGGAGAACCAACCTGTATGGGATGCTTATGATGCCGTGGAGCACAGAAGAGGGATGCTGGACACGAAAGAGCCCAGGGTTCTGAAAAACTGCTAATAGTTCTAAAAGACTGAATTGGATTTCCACTTCTGACCCCGATGGATTGAGAAGGAACTGGATTTACCTTCCTGGCATCTGAAACAACTTTAAAAACAGGAAGAATATAGAAAACAACTGTTCTCAGGCACTGCATATCAGGCAACAGAGGACAGTGATCCCTGAGATTGGGAAAATAAATGAGGTGAGCCCTGTGATTGTCCTAGCTTACTGCCTGGGAGAGAGTTTCTGGTGTGCGATTAAGAGAGTGGGAATCTGGGGGCGCCTGGGTAGCTCAGTCGGTTAAGCGTCTGCCTTCGGCTCAGGTCATGATCCCAGGATTCTGGGATTGAGCCCCACATCGGGCTCCCTGCTCAGCGGGGAGCCTGCTTCTCCCTCTCCCACTCCCCCTGCTTGTGTTCCCTCTCTTGCTGTGTGTCTCTCTCTGTCAAAATAAATAAATAAAATCTTTTAAAAAAGAGAGAGAGAGAGAGTGGGAATCTGTGTGGGCTGCGGGTGTCCGGGGAGGCTCTGGCATCTTGACTTCTCAGGCAGAGTAGCAGGGAGAGGAGTATTGCACAGGGAGAAAGTTCCGAAGACCTACAGAAGGCCCCCAGGAGTCTTCAGCTGAGTACTGATCAGCACCTGAGTATGGAGAAACTACTTAACTCCCTATCGGAGCAGAGGGAATAACCCTTGAATGAAAAGCCTTGTACTTTACAGGGCATTAGGGAGAGTATTCAAAAGAGCATTGCCTCAAGTAGTGTGGCTAAATTAGCTCTGAAATAAAGGCTGCCCATCCTGCCTAACAAAGCCTGAAAGAAACTTTGAAAACATCAAACTATTTCCAAGTGAATTAACCGCTTCCCAGAATAAAGCTCAAGGAAATATTTATAGAGATAAAAAAAATTGCACCTAAGAAGGTAAAAATCACAATTTCTGGCATCCAATGAAAAAGGACCAGGCATGCAAACCAGCAGGAAAATGCAATGAATAATGAGGGAAAGAAATCAATCAATAGAAACAAACCCAGAAATGATGCAGATATCAAAATATACAAAGATAGAATTAGTAGACTAAGACATTAAAGCAGTTATTATAACTTTATTCCATAAGTACAAGAATCTAAAGGAAAGATTGAGCATGTTAAGTAGAGAAATGGAAGGTATTAAGAAAAAAACTGAACTTTTAGACATGAAAAATACATCTGTGGTGAAAAATATATTGGATGGGCTTGATAGAAGATTAGACACAACAGAAGAAAGGAGTAGTTAAGTTGAATACATAGCAGTAGAAACTAAAATGAAGCAATCAATCAAAAAAAAAAAAATCTTAAAAAAAAAGGGTGCCTGGGTGGCTCAGTTGGTTGGGCGACTGCCTTCGGCTCAGGTCATGATCCTGGAGTCCCAGGATCGAGTCCTGCATCGGGCTCCCTGCTCGGCGGGGAGTCTGCTTCTCCCTCTGACCCTCCCCCCTCTCATGCTCTCTCTCTCTCTCAAATAATAAATAAATAAATAAATAAATAAAATAAAATAAAATAAAATAAAATAAAATGAAGCAATCAGAGAAAAAGTGTTGAAAACAAAATGACCAGAGCATCAGTGAGCTATGGGACAACTTCAAGCTGCATACAGAGTTGATGGATTTATGGGTGGACACCTTGACCAAGGACTTTCTCCCTTGGAATTTTGAATTTAGAACCCAAAGAGAATCAAGCCAGTCTCATTCAGTGTGACTGTAATAAGAACATGGAAATCTTCATTGTTTTTCACCAGGTAGACTGAGAAGCAGAAGTTAGTCTGTAACAAGGGAAAAAAGATACAGAGGAAAGTAGAGATATAATCTGGAGAGAGAAATCATCAAGATTTCCAGGTCCTAGATCCAGTTTTGTTTGTTTGTTTTTTTGGGTTTTTTTAAGATTTTATTTATTTATTTATTTGACAGAGAGAGACACAGCGAGAGAGGGAACACAAGCAGGGGGAGTGAAGAGGGAGAGCAGGCTTCCTGCCGAGCAGGGAGCCCGATGCCAGGCTTGATCCCAGGACCCTGAGATCATGACCTGAGCCTAAGGCAGATGCTTAACGACTGAGCCACCCAGGCGCTCCAGTCCAGTTGTTTCTGAGCTGAGTTGTATCCCTATCTGTTCAGCTGTTTCTTAGATTCCATGAGATTTTTTGCCACATATAATGAAAAAGGTCTTAAATTATATAGAGATGATGCATTTGATTTTGGACATGTTAAAATGTTATTTGATTTGTGGATGCATGTTTGGAGTGTCTATGGAATATTGATGTGGAAATATCAACTAGGTAGGTGAATAGACTTTTCTGAAGCTCAGAATAGAAGCATGAGCCCCAAATTTACATTTTGATTCTACAGAATAAATAGAGCACCTAAATCTATAAGAGTTTACCTAAATCCATGGGATTATATGAACTCGAAAATGGAGAATATATAGAGGGAGATACAAAACCAGTGATGGAACCTGGAAAACAAGCATATTAAAAAGACAAAAAGAGCATCCAGGGAAAGACTGAGAAAGAATGTTTACCAAGTTAGGGTGAGAGCTTGATGTTGAGAAAATCAAAGGAAGGGAGAATCTAAAGAAAAGAGAAATCAGTAACACTGTCAATTTCCCGAAGGACCTAAGACATTCCTGACCCTTGATTGGCTTCCTCCATTTCTAAGCTTACTTCCTTTTTTCTGCCCATATTTACCACATATGAGTCCATATTTCCCTGTTTCTGACCTCAACATGCTAACTTAACCATAGTTATGAATCTCTTTTAGGGTAGTTTGATTTGGGCTATCTTAACCCTACATTATTCTACAATACCTAATAAGGATTAAAGACCCAATCAGAGCAGATCAACAGGAAAGAGCTTTTCCCCCAAAAGACAATTGTATGGCAGTATAACTGGGGGAGGCAAGGAAGGATCTGGAGAAAAGTTATTGGTTTCCATAAGAGGAAATGAGGCCTCATCAGTTTATTAAAGTTCTTTTAGGACGCACAAATGCATATGGAGAAAGCTCATGAATGGCGTCTATTTAGATTTTCAAAAAGGCTTTCACAAAGTTCCACACAAAAGGCTATTTTAAAAATTGAGTCATCATGGTATGATGGAGACTGGTGTAATGCACAGGGAAGTTGCTTAGAGACAAGAAACAATGGTTTAGGATAAAAGGGCACTTCTTGGAGGAAGAAGTGTAAACATGGCATTCCTCTCTAACTTGCTTTATTTAATATTTCTATTAGTAATTTGGAGGAGGGAAGACATAATGACACTAAGTTCTTCTGAGTATGAAAAGCTCAAGTATGTGGGGATAACCTGAAGTTAGCATGAGGCTATGTGAATAGGCTGAAAATATTGAATTGAATGGGCAAAAAAAAGTATTGAACTTAGACCAAAACACTCTAAAGTGTACTGAGAAGATTTATGTACTCATTCATTCATTAAATGGTTATTGAGGATCAATTATGTGGCCAGATATTATGCTACAATTTTGGGAGGAAATTAATAATTAAGAAGGCACTTCTCCCTGCTTTTAGAGAACTTAAATACAATAAAAAGGTTTTTCCTGAATCTTGGGAAAAGTAAATTCAAGGTGAATAAAAAAGTAGTTCACTTAATAGGAAACACATGGAGCTTAGGTTTCTAAGAGTTAAGCTGAAAAGGTTGAAAAATATAAAGAATCTCAATATTTAGATAATTTCATAAAAGACACTGCTGTGTTGGTATTGTTAAGGTAACTTAGAATATTTGTAGCTACATCCATAACATCTGGATATATTAGCGTATGAGGACCATTTGTGTTGGAAGTGACAAAATTCAAATCAAAACTAACTTTAAAAAAAAAAAAAGAAGGTAAGCCTGGCTTTAGGGGTAGCTGGGTATAGAGAGGCAGGAGATGTTATGAGAACTTGGTGTAGCTCACTCATTTTCCACCTCTCAGCTCTGTTTTTTTCTGTGTGGTTTCATTCTAAGAATATTTCCACATGGAACAAAGGTAGCCTGTATACAAGTATGGGAGATGGAAGAAATTCCAGTTTTCAATGTTCTCCACCTATGATTTTAGGAAACGCTTTTTCTCCTAGCACCCATATCAGTTCCTGAAAAGAGACACCAAATGGCCCATCCTTGAACCACTCACTGTGGCCAAGAATTTGAAGTATTCTTACTGGCCAGGCCAGGGCACCACAGTGCCTCCCACAAAAGCTAGGGTGAAGGGGAGTAGTCAGACTCTCAGAGCCACACAGACTGAGAATGAGGAAGAAGTCATTTCCCAAAAAGACATTAGGCAGACAAAAAATTAGTGACAACAACTACCTACTTCTCTAAAAGATCATCATAGACCGATGACAGTTATGATAGAAGCCTTAAAGATACTCTCTCCACCATGATCCTCATCTTCTGGTATTCACACACGTTTGTAATCCCGTCTCTTTTAAATGTAGGCTAGATTTAGTGACTCACTTCTAAAGAAAAGAGTATGATAGAAGTGATGGTATGTCACTTCCGAGTTAGGTTATAAAAGACTGCAGGTTCCATCTTGGATGTTCTGACTCTTTCTAGCTTTTCCTTTGATTGCTCACCCTGTGGGGAAGCCAGCCACTATGTTGTGAGTCAGTCCTATGGAGAGGCTCATGTAAGTGAGCTTGGAAGTGGGTTTTCTTGATAATAACCAGGTGTATGAGCTTGGAAGTGGATCCTTCCCCAGTCTAGTCTTTAGATGAGACAAAAGACCTGGATGAGAGCTCAACTGCAACCTCATGAGAGACCTAGAGCCAGAGGCACCCAGCTAAGTGGTACCCAGATTCCTGACCAATGGAAATGGAAGATCATACATTTCTGTTCTTAGAAGCCACTAAGTTTGGGGGCAATTGTTAAACAGCAATAGATAACAAATACACTGGGGTTGATACAAGAAGGTAATATTTATGGTCTTATGTACAAATGACCAAAAATAGATAAATACATACAGGATAAGGCAAAAAAAATCTGTTAAAATGTCAAATGTGATTTCTGTCATTTTGAATATTGTCTGTGTTGAATGTGAAGAAAACTAAATTTCCACACCTAGAAGAAACTATCAGGGATTATTTGTATCCATGAACAGACTGAATACATAGTAGCTGCATTACAGCTTATTTATTAAATTTATTTTTTTAAGTAATTTCTACACCCAATGTGGGGCTCAAACTCATGACTGTGAGATCAAGAGTCCTGAGATCAAGAGTCGCATGCTCTCACATGCCAGCCAGGCATCCCTAAATTTAAATCTTAAATGGAGGGGCACCTGGGTGGCTCAGTCGTTAAGCGTCTGCCTTCGGCTCAGGTCATGATCCCAGGGTCCTGGGATCGAGCCCCGCATTGGGCTCCCTGCTCAGCGGGAAACCTGCTTCTCCCTCTCCCACTCCCCCTGCTTGTGTTCCCTCTCTCGCTGTGTCTCTCTCTGTCAAATAAATAAATAAAATATTTAAAAAAAATCTTAAATGGAGATACAGCTATTATAGCATTCTGTAAGTAGGTAAAGTCTAGACTTCATTATTTGGCTATGTTCTTTGCTGTTTTTCTAATTTTTTAGTCATTCAAATGAAGTTTTCAATTGTAATCTGAGATTAAAAAGAATCATTTTGCCAAGTTTCCTTTGACTCATTGTTTAAAAATTTGAAATAAATCACCACGAAGTTAAGGTCCATATAAGGTCAATGTGACTTTGTCTTTGAGATCTGTTTATGTCTTCATGTTTATAGGTTACTAAGTACCTTTCCCTGATGAAAAGTTTAAAAAAAAAAAAACAACTCCAAGTGAAAAAGAGGACTAAGTCCAATATCAAAAGGATGTTTATTCAGTTTGGAAGTTCCTCAAAAAGTTAAAAATAGATGGACTCTACGATCTAGCAATTGCACTTCTAGGTATTTACTCAAAGGATACAAAAATACAGGTTTGAAGGGGTACATGCACCCCAATGTTTATAGCAGTATTACCAGCAGTAGCTAAACTATGGAGAGAGCCCAAATGTCCATCGACTGATGAATGGATAAAGAAGATGTGGTATATATACACAATGGAATATTACTCAGCCATCAAAAAAGGAAATCTTGCCATTTACAACAATGTGGACAGAGCTAGAGTGTATTATGCTAAGTGAAATAAGTCAGTTAGAGAAAGACAAATACCAGATGATTTACTCATATGTGGAATTTAAGGCAGAAAACAGATGGACCTAAGGGAAGGGGGTAAAGAAAAAAAACGAGAGAGGGAAACAAGCCATGGAGACTCTTTTTTAAAATTTTTTTTAAATTTATTTATTTGAGAGAGAGAGAGAGAAACAGCATGAGAGGGGATAGGGTCAGAAGGAGAAGCAGGCTCCCAGCCGAGCCGGGAGCCCAACACGGGACTCGATCCCAGGGCTCCGGGATCATGACCCAAGCCGAAGGCAGTCACCCAACCAACTGAGCCACCCAGGCACCCCAAGCTGTGGAGACTCTTAATGATAGAGGAAAAAACTGAGGGTTGATGGAAGGAGGTGGGTGGGGGATGGGCTAGATGGGTGATAGGTATTAAGGAGGGCACTTGTGATGAGCATTGGGTGTTGTACATAAGTGATGAATCACTGAATTCTCCAGAAACCAATACTGCACAGTATGTTAATTAAGTAAAATTTAAATTTAAAAAAGGATGTTTATTAAAGCAAATTTTCATTAGCAGCAGCTTTACAATAAAATAAAAGATATTTTAAAGTTTATATATCTATAAACCTGGGTATAAACACCAGACTGATGTAGCCCAATAAAAAATATTAAGTTGTTATCTCTGAAAATTGAGTTGGTAATGGAAATGTTGATTACCTCCAACTGCAGTACTTATACCTGCTACTATTTTCAGAAGTTAATAGCTACCCTGGGGCATTTTTAACTTACATGTAATGTTGAGTGGGATTTTCCTATGATGATTGCCCTAATATTTCAGAAAATTCTAATTAGCAACTAATTACCATTCCACCCTGTCATCACACAACCCCCACACTGCTGCTGTAACTTCATTTCTTCAAATATGACAGATGGAGGCTCCAACAAGCTCTGATAATTATATAACACAGGGAACAACACGACCTTTGCTATTATTGCTGTAAGATACAACTGTATCCAGATAATTAGGATGCTTAATGTAGAATCCAAAACAAAGTTGATTTAATTATATATTTTGCAATATCAGTGTCTCAAAGTGAGCCGAAAATATGCCTCCCAACTTCTTATAGGCTACAACGTTATCTTTTTTTTTTTTTTAAGATTTTATTTATTTATTTGACAGAGAGAGAGAGATAGTGAGAGGAGGAACACAAGCAGGGGGAGTGGGAGAGGGAGAAGTAGTCGTTCTGCTGCGCAGGGAGCCTGATGCGGAGCTTGATCCCAGGACCCTGGGATCATGACGTGAGCCGAAGGCAGCCGCTTAACGACTGAGCCACCCAGGTGCCCCCCCCCCACCTTTTTTAAAGATTTTATTTATTACATTTTCTTTTTTTTTAGTTGAGGTAAAATTGGTGTACAACAGTATGTTAGTTTTTGTGTTTTTTTTAAGATTTTATTTATTCATTTGAGAGAGAGAATGGGAGAGAGAGCACGAGAGGGGGGAGGGTCAGAGGGAGAAGCAGACTCCCCGCTGAGCAGGGAGCCCGATGCGGGACTCGATCCCGGGACTCCAGGATCATGACCTGAGCCGAAGGCAGTCGCTTAACCAACTGAGCCACCCAGGCGCCCCAGTATGTTAGTTTTGAGTGTACAACATAATGATTTAATATTTGTATGCATGACAAAGCGAACACCGCAATAAATCTAGTTACCATCCATCACTATACAATTGACCCCCTACACCCATTTCACCCAACCCCTACCCCTCTCTTCTCAGATAACCACCAGGTTCCACATATAAGTGAAATCTTGTCTTTCTTTTCTTACTTATTTCACTTAACATAATGCCCTCAAGGTCCATCCATGTTGTTGCAAATGGCAAGTTTTCCTTCATTTTTTTTTCTTTAAGATTTTATTTATTTATTTGACAGAGAGAGACACAGCGAGAGAGGGAACACAAGCAGGGGGAGTGGGAGAGGGAGAAACAGGCTTCCTGCTGAGCAGCGAGCCCGATGTGGGGCTCAATCCCAGGACCCTGGGATCGTGACCTGAGCCTACGGCAGACGCTTAACGACTGAGCCACCCAGGCGCCCCACGATATCCTTCATTTTTATGATTGGGTAGTAGTCCATTGTGTACACACACACACAAACAATGGATTATTACTTCACTGTATATATAAAAAATCATATATATATAAAAAATCTTTACCCATTCACCCATTAACGTACATTTAAGTTATTTCCACTGGCTATTGCAAATAATGCTGCAATGAACTTAGGGGTGTCTAGATCTCTTCAAATTAGTGTTTTCATTTTCTTCAGATACTCACAAGTGAAATAGGTAGATACATGGTAGTTCTATTATTTTTTTTTCTTACTGTTTTCCACAGTGGCTGCACCAATTTACATTCCCACCAAGAGTGCACAAGGGTTCCCTTTTCTCCACATCCTTGCCAACACTTGTTATTTATTGTCTTTTTGATAATAGCCATTCTAACAGTTGTGAGGTGATATCTCATTTTGACTTTGGTTTGTATTTCCCTGATGATTAGTGATATTGAATAACTTTTTATGTTCTTGTTGGGCATCTGCATATCTTCTTTGGAAAAATGTCTCGTTAAATCCTCTGCCCATTTTTAAATTGGATTGTTTGGGGTTTTTTGCTGTTGAGGTGTTTGAGTTCTTTATATATTTGTATATTAACCCCTTATTGGATGTATGACTTGCAAATATTTTCTCCCATTCAGTAGGTTTCCTTTTCATTTTGTTGATGGTTTCCTTTGCTCTGCAGAAGCTTTTAGTTTAATGTAGTCCCAGTTGTTTACTTTTGCTTTCATTGTCTTTGCTTTTGGAGTCAGATCCAAAACTTTAATGCCAATACCAGTATGTCAAAAGAGTTTTATGGTTTCTCCTCAGAGTTTTGTGGTTTCAGGTCTTACATTTAAGTCTTTGATCCATTTTGAGTTAATTTTTTTGTATGGCGTATCATTCTTTTACCTGTTGCTGTCCAATTTCCCTAATACAATTTATTGACTGTCTTATCCCCATTGTATATTTTAGGCTCCTTTGTGGTAAATTAATTTACCATATATGTGTGGGTTTTATTTCTGGCTCTCTATTCTGTTAATCCGTGTGTCTGTTTTTATACAAATACAATACTGTTTTGGTTACTATAGCTTTGTAGTGTAGTTTGAAATCAGGGAGCATGATACCTCCAGCTTTGTTCTTCTTTCTCAAGATTGCTTTAGCAATCAGGATTATTTGTGGTTCCATACAAATTTTAGAATTATTCTAGTTCTGTGCAAAATGCTATTGGAATTTTAGTAGAGATTTCATGAAATTTGTAGATTGCTTTGGGCAGTATGGACATTTTAACAATATTAATTCTTCCAATCCATGAGCATGGAATATATTTTGTGTTCTTCAATTTCTTTCATCGGTGTTTTTCATCTATACGAGTCTTTCACTTCCTTGATTAAATTTATTCCTAGGTATTTAACTTTTTTTTTCTTATTAAGTAATCTCTACGCCCAGTGTGGGGCTAAAACTCATGACCCCAAGACCAAGAGTCGCATGCTCCACCAACTGAGTCAGTCAGGCACCTTGGTATTTAACTGTTTTTGATGCAATTATAGATGGGATTGTTTTCTTAATTTCTCTTTCTGCTAGTTTGTTATTAGTGTATAGAAATGCAATAGATTTTTGCATACTGATTTTGTATCCTGCAACTTTATTGAATTCATTTATTCTAATAAATTTTGGTGGAGTCTTTAGGGTTTTCCATATATATAGTATCATGTTATATGCATAAAGTGATAGTTTTACTTATTCTTTTCCAATTTGGATGTAATTTGTTTTCTTTTTCTTGCCTAATTGCTACAGCTAGGACTTCTAATACTGTGTTAAATAAAAGTGGCACGAGTGAGAGCATCCTTGTCTTATTCTTGGCCTTAGAGGAAAGCTTTCAGTGTTTTATCGAGTATGATGTTAGTTGTGGGCTTGTCATATATGGCCTTTTTTATGTTGAGGCCTTTATTATGTATACCCACTTTGCTGAGAATCTTTATCACAAATGGATGTTGAATTTTGTCAAATGCTTTTGCTGTATCTATTGAGATGATCATATGATTTTTATCCTTCATTTTGTTAATGTGGTGTATCATGTTGAACGACTTGGGAGTATTGATCAATCCTTGCATCCCTGGAATAAATCTCACTTGATCATTGTGTATAATCCTTTTTTTTTTTAAAGATTTTATTTATTTATTTGAGAGAGAGAGAATGAGAGAGAGCAAGCACATGAGAGGGGGGAGGGTCAGAGGGAGAAGCAGACTCCCTGCCGAGCAGGGAGCCCGATACAGGACTCGATCCAGGGACTCCAGGATCATGACCTGAGCCGAAGGCAGTCGCTTAACCAACTGCGCCACCCAGGCGCCCGTGTATAATCCTTTTAATGATGTATAGTTGAATTAAGTTTGCTAATAGTTTGTTGAAGATTTTTTTCATCTGTGCTCATCAGGGATATTGGCCTGTAAATTTTTTTTTTTTTTTTTTGTGGTGTCCTTGTCTGGTTTTGATATCAAGGTAATGCTGGCCTTATAATGAGTTTAGAAGCCTTCCTTCCTCTTCAATTTTTGGTGGAGTTTGAGAAGGACAGGTATTAAATCTCCTTTGAATGTTTGTTAAAATTCACTCAGTGAACGATCTGGTCCTGGACTTCTGTTTGTTGGGAGGTTTTTGATTACTGATTCAATCTCCATACTAGTAATCAGTCTATTCAGATTTTCTGCTTCATGACCCAGTCTTGGAATATTGTCTGTTTCTAGGAATTTATCCATTTCTTCTATGTTGTTGAGTTTGTTGGCATATAATTGTGCATAATAGTCTCATGATCCTTTGTATTTCTGTGGTATCAGTTGCTATTTCTCTTTAATTTCTCATTTTATTTATTTGAGCCTTGTCTCTTTTTTCTTGGTGCATCTAGGTAAAAATTTGTTAATTTTGTTTATCTTTTCGAAGAACCAGCAATTAGTTTCACTGATTTTTCTATTTTTTTTTTTTAGTCTCTATTTCATTTATTTCTGCTCATATCATTGTTATTTCCTTCCTTCTCCTAATGTTGGGCTTCATTCGTTCTTCTTTTTCTAGTTCCTTTGAGTGTAAAGGTAGATTGTTTATTTGATACTTTTCTAGTTTCCTGAGGTGAGCCTCTATCACTATGAACTTTCCTCTTAGAACTGCTTTTGCTGCATCTCATAGATTTGGGATTGTTGTATTTCCATTTTCTTTTTCTTTTACTTTTTTAAAGATTTTATTTATTTTTTTGACAGAGAGAGAGACAGTGAGAGAGGGAACACAAGCAGGGGGAGTGGGAGAGGGAGAAGCAGGCTCCCCACTGAGCAGGGAGCCCGATGCGGGGCTCGATCCCAGGACCCTGGGATCATGACCTGAGCTGAAGTCAGACACTTACTGATTGAGCCACCCAGGCGCCCCTGTATTTCCATTTTCATTTGTCTCAAGCTATTTTTTAAATTTCCTCTTTGATTTCTTCATTGACTCATTGTCCAGTAGCATATTGTTTATTCTGCACATATTTGTGATTTTTTTTTGAAGATTTAATTAATTTATTTGACACACACACACACACAGAGGGGAATCACAAGTAGGCAGAGTGACAGGGAACAGCAGAGGAAGAAGCAGGCTCCCCGCTGAGCAAGGAGCCCGATGTGGGACTCGATCCCAGCACCCTGGGATCATGCCCTGAGCCGAAGGCAGACGCTTAACAACTGAGCCACCCAGGTGCCCCTTTGTGATTTTTTTTTTCTTTCAGTTTTCTTCTTGTAATTGATTCTTAGTTTCACACTATTGTGGTCAGGAAAGATGTTTGATATGAGGTCAGTCTTCTTAAATTTATTTTTACTTGTTTTATGGCCTAACAGGTGCTCTATTTTGGAGAATATTTCATATGCACTTGAGAAGAATGTGTGTTCTGCTGCTTTTGGATGAAATGTTCTGTATACATATATTAAGTCCATCTGGTCTAATGTGTCTTTTAAGGCTGATGTTCCCTTATTGATTTTATGTCTGGATAGTCTATCCCATTAATGAAGGTGAGGTATTAAAAGCGTCTACTATATTGGTGTCATCTTCTCCCTTTAGGTCTGTTAATATTTGCTCTATATAATTTAGGTGCTCCTATAATGGGTACATACCTACTTACAAATGCTATATCCTCTTGCTAGATTGACTCCTTTATCATTATGTAATGACCTTCTTTGTATTTTATTACAGTCTTTGTTTTTAAGGTATATTTTTTCTACACCAGGTTTCTTGCATGAAATATCTTTTTCCACCTTCATTTTCAGTTTGTGTGTGTCCTTAGATCTAAAGTAAGTCTCTTGTATGCAACATAGACATGAGTCTTGATTTTTATCCATTCAGCCACTCTGTCTTTTTTTTTTTTAAGATTTTATTTATTTATTTGACAGAGAGAGACACAGTGAGAGAGGGAACACAAGCAGGGGGAGAGGGAGAAGCAGGCTTCCCGCAGAGCAGGGAGCCAGATGTGGGACTCAATCCCAGGACCCTGGGATCATGACCTGAGCCAAAGGCAGACGCTTAACGACTGATCCACCTAGGTGCCCCTGTCTTTTGATTGACAAAGTTAGCCCATTTACATTTAAAGTATAATTATTGATAGGTATGTACTTATTG
>NW_023270734.1:165016-368206 GCF_011800145.1 Mirounga leonina | reverse complement strand
TATAATTATTGATAGGTATGTACTTATTGTCATTTTGTTCATTCTGGCTGTTGTTATAGCTCCTCTCTGTTCATTTCTTCTTCTCTTGCTCTCTTCTCTTGTGGTTTGATTCTTTTCTTTAGTGTTGTGTTTAGATTCCTTTCTCTTTATCTTCTGTGAATCTACTGTAGGTTTTTGCTTTATGGTTACCATGAAGTTCATAAATAACAGCGTATACATATAACACTCTATTTTAAGTTGATAGTATCTTAAATTTAAATGCATTCTGAAAACTCTACACTTTTACTCCCCCAACCCACATTTTGTATTTTTATGTCATGTTTTACATCTTTTTATTTTATGTGACCCTTAAATAATAATTGCTGTTGTAGTTAATTTTACTACTTTTGACTTTTAACCTTCATACTAGATTTATAAGGAGTTAATCCAATACCTTTACTATATATTCTCCTTTACCCATGGGATTTTTACTTTCATGTATTTTCCTGCTAGTGCCTTTTCAGCTTAAAGAAATCCCTTTAAGGTGCCTGGATGGCTCAGTCAGTTAAGCAGCTGACTCTTGATTTTGGTTCAGGTCATGATCTCAGGGTCCTAGGAATCAAGCCCTGTGTTGGGCTCCATGCTCATCAGAGAGTCTGCTTGAGGATTTTCTCTCTCCCTCTCCTTCTGACCCACCCTCCACTTGGGTGTGCTCTCTCTCTTTCTCTGTTTCCCTCTCTCTAAAATAAATAAATAAATCTTAAAAAAAAAAAAGTCCCTTTAACATTTCTTGTAGGGCCAGTTTAGTGGTGATGAACTCCTTTAGTTTTTGCTTCTCTGGAAAATTCTATCTCTCCTTCAATTCTGAATGATAATATTGCTAGATAGAGTATTTTTGCTTGGAAGTAGTCTCCTTTCAGCACTTTTAGTATATATCATGCCACTCTCTTCTGGCCTGCAAAGCTTCTGCTAAAAAATCAGCTGATAGTCTTTTGGGGTTCCCTTGTATGTAACAAGTTGTTTTTTTTCTTGCTGCTTTAAAAAAAAAAAATTATTTATTTATTTGTCAGAGAGAGAGCACAAGCAGGGGGAGTGGCAGGCAGAGGGAGAAGCAGGCTCCCTACTGAGCAAGGTGCCCAACGCGGGTCTCAATCCCAGAACCCTGGGATCACAACCTGAGCTGAAGGCAGATGCTTAACCAACTGAGCCACCCAGGTGTCCCTTCCCTTGCTGCGTTATGATTCTTTTTATCTCTTTAACTTTTGACATTTTAATTATAATGTGCCTCTGTGTGTATCTCTTTGGGTTCATCTTATTTGGAACTGTCTTTGCTTCCCAGACCTGGATGTCTGTTTCCTTCCCTAGGTTAGGAAAAATTTCAGCCATTATTTCTTCCAATAAGTTTTCTGCTCTTTCTCACTTCTCCTTCTGGGACCCCTATAGTGCAAACCTTATTCTGCTTGATGTTGCCTTATAGGTCTCTTCAGCTATCCTCACACTTTTATTCATTTTTCTTTTTGCTGTTCTCTTTGGGTGAGTATGGCTACCTTGTCTTCCAGGTCACCAATTTGTTCTTCTGCTTCATCTGTTGTTGAACCTCTCTAGTGTATTTTTCAGTTCAGTTATTGTATTCTTCAGCTCTGTGACTACTTTCTTATATTTTCTGTTTCTCTGTGAAGTTCTCACTGTGTTCATCCTTTCTTCTCCTGAGTTCAGTGAATATATTTGTGACCATTACTTTGAACTCTTTATCAGATAGATTACTTATTTTTATTTCATTAAGGTATTCTTCTGAGGTTTTGTCTTGTTCTTTCATTTGGAACATATTTCTCTGTTTTCTAATTTTGCCTGACTCTCTGTGTTTGTTTCTGTGGTTTAGGTAAAATGGCTACTTCTCCCAGTCTTGGAAAAGTGACCCTGTATAGGAGATGAAACTTATCATTCAACCTTGCCCTAGCTCTTGGTTGTCTCTTGAACCTTTGTGATTGTCATAGTAGCCTGATTTACTCTTGATAGGTCCCAGTTGTTGAGGGTGTACAAAGACCTGTCAGTGTTTCCAAAAAAAATGATCGCAGTCAGAACCTAGTTTCAGTCTGATTGAAAGCCAAATCCTCAGGCAGCAAATTTTAAAGTATGCAAATAGACACAGACCTGTGGGACCATAATAATAAACCCTGCTGATCTCCAGATCAGGAGATCTGGAGGCTCCCCTGGACAACAGTTGCAAAAATCTGCTTCAAACTAGTATATAAGTTCCTTCCTGGTGGGGTGGAGGGCAGAGAGCTCTGGTGAGACTAAGGGAGGGCTCAAGATGGTATTTTCCTGCCTACGTTCCCTGAGAGTGCCTCTGTAGCCTCCAATATGGGGCAGACTTGAAGGCTGTCCCTCTGAATGAAAGTCCAGGACAAGTAGATGGGCCTTTTTATTGGGCACACTGAGAGTACCTCTCATCTGCTATCTGTGCAGTGCCCTGGGTGTTATTGCCTGTCCAGAACCATCTTTCTAATTGTTATTGTCTTGTGGGACCAGAAACAAGAATTCCTCAGGCCACCAGGGCCAGGCAATCAAGGGGCATCCCCTATTTGGACTACACTCACACACTGGCTTTGAGAAGGCTGCATGAGAGTGCTGAGAGCCAGGCATGTCCACAGCTTTAAGGAGATGTGGGAGCACTGGGCGTGGAGTTTGTCCCATGGCTTTAGCGAGGCCTTGTCCACACACGTCTGCCTGTGCTGGCAAGGTAGAGGGAGAGTGCAAAAATGGCACTAGCCAGTGCCTCCATCCCCAAAGAATGTTCCCACTCATCCCTGCCCCTCTGGCAGATCCTTTAAGGTTAGCAAATGAATGTCCTTCACATGTAATCCAGTTACCTCTCAAAATGCTATCTTTTGTGCTAGTTCCTGGGATAAGTGAGTCTGCATGTGAGCCCCTCATAAGGAATATCTCAGCTCTCCCCAGACTCCCAGTTTCCCCAATTGTAAGCCCCTTTGATTTCCAAAGTCAGATATTTTGGGGGTCTCATCTCTGGTGCAGATCCCAAGGGTTGGGGTGCTTAATATGGGGCATGAACCTCTCACTCTTCAGGGAGAGGCTCCAGACCTGCGAGATCCCTCCCTATTGTGGGTTGCTGCACGGGGGTGTGGTTTTTGGTGAGGTTGTGTTTCTGCCTCTCCTACCTGTCTCAGTATGGCCCTTTTATCCCTTGCTGTGGAGAGAGCTGTTCAGCTAGGTTTCCATTTTCTTTGAATGGGAATTATCCCATATGTAGCTGTAGATTTGCTGTCTGTGGAAAGAGGCATGTTCAGAGTCTTCCTTGGCTGCCATCTTCAGGCTCCAGGTTTTCTCTCAAAGGACTGAAAGCACGGCCCTTTACTTGAAATTCATTGGAATTCAGTGAATACTTGGAATTCACTACTTGTTACCAGTTAACTCACTGGATGGTACAAATTCATTCATTGTAAGCAATTCTCACTCATATGCGTAGAAAATTCTGTTTTAACATATGTTACATTTGGTTGAGGTTTTTTTCTTCCTTATATAATTTTCCATTATTGTAGAGAACTGTTTTAAAGTTATTTAAGTTTTATTGATGTTGTTCAGTTCTTTGAAGCTTTATGAGAAAAACTGTATGAATATACACGTTCATACATACATACCTTCTTATTGCCTATAGTGCTAAAAACAAAATTCAACTGAGTAAGTTTGATGATCTGACTTTATTCAATGCTTCATGAATCCCATTTAGCAAATAGAAAGGACCTCCAAGGAACTATACAAAATGGAAGGCTTTTATAGGCAGAAGAGGGAAAAGAGTGGATTGTTTTAGGCACAGTCACTTTCCTTGAGGAGACAAAAGGGATCCACCAGGTGGATTACCTCACTAGTGCTGATCAGGACATTCCAGACTGACTGGTTAAGATTATATCCTTGGGGGGTGGCACCTGGGTAGCTCAATCAGTTAAGTGTCTGACTCTTAATTTCAGCTCAGGTCACAATCTCAGGGTTGTGGGATTGAGCCCCACGTTGGGCTCTGCACTCAGCAGGGAGTTTGCTTGAGATTCTCTCTCCCCCTCTCGCTCTGCCCCTCCTTCCACTTGAGCACGTTTGCTCTCTCTCTCTCTCTCAAATAAATAAAAAACCTTAAAAAAAAAAAGATTACATCCTGGGAGGGGCTGAACTGCACTTAGGTATTAACTCTTTTTGACTTGCTGATGTGGGGTTTAGCACAGTGGTTCCATTTTAGAATCCTAATGTTTCTTTTTTAACATACCCAAAGTTATTGAGTCCAAGTAGTATTTGTGATGATAGATGCTTTTCAGAGAGCATATTACCAGTCTGTAGGACCTGGAGAAGAAACAGAACTGATGCTCCCATCTTCTCTCCCAGAGTCAAGAACTTTGACACCCCAGGCCCTTGGGTGTGTTAGATTGCCCTGGAGCAGTTGCAAAGTTAATCCAGGTAATTCCAATAATTAATTCTATTACATGGAAATAGAGGGATTCTGTGCACCACCATCTTGATTTTATGTTGGAAAGCCAGCGGTTTTTATTCTACATCCAGATCATTCCATCAAGAAATGGTTATTATGTATGATTATTAGCCTACTTCAAGTAGAAAAGACTTCTATATATAATAGCAAAGAAAAAAACATAAAGGGGAAGACTGATAGATTTCACTACAAAAAAGGAAACATATTTACAAGTTTAAAAAAAACATAAATAAAACTAAAAGGCAAATAAAAATAATGGAAGGTATTTACAAATTATATGACAAAGGAGAGCAGTGGACAGTATGTATCAAAAACCTTTATTCCCTCAATTCCACTTCTCTTGATTTATTATCCTAAGGAAATATTTATGGATTATCCAACAATTTCTACATGAGGGAAGTTAAGAGGTTCAGAGCCCGAGTGGTAGGTTTACAGGCTGCTATCTGCTAGCTGGTCACCCTCGGGTTAATTAGTGACTATCTGTGGCTATGTCATCTTGGGCAAGTTTTTTATAGCCTCCATGCAGCATGTTCCCCATCTGTAAAATGGTGATAATAATAGGATTTACCACACAGAGCTTTGTGGGGAGTAAATGAGAAAATGCACATGAAGCACTTAGCATAGTGCCTGATACCTGGTAAGCCTTCAATATACTTAAGCAAGAGAGAGAGAGAGAGAGAGAGAGAGAGAGAGAGAGAAGTCTATGTTCAGTGCAGCATTATTTACAATGGTAAAAGGTAAAATAGAAACTACCTAAGTGAGGGACACCTGGGTGGCTCAGTTGGTTAAGTGTCTGCCTTTGGCTCAGGTCATGATCCTGGGGTCCTGGGATCCAGCCCTACATCGGGCTCCCTGCTCAGTAGGGAGTCTGCTTCTCCCTCTCCCTCTGCCCCTCCTCCAGCTTGTGCTCTCTCTCTCTCTGACAAATAAGTGAACAAAACCGTAAAAAAAAAAAAAGAAATTACCTAAGGTATTAAAATATAAACAGAGAAGGAATACTATACCAACATTAAAAACCAAAATTGAGGGGCACCTGGGTGGCTCAGTCGTTAAGCACCTGCCTTCGGCTCAGGTCATGATCCTGGGGTCCTGGGATCGAGCCCCACATTGGGCTCCCTGCTCAGCAGGAAGCCTGCTTCTCCCTCTCCCACTCCCCCTGCTTGTGTTCCCTCTCTAGCTGTCTCTCTCTCTGTCAAATAAATAAATAAAATCTTTAAAAAAAAAAAAAAAGAACCAAAATTGAGGAGACAAACCGTAAAAGATTCTTAATCATAGGAAATAAACTGAGGGTTGCTGGATGGAAGGGGGGTGGAGGGAATCGGGTAACTGGGTGATGGACATGGGGAGGGTATGTGTTGTAATGAGCACTGGGTCTTATATAAGATGGATGAATCACAGACCTGTAACCCTGAAACAAAGAATACATTATATGTTAATTAATTGAATTTAAATTTTAAAAATGCAGATAAAAAAAGAAAACCAAAATTGAAAAACAGATGAATAGTTTAATGACACTGGAAAATGATCACAATATGTTGGGAGGAAAAAAGCTTGGTTAAAAATAGTACATTTAATAATAATTCCAATTTTAGAAAAAATGTAGAAAGACAATACTATATATTTTCCACAATGAGCATGCATTCTTTTATAATTTAAACAAGCCCTACATATTCATAGCCGACATATATAGGATTTTGGATGCCCAGCATCATCCCACTTCCTTATAATATCCCAGTTTTCTTAAGGGAAACAATCTTTGTCCCTCAGTGAGGAATCCTGACAGGAGGGCAAGTTTTAGCTCGCCCATCTCACATCCACGTCTCACTTAACGGAAGCCAGGAGGACTTTGACCCAGGAGGCAGCGCTACAAGAATGGGAGATCTTTGGGAGGATAGTCTCAGTGTGGTGGTAGCACTGTGAGTGTGGAAGTGGGTGGGCTGAGACTTCTTTGACCCCTGCCCTTTCCCAAGCCTTGAACTCCTCCTCCTAGTGTGCTCATTAGTCTTTCAATAAATCCTTTTTTGCTTACATTAGCCAGAATATGTGTCTGTTGCTTGCAACCAAGAACTCTTACTTGTCTTTAATAACTGGAAAACGAATAAAGCAAGGTACATTTAAACACAAGAGCAGCTACAGGGTTATTCTTTGCTAGAATAGTCTAAACACAGGTGAGCTTGATAGGGTTAGGAGGAAATGCTAAATGACCTGGCTCTGGTCACAGGATGCCAAATATCTGGTTGGAAACTGGAAAAACTAATTTAAAAATTTAGATGTCCCAAATATCCGCTTATTTGACATCATGTGACAGCTGATGATTATTAGTCACTGATCTTTGTGATTTGGATTGACTTAAAATTTAGAACACTATGAAAGAATGAAATGTTTAACTTCACTGAACGAAGACCTTAAGCATGATGATAATTAACCACATAGACTAATGGGAATGAAAGCCACCCTATATGTTGATTGCATTATGAAACCATAGGCCTTTAGCTAATACACTTTTAAAACCTGACCCCAGGAGAATGCTATGAATTACAGCTTTGTTGTTATACCTTAACAATAGCAAACATCTCCATATGTTCATCTACATTTAATTTTGGTAGCATGACACCATCTATTTTCAAAAGTTTTCCTTATGTCATCTGCTATTAAAATGATTACTGCCCTTGACACAAGTTTGCTAGGTATTAGTCACACATCTTCAGTCCTCATCTTTACATTTCAGGAGTGTTGGCTTCTAAAATCCTTTGACTCGCCTCAATTATTTAGTCAGTTTCTCTATCTCTCGTGGAGAAAATACCCTCCATGTGAGTCAGACCCAAGAATTGGACAAGTTCTAACACCTGGAGAACACAGCGCATTTAACAGAGACAATTACCTAGCTTTCTGGGAACAATTACTCTAAATACAATTTTAACTCAGTATGCAGTTTTTCATAATTTGCAATCAGTGTTGTTAAAGGCAGTAGGAAAATTACACGTTACACAATTTTACTTTAAATCAATACTTCTCACGTTTTAATGTGCATATGAATTATTATTATTTTCAAGATTTATTTATTTAGAGAGAGAGAGAATGCATGCGTGTGCAAGTAGGGGAGGGTCAGAGGAAGAGAATCCTCAAGCAAACTCCATGCCGAGTGCAGAGCCTGATCTCATGAAATCATGAGCTGAAACCAAGAGTCGGAAGCTTAGCTGACTGAGCCACCCAGGCGCCTCAATATGCATATGAATTATTGAGGGGTGTTGTTAAAATGATTCAGTGGGTGTTCTGGTTATCTGTTGCACAGCAGATCATCCCAAACTTAGTGGCTTAAAACAGCCATTAAATGATTACTCATTTATTTTGCTTACAAACCTGCAATTTGGGCAAGGCCTGATAGGGATAGCTTGTCCCCATACATGCTTAGTTGGGAAAGTTGGATTCTGAGGGTAACTTAACAGCTGGTGGTTGAAATCATTTGAAGGTTTACTCATAGTCTGGTGGTTGATGCTGGCTGTTAACCGAGATCCTAGATGGGACTTTTGACCAGAAAGCTCATATGTATCCCTTCCAAGTGAATGCTTGGCTTCCTGACAGCATGGTGGCTGGGTTTCACCAAGTGTCCCAACAAAGCAATGTGAAAGTGCATGGCCGTCATTTTCTGAGCCATCAGAAAGAATGAAATCTTGCCATTTGCAACGATATGGATGGAGCTAGAATATATTGTGCTAAGCGAAATAAGTCGGTCAGAGAAAGACAAATACCATATGATTTTACTCATATGTGGAATTTAAGAAACAAAACAGATGAAAATAGGGGAAGGGAAAAAAAGGAGGGACGCAAACCATAGGAGACTCTTAATGATAGAGAACAAACTGAGGGTTGATGGAGGAAGGTGTGTGGGTGATGAGCTAGATGGGTGATGGGTGTTAAGGAGGGCACTTGTGATGAGCACTGGGTGTTATATGTAAGTGATGAATCACTAAATTCTACTCCTGAAGCCAATATTACACTATATGTTAACTAACTGGAATTTAAATAAAAACTTTGTTTGAAAACAAAGCTAGTTAGTTTTAAATTAATTTATCTTTATGACATCAATTTTTTAAATCCTGGGAAAATAATTTAATGTAGTCTCAAGGTCATATAGAACTATGAACCACCCCCAAAAAGTGATAAGATAACCTTATGGGATGCTTCTCTTACAGAATCACTGAGGTCCATTCATTGTGAACTAGGGATTATTGAGTACCTTCAATGAGCTAGACACTGTTCCAGGTGCAAGGGCTACAAGATGAACAATGTTCCTGCTGCTATGAAGCTTACTTTGGGAGGGGAGGGTTGGGAGGAGCAAACTATAAACAAGTAAATAAATAAGTCATCACTTCTTAAAGTGTGGTCCATGGACTTTTGAGAATCGCCAAGACCCTTTCAGGTGTCTGCAAGATCAGTATTACACATGGGTGAAATATCCATCCAAAGTACAAATGAAAAATGGATTTTAATATAATGGAGGACAAAGTGTTCATTGATAGGGTTTCTGATTCCACACTGCAGTTAACCTTTCAGAAACTAATACTTGTCAAGTTTTGGTATAGTATCAAAGAAGAATATCTGAAAATGCTATGTCTACTTTTCCAACTACACTCTGTATAAAGCCAGATTATCTTCCTAAATTTAAACCAAAACAAGATACTGCAATAAATTGAATGCAGAAGCAGTTAGGAGAATTGAGCTTTCTGTTAAACCAGGCTTTAAAGAGACCTGCAAATGTGTAAAGCAATACCGCTCTTCTTGCTTATTTTTTTGTCCAGAAAATATATTTGTTTTTATATAAAATATGCTATTTATGTTTGCATATAATGAGTTTTCATTGATGTCTAAAATCAATTGACAAATACTTCATAGAGTTTTCTCATTTTTAATTTTGAATATGATAAATATGGATAGATGTAAACCACATCAAGAAAAGCTTTTAGAAATACTCCGTAGCAGCGGGTGCCTGGCTGGCTCAGTTGGTTAAGCGACTGCCTTCGGCTCAGGTCATGATCCTGGAGTCCCAGGATCGAGTCCCGCATTGGGCTCCCTGCTCAGCAAGGAGTCTGCTTCTCCCTCTGGCCCTCCCCCCTCTCATGCTCTCTCCCTCTATCTCATTCTCTCTCTCAAATAAATAAATAAAATCTTAAAAAAAAAAAATACTCAGTAGCGGCAAACATTTCCCAAGGGGTGTGAACCTTCACACTTCTAAGTTGCATCACCTGTCATCTTGTGTGGCCATTTAGTATGTCAGAACCCATACCCTGCCGTGTGGTCTCATCTGAGTCCAGAAATAGGAGCAGGTGGAAACTCTGGGTGTGTGGTTTGCCTGTTTATGTCGTGGCAGCAAGAGGTAGAGCCATGCACTGAGGTGAAACGAGAAGCTGAGGGTCTGACAGGTGGCTGGTGCCAAGGGAGCTGGGAAGGCATATATCCTTGTGTCCGATACAAGTGTATCTTGGTCACCTTTTCATGGCAGTACCTATAGGCCCATTCATTCTTCAAAACAGACATATGGCTTTATAATATTATAAGGATGAATGATGATTTTTTTAACCCAGTTCCCATTGTCAGGCATTTGGGTTGTTTCCAACTTTTGCTTTACAAATGATGCTGAAATGACCAGCTCATGAAATAAACATTGAAAAAATGAACAAGATAATTGCAGTAGTGATCAGTGTTTTGTAGACAATCACCAGAATATAAGCCTCATAGGAGTAGGGATTTTTAAAAAAGATTTTATTTATTTGAGAGAGAGAGAGGGAGGGAGAGTCTGAGCGGGGGTGGGGGAGGAGCAGAGGGGAAGGGAGAGGGAGCAGGAGAGAGAATCTCAAGCAGACTCTGAGCTGAGTGTGAGCCTGACGCGGGGCTCGATCCCATGACCCTGAGATCCTGACCTGAGCTGAAACCAGGAGTTGGACACTTAACTGACTGAGCCACCCCAAGTGCTCCCGGAGTAAGGATTTTAATGTGTTTTGTTCACCACTATATCCCCAGCAGTTAGAATAGGGCCTGTCATATAGCGGATACTCAAGAAGGATTTGCAAAAAAGTCTGGAACAAGATATGATAGTGATTGGGAGCAGTACTCAGGAACACCTGCATTTAAGCTGGGAGCTGAGTGAGGGGAGAGAGCCAGCCTTGGGAAGGGTGAGGGTTTCCAGGGGTTTTCAGGCAGAGGCGAGAGGCTTGCAAAGGCTGAGACCTCTTGGCATGTTTGAAAAACGAAAAGGTTCATGTGCTGGAGGGTGGTGAGCGAGGGAAGAGTGTCAGACATGAGGTTGGAGAAGACAGTGGGGCCAGATCAACAGGACCTGGTCAGCCCTCATAATAAAGAGTTTCAAGTTTACAAGGCAGCTGAAAAACACTGTGGTTTTACCAGGAAAATGACATGATCTGATTTATGTTTTTAAAAGCTTACTCTGACCACCTCATACCTACGAGGATGGCTACTGCCAAATATATTTATATATATTTAAGTGTTGGTGAGAATGTGGAGAAATGGAGACCCTTGTGCACGGCTGGTGGGAATGTAAAGTGGTGTAGGCACGATGGGACACAATATGACCGTTCCTCAAAAAAATTAAAAATAGAATTACCAGAGGATCCAGGGGTTCCACTCCTGGATGTATCCCCAGAAGAATTGAAAGTAGGGACTTGAGCAGCTATTTGTACGCCCATGTTCATAGCATCATTTACAATAGCCAAAAGGTGAAAACAGCCCAAATGTCCATCATCAGGATGGATAAACTAAAAGGGGTATGCACATAAATGGAATATTCTTCAGCTTTAAAAAAAGGAAGGAAATTCTGGCTCTGCTACCACATGGATGAAGCTGAACTAAGCCAGTTATAAATGGACAAATGCTGTGTGATTCTACTTATAGGAGGTACAGAGAGTCACCAAACTCTTAGAGACAGGAAGCAGAATGGTGGCTGCCAGGAGCCAGGTGAAATGGGGAAATGAGGGTTGTTTAATGGGGACAGAATTTCGGTTTTGCAAGATGAAGAGTTCTGTGGATGCTAACGGCTGCCACTGACCTGTACACCTAAAAATGGTTAAAATGGGAAATTTTTATGTTAGGCCTGTTTTACCACAATTCTAGATGTGCTCTAGAGAAAAGTTTGTAGAGGGACATGGCTGGTGGTCCTGTCAGTAGCCTTCCTTCTTCCTGACCGTTATCTGTTTTCTCCTCTCTCCTTCTGGCAGAGTAGGACTTAGTTCACATTTCCACTCCCTGTCCTAACAGCTGTAAGCTCTAGGAGAGAATGATCCACCCCCTCCTTCGGGGGTGAGCCTCCCTGCATAAGGCAGAGGTTCCTAAAATGCAGCCAGAGGCCCTGGGGTTTCTGAGACCCTTTTTAGGGGTCTGTGAGTTTCTCCCTTTTCCAGCTACATATCTGAATGAGGCTGGATTTTTTTTTTTTAAATACTTACTTCTACCAACAGATTCCAACAGATTCAACGAATGCAAAAGCATATATGAGAATCCAACTGTCTTACACTAAGCCAAATATTAAAGTATTTGCAAAAATGGAAAGCAAGGCCACTGTTCTCATTCAATGCTTTCACTATGGCTAACAACAGAACTTCCATATGATCCAGCAATCCCTCTTCTGGGTATAACACTCCCCAAAAGGAAATCAGTATCTTGAAGAGATATGTGCACTCCCATGTTCATTGCAGTATTATTCACAAGAGCCAAGACATGGAAACAACCGAAGTTTTCGTCGACGGATGAATTGATAAAGAAATTGTATGTACATTCGATGGAATATTCTCCAGCCTTAAAAAAGAAGGAAATCTTGCCATTTGTGACAACATGGATGAACCTGGAGGACATTATGCCAAGTGAAATAAATCAGACACAGAAAGAAAAAAAAAACTGCATGATCTCACTTCTATGTTGACTCTAAAAAAAGTCAAATACATAGAAGCAGAGAGTAGAAAGATGGTTTCCAGGGCCTAAAGTAGGGAGAAATAGGGAGATGTTGGCCAAAAGGTACAAAGTTGCAGTTATGTAGGATGAGTAAGTCTAGAGATCTAACATACAACATGACTAGAGTTAATAATACTGTATTGAATACTGGAAATTTGCTGAGAGAACAGATTTCAGGTGCTGTCATCACGCACACACTTGGTAACTATGTGCGAGGACAAGTATGTCAATGAGCATGATTGTAGTAAGCACTTGTATGTATATCAAATCATCATGTTTACATCTTAAATACATGTAATTTTTATTTTAAAAATGCTTTTGCTTTGGAAAATACAGCTATTAACACGTTAACATTTAATGGATTTGTTGTTGTTGTTTTTAAATTAATAATTATTTAGAAATTTTAGTAATAGATATAAACTTGGAATCCTTAATTTTTTTTTTAAAGATTTTATTTATTTGACAGAGAGAGACACAGCAAGAGAGGGAGCACAAGCAGGGGGAGTGGGAGAGGGAGAAGCAGGCTCCCCGCCAAGCAGGGAGCCCGATGCGGGGCTCGATCCCAGGACCCCGGGATCATGACCTGAGCCGAAGGCAGACGCTCAATGACTGAGCCACCCAGGTGCTGGAATCCTTAATTTTTAAGCACCTGAACTGGTCCCAAGATAAACAATGTTTGAGAACCACTGGCCTGGAGTAATGCCATTCCCTTTGCTGGGAGTTGGTGTGGGAAGGTTCATGGACCTCAGAAATGTCCAATGAGAACAGAGAGGAAGTCTACTGGGAAGTTTCTGGGAAAAGTTTGTCTAGTCCTAGAAGTGAGCCCCAGGAAGGCATTCTCTTCTTCCTCTGGATGTTGATGTGTCTGGATGTGATGCGTGGAGCTGCCAGGGCTGCCTTCCTACCAGCTTGAGGAGAAACACACCACCAAAGATGGCAGTGATGTTTCCAAATTTCATGATTACAGTAATTCGATGAACATCTTTCTACATAATATATCTTTGCTTGAGTATTTTGGTGGAATAAATTCTTAGAATCGGAGGTGCTGGATATCATCAGAATATAGACATTTAAAATTTTAATATCAACTGTTGGTAAGTTGTCTTCCCCCAAGTTTTTACCAACAAAAATGTCTCCCAATATTTATTTAACAAGCACTTATGTAAAGTTTACTATGTGCTAGGCAACTGTTCTAAGGTTTTTACAAATATTAACTCACTAATAGTATATGTGAATGCCTATTTCTCTATACCTTTGCTAAATTATTATTTATTCCTGCTTATCTGAGAAGCAGAAAATATCTTATAGTTGCATATCTTTACAACTTGCAGTTAGTATGGTTGAACATTTTTAAAATGTTATCTTTAAATGGTCTATTCATGCCCTTGGTCCAATTTCCTTCTGGGTTTCATCTTTCTTGTTCTTATTAATTTCTAAGAGCTCTGTGTATATTAGGGATAATTGCCCTTTAATATCTTATGTGTGATAGATAAAGTTCAATAATCACTGATTCACAATTCCAACACCTAAGAAGTCCTTAAGTTTGTCAATTTGGTGCAAATTCATTTGATAACAAAATGTGACCTCAGCTGACATAAGACTATTTTTAGCCTTTGTATATTCCACTTAATGTGAATAGTGGAATTTTCTTCAGCAAAACTGAAGAAAAAGACTGATTATACGGCACTGGCCTAGACCTCACTGGTGGTAGTATTTATATACTATATATTACCTTTTCTAAGTTTGGAAAAACTCAAAATCCCATGAAAGCTTTGTCCCCAAGGATTTCAAGTAAGAGATTGCGGAGTTTATTTACACACATAATGTTTGAGGGTTTTCTAGTGCCTCTGAGGCCTTCCACCCGATAAGGCCTGCATGCCGTTGGATATAGGAGTTAAAATTCAGGGCAGAGATTAGGGTTAGAGAAGCAGATTTTGGATTTATCAGCATATAGATGATGATTACATTAGAATCATGAGGGCACATGTCAGAAACTGTGCATTGCCAGAAGAGCAATGGGAACATCGGTGTTTAAGGGATGAATGAAGAAGCGTGGAGAAGCAAGCAGGAATTGGACAGAGCAGAGGTGTGATCATTCTGGACTGTGACCAACAACAGTGGCCATGGACGACACAGTGCAGTTGCCTGGCTTCACAGTCTCAGTGGAGTTATTGTTGGATGTCAGAGTGAATGTAGCCTTTTGGAGCATGTGTGCGGGGAATGGGGCAGGAAGGGCTCATGGTTGCCTCTGTGTCCAGGCTCAGGGATCTGGCCTCAACATTCCTAACAACCCAGCATATTTCCATCAGTCTTCTTGGGAAGGGTTATGCAGGCTCCCTCTCCCATAAGTTCTGTGAAAAGATTTGCAGCACTTTCCCAGCCCCATCAGCTCCCTGTGGGCCCCATCCTCTAGCAAATGGCTCAGACCTTAACATGCGCGAGCTATTGCGATAGTGGGTGTGGGCAGAAGTTGGTCCCTGACACTGATGCTGGGCCAGAGGAGACCAGAAGGAGGTTCGACTTCTTCCGTTTATTCTTTCAGATAGGCCATGTCGGCAACCTTGGCAGGAGCAGTTAGAAAATACTTGCTGGTAGACCGCCACTTTCAAAGACAGGACAGCTGGAACCTTCTAACCTGCCCACTGCAGAACAGTCTGTAAACCAGTTACATCTGGTCTCCTGTCTCATGGAAGAAAAATCTGTTTTTCCTTTTCAGTTGAATGTTCTCAGTCTTCAAATGTGTGCCTTTTGTTCATTCTAATTCGCCTACATCTGCATAAAACAAAAGTTCATTTTCAGAGCAGTGTGGAGGGGGACTGTGCACAATCCCAGTTATTGTATAGAAAAGCTGTGTGCCTAACTTTTTATTCAGCGAGAAAATAATATATCCAAGATGTTAACGTGGGTGTTTTCTGTAGCTCATACTGGTGATGTCTTGTCTCTCAAGAAACAATGGGCGTTTATTTGGAATTGCTTAGATTTAGTTACACTACTTTTTATTTCAAATGGCTCCCCAAATGGCTCTTAAGTGGGTGAAAAAATGAGTTAATTTCTTGAATATTTTAAATAGTTCTCATAGGTTCTAATCTTACCTACAGTGGAGACATTTGGAAGTTTATAATGTTAACATTATTTCATCAAGCTAATATGAAATGAGGAACATTAAATATTTTGGTGTAGGTCATGACACAAATAATTCCAATCCTGAGCTAATTTTTGCATACATTTTCTTTAAAAAGCACTTCTCTTCCAACACTACTGAATTGTACACCTAAAAATAATTAAAATGGTAAATTTTATGTGCATCTTACCACAATAAGACAAACTTCTAAATTTTCAAAATTTGGAGCATTTATTTAATAAAGAAGTACTTTCAATAAATGTTTATTTCCATTTGAGAGAACTTGTGGATTTGTTTTCATATATAGTCAGTGATTATGAAGGCTTAATTTAAAATAAACCCTTCAGATGTGAGATATATCTATTTATATTTGTTTTTATATATATTTGAACTCAGAGAAACATTTTACTTAAAAAATTTGGAATGTTCATAAATTTGCATGTCATCTTTGCACAGGGGGTCATGTTAATCTTCTGTGTATCATTCCAATTTTTAGTATATCTGCTGCTGAAGCAGGCACCAGATTTTTTTTTAACTCTAGAAAAGGTTACTTGGCATCAAAGAATGATAGAGCAACAAGAGATGGAAGAGTCACCATGAGGTTTTCAAATGACAATGCATTGTTCTACAAATGAGTAAGTTAAATTCTGTTAGGTCAAGAACCTGGAACTAGCATCCAAAGCCCTCTTCAAAGGAGAGCCACTGAAGACAGAATACCAAGCTGAGCCCTGAAAAGTCAAACATGCTTTAGAAAACTTGTTTCAAAAAGCAGTGGTTCCAGGACGCCTGGGTGGCTCAGTCTGTTAAGCAGCTGCCTTCGGCCCAGGTCATGATCCCAGAGTCCTGGGATCGAGTCCCACATCGGGCTCCTTGCCCAGATTTTAAATAAAATCTTTAAAAAAAAAAAAAAAGCAGTGATTCTCCCACCCCCAAATCAAAACAAAACAAAAAAAGGGTTCCCTGGTCCACCTTACCTGTTTGCCACTCTCCAGAAGCAGCCACTTTCATTTTTTTCATCTCCCAATCCCTGCTACTTCTTGATTATTCATGGTTAAGCATTATCAGTTGTCACTATGGAAGATGAGGAGTGAACCCTCTTCATCACACATACACACACATACACTCCCACCTAACCTCTCCTCCTCTCAATTAGTGAAGACTTTTTGTTTTCTGAATATTTTTTTCTTATGGTCCCTTGGTTTTTTGTTTCTTTTTTTAAAATTAATTAATTAATTTGACAGAGAGAGACCAGCGAGAGAGGGAACACAAGCAGGGGGAGGGGGAGAGGGAGAAGCAGGCTCCCCGCGGAGCAGGGAGCCCGATGCGCGGCTCAATCCCAGGACCCTGGGATCATGACCTGAGCTGAAGGCAGACGCTTAATGACTGAGCCACCCAGGCCCCCTGTTTGTTTCTTTTTTAGTGGAGACAAACTTTTTTATTATTTCAAAACCTGAGAATATTAGTGGTAGCTCTTTAAAATGTTCCCTTCTCCCTTCATAGACCCACTTTCTATTTTTTTGTTAATTTTTTTTTTAAGATTTTATTTATTTATTTGACAGAGAGAGAGAGAACACAAGTAGGCAGAGCGGCAGGCAGAGGGAGAGGGAGAAGCAGGCTCTCCACCGAGCAGGGAGCCAGAGGTGGGGCTCGATCCCAGGACCCCAGGATCATGACCTGAGCCGAAGGCAGCCGTTTAACCGACTGAGCCACCCAGGTGCCCCTCTCCCTATTATTTTTAAAATTTGTTTTGTTTTGATCCTTTCACTTTAAAGGCTTTCCTCAAATGCCTGATGATCCTTGGTTGCCTGTACATATTTAAGATGGCGACACAAAGAAGCTGACTGGAAGCAATTAATTCATGTAAGTAAGATTTCTTGACTGACATTTCTGAAACTGCTTCCTTGGGTACCCTCAGTATCAGCTGTCAAATTTTTCACAGAAGAATCTTATCTTCTGGATGGGGAGCATAAGCCTGGCTGCCAGCATTCAGGTAGCCAAGTGAGGGGAAAAGGGCTGAAGTTTTAAATAATAATTATAAACTTTCATATTACTTTCTGTATCAGTCATGGCCCAAAGGGATTAAGTATAAATGGGTACAGACAACTTCAAAGAACACTCTAGGGCTAAGGGAGAGTACCCAAGAAAGACACAAACCTTGAAGGGGGCCCCTCCCCCATGTCTGGGATTCAGATCTCATTGGCGAAGGTGTGACTGCAGTCCAGTGGATGGTGAAGTTTTCTAGGGTTCCCAGGCAAGCAGGGAACCATGACTGGCACTGGGAAGAACCATATATCCCTGGGATACAAGAGGGGTGAGCCTAGCACACCCCTCCTCCAGAGGATAGGTGAGCAGGAAATGCCTCTCCATGAGGCTGAAGGGCAGGCAGGCTCACAGAGGGAATCAGGCCTTTGTAAGTCCATTCACCGGCCACCAGAGAGGCAGTCACATGGCCAGGGCTGCAAGCTCACTTAGAGACTATGTATCCTGGAGCTAAGAGCCACTGGATGTCTCCACCCAAAACCACAACAAACACACCACTAACAACTGGATGGTATTAACAAGAAAAAGCAAACTAAAGCATGCCAGCTGAGAAAGCAGAAATGGAAAAATGCTTGAAGGGTCCAGCTCAATCCTATAGTGTAGCCAATTGTATTAGTTTGCTAGGGCTGCCATAACCAAGTACCACAGCCTGACTGACTTAACAGAAATTTATGGTCTCACAACTGAGGAGGCTGAAGTCCAAAATCAGGGTGTTGGCAAAGTTGATTCCTTCTGAGGGCCAAGGGAAGGATCTATGCCAGACCTCTCCTTGGGTTGTAGATGACTGTGTTCTTCCTGTGTCTCCTCACACCATCTTCCCTCTGTGTCAAATTAGTCTTTATAAGGACCCCAGACATAGTGGATTAAGAGACACTCTGGTGACCTTTAACTTCATTACCTCTGAAAAGACCCCATTATCCAAGTAAGGTCATATTCTAAGGTGCTAGGGGTTTGGACTTTAACATAGGAATTGAAGGGGGGGGCGCACAATTCAACCCCTAATAGCAACTAAGCTATTGATAATTGATAATTGGCATGCTCCTTACTCCTCAGTAGGTCACCTTACCCTCAGCTCTTCCTGGTGTTTCCTAGTATAGAGACCCTCTGTTTTATCCCTTCTAAATAAACACACAGGCTTATGCAGGGATGTTGGAGAGGCAGTTGCCAAGCTGCGTAGTATTGAAGACCCCATCTGGGGATCAAATTTAAAGTCCTAAATACTTTCAACTAATCCTATATTCAGGCTCCTCCCGCTGGTACCTGATGTCATATTCATAACGTTTGGGAGTTCTATGGGGGGGATATTGGGTTGCTTCTTGGCATTCCCCACTGTTGGCTTAGGAGTCAGGTTTCTGGGGTCTGCTAAGTTTTGCTTTCCAGTTTCCAGAATGTTATTGCTGTCATCTCCATTTCCTGTGGCTTTATAAATTATTAAATAAACCTTTTATCTCAGAATAATTTTAGATTTACAAGGTTGTAAAGGTAATAGAGGGAATTTCCTTATACCCTCTACCCAGTTTCTCCTAATGTTAACATCTTACATCACCATTGCATCAAAACTAAGAAATTAACTGTTACGTTCCTTATTCACCAGGTTTTCCACTGGTTATCTTTTTGTTCCAGGATCCAATCTTAAGACACCACACTGCATTTAGTTGTCAAGTCTCCTTAGTCTCCTGTGATTTTTGACAGCTTGTCTTTCCTTGTTTTTCATGACCACGACACTTTGGAAGAGTACTGGTTAGCATTTTGTAGAATGATCCTCTAATTGGTTTGTCTGGTGTTCTTCTCACAATTAGACTGGGGTGAGGAGTTTTGGGGGAGAATAACAGTGGTGAAGTGCCCTCCTCACATATGAGGGATACAAAATATCTACATGTATCATTGGCAATCACTTGGTTAAGGTAAAAAGTTCAGCAGTGGCTCTCTTCTGTAAGGTAGAACCTGCCTGATGGTAAATGAGGCTGTTATAGAACTAGATTCAATGGAGGGGATGGAATTCTCCCCACCTTCTCCAATATAAAGGCCAGGTGGTGGTGCCTAACTAGCAGAAGACAGATGAATACAACTATCATACTGTGCAACAGGGCTGGCCTGGCAGCCGAGGGGACTGGACTCAAAGAGAATTATAGATATGACTAACAGAACACAGTATGTCTAGGGGCAACATATATGGGCAGTTTTTACCAGCAGGATATTGATGGAAGATGACAGGGAAGCTGAGGGTAGTTGCCCTAATAAAGTCACAACCCTTTCCCCAGTTAGCCAAGCCAGTTTTCCAACTCAGAACACACAATAAAGAGGTTGAGAACCCAGAAGGAAGGACCTGGCAGCAACACAAGCATGCACAAACTAAAACAATTGCCCATCTGGCCCCAAAAGGAATTAAGGTCATTTATTCAGAACTGTACAACAGAGAAAGGGGGATAGGGATACCTGAATATTTTGAGGGAGGGCTACTGGACACAGGCCGGGGTTGACACTGACACCCAGAAATCTGAAGCATCATCATGGCGGGAGGGGTGCATATAGAGGCACAGTAATAATAACAGAAGTGTTGGGCGGTGCCTGGATGGCTCAGTTGGTTAAGTGTCTGACTTAGGCTCAGGTCATGATCCCAGAGTCCTGGGATCGAGCCCTGCATCGGGCTCCCTGCTCAGTGGGGACCCTGCTTCTCCCTCTTCTGCTCCCCCTGCTTGTGCTCTCTCCCGTCAAGTAAATTAAAAAAATAAATAAATAACAGAAGTGTTGGCCAAGTTATAAATGTATATGTGCCCATATTATAACTGCATTATGCTAATGGGTTGGAAGAATATTGTTAAAATGTCTATGCTACAAAGCAATCTACAAATGTAATGCAATCCCTATCAAAATACCAACAGCATTTTTCAGAGCTAGAACAATCATAAAATTTGTATGGATCCACAAAAGACCTTGAATAGCCAAAGCAATCTTGAAAAAGAAAAATGAAACTGGATATATCACAATTCCAGACTTCAAATTATATTACAAAGCTGCAGCAACGATCAAAACAGTATGGCACTGGCACAAAAATAGACACACAGATCAATGAAACAGACTAGAAAACCCAGAAATAAATCCACAATTATATGGTCAATTAATCTTCAATAAAGGAGGAAAGAATATGCAATTGGAAAAAGTCTCTTTAACAAACGGTGTTGGGAAAACTGGACAGCTACATGCAAAAGAATGAAACTGGACACTGTCTTTCACCACACAAAAATAAACTCAAAAATGGATTAAGGACCTAAATGTGAGACATGAAGTCATAAAAATCCTAGAAGAGAGCACAGTAATTTCTTTTGACATTGGCGATAACAACATCTTTCTAGTTAAGTCTCCTAAGGCAAGGGAAATAAAAGCAAAAATAAACTTTTGGCACTGCATCAAAATAAAAAGCTTCTACACAGGAAAGCAAACAGTCGACAAAACTAAAACACAATATACTGAATGGGAGAAGGTATTTGCAAATGACATATCTGATAAAAGGGTTAGCATCCAAAATACATAAAGAACTGATACAGGGCGCCTGGGTGGCTCAATTAAGTGTCTGACTCTTGTTTTTGGCTCAGGTCATGATCTCATCATCTTGAGATTGAGCACTGCGTTGGGCTCCGTGCTCAGTGGGGGGTCTGCTTGAGATTCTTTCCCTCTGCCTCTCCCCCCACTTGCTCATTCTAAAAATAAATCTTAAAAAAAAAAACCCTTAAAAACCAAATAATCCAATTTAAAAATGTACAGAAGACACTTCTCCAAAGACATCCAGATGGCCAACAGACATGAAAAGATGCTCAACATCACTCATCAGGGAAATACAAGTCAAAACCACAATGAGGGATCACCTCACACCTATCAGAATGGCTAATTAAGACACAAGAAAACAGGTATTGGTGAGGATGTGGAGAAAAAGGAATGCTCTTGCACTGTAGGTGAGAATGCAAACAGTATGGAGGTTCCTCAAAATGTTAAAAATAGTACTATCCTATGATCCAGTAATTGTACTGTACTTATCCCCAAATTACAAAAACATTAATTCAAAGGATACATGCACCCCTATGTTTATTGCAGCACTATTTACAATGGCCAAACTATGAAAACAGCCCGTGTCCAATGATAGATGAATGGATAAAGATACCGTGTGCATGTGTGTATATATGTATATAATAGAATATTACATGTATATAATAGAATATTACCTATCTATCCATAAAAAAGAATGAAAACTGATAAGAACAGATACTACACTTGATCTTAGCCAAAAGGCCAGGAAGCGATGAAATGTTGCCATTTGCAACATGGATGGATCTAGAGAGTATAATGCTAAGTGAAGTCAGAGAAAGACACATACAATATGATTTCACTCGTATGTGGAACTCAAGAACATTAACGAGACGAGGAAATACAAGAGTGAGAACAAACCAAGAAACAGACTCTTAACCATAGAGAACAAACTGTTGGTTACCAGAGGGGAGGTGAATGAAAGAGGTGATGGGGATTAAAGAGTACTTATCATGAGGAGCAGAGTAATGTATAGAATAGTTAAAAAAAAATGCATATGCTTTGCAGGCTCATCTCTTGGGTCATTTCCCTGTCTGCATGTGTAACTAGAATTGACATACTCAATAAGTGGCAGGACTCCCCACATGCAACTTTGGCCTGTGGGATACAGGCTATGCCAAAGGCAAACAGAAGCCTCTGAAACTGCTGTGCCCTCCCTTCCCACACCTACCAGCCAAATCAGTATATAATGTGCTCCCTTCAGATTACAGGAGGACCAAAAGCAGTTTACATTCACATGTAGCAGACAACATACACGTACAATTTTGCTCCAGGGCCATGTTAACTCTCCTGCCCTCTGTCCTAAGTTTGAAGTGATCTGGATTATCTGGTCATTCCACAGAACATCACATCGACACTGTTAAGCTTATTGAGCTGGATGAGACAGAAGTGGTTAGCACACTGGAGGCCCTGATAAGACAGACTGCATCAGTGTCCAGTTAGGAGATAACCTTATTAAGAATCTGTTTCCATTTAAATCTCTCCATGAAAGGGAAAAATGACAGAGGCTCATAGAGCACTCTTAAAAGATAATAACCAAATAACATACAAAAACACGGAAAAAAGGCACAACTGGTCCACTGGATGAGGATAATGAAATGATCATTTTGAAACTTTCAAGTAAAGGAAAAGAATCAATCATTTATCCTGTTTTCCCTATACAAACTATACCACTGGGTAATCAAATAGATGAAGGCAAAGTTCTCAATCGCAACCAACAAGTGAAAGAATGACCAAATTAGAATATTGCCATTCTGGGGTGCCTGGGTGGCTCAGTCGTTAAGCGTCTGCCTTCGGCTCAGGTCATGGTCCCAGGGTCCTGGGATCGAGTCCCACATCAGGCTCCCTGCTCGGCAGGAAGTCTGCTTCTCCCTCTCCCACTCCCCCTGCTTGTGTTCCTGCTCTCGCTCTGTCAAATAAATAAAATCTTTAAAAAAAAAAAAAAATGCCATTCTGTAACCCCTAATTAATTGATGGATAAAGGGACTGATCATCAATGGCAGCTTATAACCCAGTAAGAACTAGACATTATGTGCCACCTGATGGAAGAGTACCACACCACCTATGAAGTAATGCTGCCCCCCTCCCAACAAAAACAAAAATCTGAATCTGAAGTCTCTGGATCCAGAATAAATTCACAGGAAATACCAAGGACAGTTAGTATCAAAGGAATGCAATCAGCAAAATTTGGGAATCTACACAACGAATAACCTCTTTTCCTCATAAACTAATTATTAGGGGGAAAAAATGGGAGGGAATACTACTGCAATATATGGATTTTAATTGGATCTGGATTCAAACAGTTTATAAACATTGAAATTTTGTTTAGGAAATTATTTTTTGTGTGTGATAATGGTATTTGTATGTTTTAAGGAGTATTTTAATATATATGCTGAAATATTTATGTATAAATACATATGATATCTGGGATTGCTTCAAAATAATAAGGGGAGGGGACACACAAGTGGGGTTATGGATGAAATAAGATGAAGATTAGCCATGAGCTGCTTAATTGTTGAAACTGAGTGATAGGTACTTGGATCTTCATTATTTACTATATGCTTTTATATGTGATTAAACATTTGGAATTTAAAAATATTATCCCTCTCCCGTACCCCCAACAAAAAGCCAAATCACCACTAGAATTCATGAATAGTCTTTTAGTTTTCTCCAGCTAGGCCTGAATGACCACTGAGGACCACTGAGTAAATATTGAAAAAACAAACACATCTTATACAGGTTAATGAAACAATCGGGCTCAGATCAACAGAACCATGTAGGGAGGCTACACTAAATAACATAGGTGAGACTGAGGATTCATTTCTGGCTCTTAATTTTTCAGTCTACATATTTAATACCCACTGTCCAAAGAGTATGCAATACATTAGGAAACAAAATATATACGAGTATAACATTTTAGTCACCATCTGCAAGACAAAAGGCCACTTAGTCCTATAAAATCAACCTAATACTTAATCAAATAAATTTTAAGAAAGTTATTACATTTCAAAAAATTTTTCCTCTTTATTTAAACATAAAACACATTTACAGCATGCAGGTTAACTTAAAACTTAAAAATTATATGGCGTCTTCCCAAACCAATTATCTTTGAGTGTATCTTCAAGCACTGAAAATAAACCAACATATTCCACAGGTATACGCAGATTCTTTTCTGTCACCTTATGTCAAATTGAAAGTTACGAACAGTAGCTTGCTTAAGTTAGGCAAATAATTTAATTGATCACCATGAATAAATATTACTTTTATTTCACTGAGTTTCTTTTCTGAACCATTTATCAATACCATTCAGAGGAACGTTAATATTCAGTCAAAAAAAAAAAAGACACCGCTAATTGAAGTAAGCGTCAATGTTCTAGATGATCAGAAATTTTCATTTGTAAGAGTAAATGCTGTTTAATGACCTACCATAGCAAAAAGAGTTCACTGAAAACTAATTTATGAAATTCTTTGTACACTTTGTGAAAGTCTGAAATTATAAATAGAAAAGAACCACTTCGATATTTAAAAAACCCTAACATGGTGTATTCTGAACCACATGCTAGATACAATTGTTTGTTACACAGCACCAATACCCGTGATACATCTTACAAGAATGAAACTACCATAATGTTCAGATGAAAGAGAAAAAAAATTCTATTTCATTTAATACTGCCAAAGAAGCTTTCTTTTGAAAACAAAGTATCAGTGTCTATGTGAATGCAGTCCAATATTTCTCCATTTAGAAAACTATCACCAAAATTAGGCTATAGCACTTTTTTTTAGTTAACTGTATTACTTCAATCTTGCTGCACACCAAGTTTTCATCTCAATTTCTGGAGTGTTTCTTTTGACCAATCCGAAAAGCAACACAATCATTTTAAAGGTTGCAGACTACAACAGCAAGGACTTTTGACTGTTAAAAAAATAAATAAATAAATTTATCTTTTAAATCAAAACTATTATAAAAGTGGAAATTACAATAGTTAAATAGAAAAATAAGCCAATTATGATCTGAGTCTTCTATGGCTCCAAATTTAATACAAATATCTGTGTATAAAACTTTTTCAAAAAGTTAATTCTGCCAGCAAGATCCTAACACAGAATTTTCCAACTTTCTGTACTGACTGAATCACCTTAAATCGTCCTTCTCTGCAAATTTCTGCTAACATAGGTATAGTCACCCCACACACAGATGAAGCAAATATTGAAATCTCTCTCCCTATTACATTTAGAGCTTCCGAAAGTAATCTTTTGACGTCGTTTAATCAGCTGAGGAAAAAGTGGCAAAAACGGATACACTTAGTACGAATTACAAAATTATGGGCTATAGCCAATTAAAATTTCTTTGAGGATTATTAGTGACTTGCACTTTACTATTTCTAGACTAACTAAACAAGAAATAAATTACAGTATATGACTTAGTGTAGCAGGTTAAAAACACCTCAGGGATTTCAGACCAAAATTCACCTACAGATTTATAAGCTTACCGTTAAGTTCTTCCATACTTTTTCTCAATTTCCACTGGTTATAAATTTAGATCAACCAATACAGTAGTTAACAATATAAATGCTGTTTAATCCTGTAGAATCTTAATTCATTTCACTATATTAAGATGACAAATTAGTATCTGTCCAATTCTTGTATTAATTAGCAGGCTCACCAGAATGAAGCAGAGTGTTTTCATTCCATCACGCCATGTTGATTATAGAACTGGGAAGAGAAATAGAATTCCTTCTCCAAAACCTCTTTCTTAAACGGAGATTTGCTTTTGATATTTTAAGGTATTTCTCAACAGGCATTTCATGAAGAGAATTAAAGTAGCCGTGCTCAGTCTCAAATGCCTCGTTATGCAGTTTTAAGGTTTCAGTGCTCAAATAGTAGTTTTCAGAAGCAAACTTCAGACACAATACAAAATTTAACTCTGAAATCATTTCAAGGGATTTTAAAGTACAGTACTGACCTGATATATTTTGTGGGCATGTAGTGTTTTAAGTGGTGAAATTTATGACATTTAATCTAAATGTTCCATTTTCCCTAAAGTAAGGAAGACATTTTACTAAGAAAAGAAAAATAAGAAGCAGTAGCAGCTACGTAACTTAAACTGAGATTAAAAAACACAAACACACACAAAAAAAACCAAGTACAAAAAGCACAATCCTATATGGTACAGTTAGCTTGGCACAATGAAGACTAAATTTAAGACACGAAAGACAAACTGTGTAATAAATAGGACCACAGTTGTAAACTGTCATTTTTCCCCTCCTAAGACGCCAAAATTGCACTCTAGTTGTGTTGGGAAGCAGCAGAGTTTACAAGAAGAGTGGGTAGGAAGCGGCTGTACAGGCCAGGTATAATTTATACATTAAAAAAAGGTTGTAATTCTACAATTCCCAGGGGGTAGAGGTTATAGTCAGTGAATGACTCTGCTTGATATTATGTCCTCTTCATTCTTCAATTATTTTCAACGCCTGAAAACAGATGAGAAAATACTTTTATTTATACAAAACAAGTTTGAAGTAATCATGAAAAGAATGAAACAAGTAAATACAACATACCAACATATTTAAAAACATTTTAGCCACTAGCTTAGACCACTTTCCCCCACAGTAAAAAGATGGCACTATTAAATGATTTGATTCCTTTTCTTTTTATTTAGCTTCTAAGCAGTTTATGAACAGCACAATACTTAAAACGTCAACCCTTTGTTTTTATTCTCCCCAAGAGAGTTATAAGTACATGTAGGAATTAAATTTTTTGAAAAAAGTGAAATATGGTTAATAAAATAGAAGTCAGTAGACAGTGTCAGTGACAGTCTTAAGCCAAAGACCATGAACTAATAAGCAGTGTTATATTCATGGTAGCTGTAAAAAATAAAAAGTGGGGTGGAGAGAAGGATAGGTATAAACAAGAGATACATGCTATAGGAAAAGTAAGAGTGAAATCAACAATTCCAGCTGCTGTTACCTGGAAGCATCCTTGTATTAAACTACCTACTTGCCTATGTGTTTAGGAAAACTCAACTTGTCGAAAGTATTATGCAAGCCAGAAGACCAGCCATGTAAACCTGGGTTCTAAAAGAATCGGTATTATACATTATACAATTATACATTGTCATCTTTCCCAGAAATAAACCCAGTGTTTTGAAATGTTTTGCTTAATTAAAAAATTATTTAAAAATTTATCTACATATTATTTAATTTTTCAACAATTTATCACTTATGAGGCTGATATACTCCTCCATCATGGTTTAAGACTGACTGATCCAAGGCTTTAAAAAATAAAAACCACTATCCTTTGGACCAGCAATGAAACAATCCTGTTACCAATTATACTCCTATAGTTTTTATTTCAAGTCTTAAAAACCTAGTCTGGCTAGGTTAGCTATCTCCCTCATGTGCTAAACTGCTGTCATTACGCTGGGATCAGCATTCTACTTTCAAGCTAAAACTTAAGTTATATTTAACAAAGGCCTTGGTCTATCCTCTCTGCAAATGAGACAGGAGTTGAAAGTTTACACATGAATTCTAATGTGAGGACAATACCCAAAAGGAATAAACTTCTATCTGTATTTATATTTATGCTGTGAAAATCCCTTTGCCCACCTACACTTCCAGAAAAAGCAGCTTGCCTCTTACGGAACACCTGTTCTGTACTAGGTAACGACATTTTAGCTTGTATAATTCTCAAGAGTGACTTTCATTTCACTAACGAAGGGGCTCAAGTCATTACTCCAAATGGGGAAAAACAGATGCCATCTCTAACTGGCAGGAAAATGATCTACTGTATGTCTACAGATGTGACAGAGTATTAAACACATATTACTCTATTTGGTAGTCTTGTTAGAAATGCTTATACCCCATCTAATAAATGCTTTCATTATATAGGAAATAGAGGAACAAGCTATTACACATAGAAACACACACCCAGAGAAGGCATATGCGCAAGATAACTGGCCTAGTCTCTTCAATAAGTCAATGTCATTAAAAAGGGGAGATTTTTCTAGATTAAAAGAGACTTAGGAGGTCTAACTAAATGTAAACAGCAGTCGTGGATTATACCCTGGTTTAGATAAACCAGCTATAAAGGACTTGGGGGGAAAAACAATTAGAGAAATCTGAATGTGGATTGGTATTAGATAATATTAAAAATATTTTGTTAGGTGCAATAATGTTATTGTGGTTATAGAAAAAATGTTCTGTTTTATAAGTACATACATTAGCTTTAGACCATAAATACATAATTTATTTTCATGCTTAAGAAATTTAAAAAGAGTCAAAACAAAGAAATTAAATACTAAAAAAAGTAACTTGCTGAAGGTCATAAAAGTAGAAAAGTTGGGACTCCCAAACTTAGATGGAACTCCAATGTCTATATTCTTTTCACAATGTCACACTCTATTTTAAATCCTATACTGTATGGACAAAAAATTTTATGAGATTGTTGGGAAATGTGATTCCTTCAGAATATTGCTTAATTCTCTACTCAAACTGAGAACCAATCTTATTTAATACGTCAAAGTAAAAACAAGTCAGTTTATTTATATCTTGCTTTAGTATTCATCAGAGACAGTTAACTATCTTAATTATTTAGTTTTAATACCCAAAGCATAAAGAGATCTGGGACTTTCCTAAACAACAAAAATCTGAGTTTCTGCTATATGATGGAATACTAGGCAGCTTATTAGCTAATTAGCCATGTTGTACAAGAAAATGTTCAGAACAGGAGTGCCTGGGTGGCTCAGTCATTAAGCGTCTGCCTTCAGAACAGGTCATGATCCCAGGGTCCTGGGATGGAGCCCTGCATCGGGCTCCCTGCTTCTCCCTCTCCCACTCCCCCTGCTTGTGTTCCCTCTCCCACTGTGTCTCTCTCTGTCAAGTAAGTAAACAAAAATCCTTAATTAAAAAAAAAATGTTCAGAACATAATTGCTAAGTTAAAAAAGCAGGCTACAAAGAAACATATGTACTAGGAGTAGTATAAGAGTATTCATCAATCGTTTAAGTAATTAATTTATCTTTAGAAGATTTCATTTATTTGTCAGAGAGAGGACAGAGCACAAGCAGGGGGAGCAGCAGGCAGAGGGAGAGGGAGAAGCAGGCTCCCCACTGAGCAAAGAGCCCGATGAAGGGCTAGATCCCAGGACCCTGGGATCATGACCTGAGCCAAAGGCAGACGCTTAACCGACTGAGCCACTCAGGCGCCCCTTAAAATTAATTTAAAGATTATAATATGCAAAGAAAGCACCAGAAAGATATACAACACACAATATATTGGGTGGTATCTCTGGATGATATACATCTCTTACTTTGTGGTAAGTCTTTATCTTCCTACAAGGAACAGACATTACTCGTATGATTAGAAACAGATAAGACATAAATCTGATAGGAAAATCATTTGCAACAAGTAAATGGAAAAGGACACAGAAAGAATTCAAAAAAAGAAAAAAAAGAAAATATAAATGAACCAATAAATATATGGGAAAAAAATCCAAGTTCTTAATAAATCAACGGGATGCTTATTTTGAACTATTAAATCAGAAGCTTAAAAACTATTAATATTCAATGCTGGCAAAGATGCAACAAAATGGACAGCATCCTTGGCTAAGATGCAATTTGGCCTAGTCTTTCTGGAGAGCAGTGTATTAAAATGTTATCAAGAGCCTTAAAAATGTTCACACTTTCTTCTAATTCGACTTCTGGGATTCTTCTGAAAATAATCTAAAAGGGGGCGCCTGGGTGGCTCAGTCGTTAAGCGTCTGCCTTCGGCTCAGGTCATGGTCCCAGGGTCCTGGGATCGAGTCCCACATCGGGCTCCCTGCTCCGCGGAGAGCCTGCTTCTCCCTCTCCCACTCCCCCTGCTTGTGTTCCCTTCTCTTGCTGTCTCTGTCAAATAAATAAAATCTTAAAAAAAAAAAAAAATCTAAAAAAGGTGAGGGGGCACAGAAAGGTACTTCACACTTGAAATTTTCCAAACTGAAATTTCCACGTAAGAAATTTGAAATGTGAAACATTTTATATTAAATATAGAAGAAAATTATCTTAATTAAATGTCCAATAAAAGGGAATAGTTATAAACCATGGTATATCCATTAGACAGAATATAAGAGCTTTTAAAAACAATCCAGTATGTTAGGTTAAAAACATTAAGAACACAAATTTGAAAATAGAGTATGATCTGAACCATGAAAAAAAGACTAGAAGAAATCATGCCAAGTTATTTTTATAACTACATTAAAAAAAAAAAAAAACAACTAATATGAGAATCCAAAAAAAGTAGTATTTAACAACCAATGGCTGAACATTTCCATGTAGAGCTATGATTCCAAAGCCAGATAGAGTAACTACAAACCTGTGGTTACTGTGTAACAATTACACTTGTTTGCCGCCTCCGCCCCGAACTGCTACTGGCTGGCTGTTCTGAACAAATGCGCCTCCTCCACGAATTGCACTTGGATGAGTTGGAGAAGCTGCTGGATGTTGCCCGGGACGAATAGGTTTAGCTAATATGAAAAACAAGAACTGACTTTAGAATAAATCTTAACATATGACTGTAGTGACGGTTTAGGTCTCTTCCCTTTATTCACAACACTTCCCAAATGTGGTTTTTCTTTGCCGTTCTGTTCCTCAGAAAATTGCTCTCTTTTCTTTTTGGTTACATCCTTTTCACCAGGACCTATATAATCCCTAGCCTCTTAAAGACCTTATCCCTGTATGATTATTCTAAAGCATGTAATATTATCGCTGACAACTTATTTTAAGTCTCTCTTTAAGAATGCTCTCTATATAATGTCACCTTTTCCTGACCACTCTTGCATGCTTGTGTAATTCTCACTCATCTTATTGTCCTGTGAATCTAGCTATTCCTTAATTTGCTCTTCCTTCCCAACAATGCCACTCTTTGGTAAATCAGAAATAAAGACAGACAAATACCACATGACAACACATAATCAATCAATCATATTATGTTTTCAAGTAAATAAAAACAAACCAAGCAAAGTTTAAAAGGTTTTAAGGTGTTCTACTAACCAATTTGTGCAGAATGTCCTCTTCTGGCCATATTCTTTGACCTGACTGCTTCCTTTATACGATCTACTTCTTGCTGATAGCGTTTGCGATCACGAGATGCATTTTCTTTGGCTTCTTTCAGTGCTGACTCCAAAGCTTTCACTCTTTCAGCTGTAGCTCTAAGTCGCTTTTCCAACTTAGGAAGTTCACAGCGAAGATCTGCATTATCACGTACCAACTAAAGGTACATAAATAAGGAGTTTAGCTTTAACGATGATTTGAGAAAATATGAGTATTTCATAATTTCTCTTAAAAAAATAAAACTACATTTTATATTAACACTTTTCATTTAGCTAATTTAACTTAGGCAGCAACATGCAAAGAATACATACATCCATGCATATCATCTATATATGTATTTCTCACAAAGATATAATTTTATTCAATTTCGGGGGGCCAAGGGGAAGATTATTCTGTCTCCCCACTAGGCAATAACAATAAGCTGCAACACAGTGTTAGGTCTCTTCGGTAAGGTACTAATCTGGTAAATACCATTTTAAGTGTTAAAATAAGTGTGGAAAGCACAAAGGGCTAAAATTTCCTTTACTCTAGTACAAACATCACAGTTATACTAACAAAGATGTACAACAATTCAGTATGCTAAGAAACTTTAAAAATAATTAAATCACATATCAAGCCACAAAAAACCAAACAACAACAAAAAGGACCCACACAATAAGCACTATTTTTTAAAAAAATGAACTGCCTCATTATTTTATATATTTCACACCCTGGGGCATTAAATGACAAAAGACAAAAAAGAAAAAAAAAAGACAAAAAAGATTGTATTTTAACTGCATAGTCCTATCTACTGAAGGATTTAAAAATCATGAATAATAAATGAGAAAAACTGACAGACCTGAAATCCTAGAAAATAAATAATATCCATCTTCACTGGCCTCTTGATAACTCCCGATTAACTCCCCTAAAAATTGCTAGCGATTTATTTATATAATTGCTAGATAAAATAATGGAACAGCTCAGGGTATGAAAATTCCTTAGGCCTCTGAAATAGTCAAACACCACTCCTCAATTTTTTTTCTTATAATGTTGCAGCTACCATAAAATACATTCTTTATATACCTGTTTGTGCACTTTAGTCAGTTGTTCAAGATTATTTTCAAGAAAGGAGATCTTTTGCTTTTGAGCAGCACTGCCTCCAGTGTCATCAGAATCGATCTCAGCACTCTAAGAAAAGAAGGTCAAGGAATACTATGAAAACATTAAAAGTTAAAAAAAAAAAAAATCTAACCTTAAGTACACAAAAATTGTTATGACGATGTAAAATTACTTCACTTACAAATATAATTAAATATAGTGAGCACCATTTATATAAATACCCACCTCAGTATTATTTTATTACCTTTTTAACTCTGGTGGCCAGGTCCTGAACAAAAAGCTTCCGCAGGTTGTGTAAAGTCTGAAGTTCTTTTGCCTTGAATTAAGAACAGCAATGTTTTTGGAATTTGGTCTTTAAATATTTAGTATAACCAAGGGGAAACCCATTAAACATTCCACTATCTTATTTATTTTCAAGTTTTTCTTACCACTGTCTCTTCCAAGCCCTTCAAGTCTTGTCTTGCTTGTTCTCGTCTATCTTGCATGACTCTAAACAGCAGAATATACATATATTTTCAACTCATAAGTTATAGTTTTATTTTCAAATAAATTTTTGTATGCCATATAATCTCCAAAATCTACAGTTTGTTAGGAAAAAACCCTCCTACTATAGCAGTGGAAGAGATAAAATAAAATGTAGCAGAATTCAAAGAATAAGGAAGGAGTGGTTCTTATATTTTAGAATATGCCACATAGAACACACTACTATTTATCCAAAATAATTCTGATTAACTGGGAATTATAAATTATTGAAGACTAAAACATTTTATGTATTTTATATTAAAATTATTCTAAATAGACCTATGGTTGAGATTCGGCAGAGTTTATATAAAACCAACTCTGAAATGGTCCTGACATGTGACCATTCTAATAAGAGCAATTCCATTTATACATCATCTCTCATAAATTCAAGATGTGAAAAGTTATAATCATGAGTTTTCTACCTGCTAAGATTCTAGAAAACTGAGTACTGACTATACTCAGTATGTTAGGAAAAGTAAATGGTGAAAACTTCTGTTCAAAAGACAAGGCTGGATCAATAATGTTCTTTTATCCCAGATCAAATTTCACAAAAAGTCAGTTTTTGTGGCAGATCCTGAAATCTTCTAAATGACTTAATGACATTTAAGGTCTATTTTTATAATGAATAATATGGTGGCAGAGAAATAGCAAGCAGGTTAATACACAGAAATCTGAACCTACCATCAGTGAAGAATACAGGATCTTGCTTTCACTCAAGTACAAGATAATATATTGCAAATTTTAAGGTATATATTAAACTAACTCAGAAAGTTTAAGAAAAATACCCTTTAGTCTATACAAACTTAAAAATGTGTCCACTGGATAACCAAGAGCAATGCCTGCAATCCTCTTATTTATTTTTTTGTATTTTATTTATTTGAGAGAGACACAGTGAGAGAGAAAGAGCACAAGCAGGGGCGCCAAGGTGGCTCAGTTATTAAGTGTCTGCCTTCAGCTCAGGTCACGATCCCAGGGTCCTGGGATCGAGCCCCACATTGGGCTCCCTGCTCGGCAGGAGGCCTGCTTCTCCCTCTCCCACTCCCCCTGCTTGTATTCCCTTACTCGCTGTGTTTCTCTCTGTCAAATAAATAAATAAAATCTTTAATTAAAAAAAAAAAGAAAGAAGGAGCACAAGCAGGGGGAGTGGCAGGCAGAAGGAGAAGCAGGGAACCTGACGCAGGGCATGATCCTGGGATCATGACCTAAGACGAAGGTAGACACTTAGCTGACTGAGCCACTCAGGCACCCCTAAGTTTTTATTTTTAAACTTGATTTAAAACATTTACTCACGTAAGTTCATGTAGTTTTCTGCTCTTTTCCTGATCTGTAGCTTTCAACTTCTCATGCTCTACTCTCAGACGTTCCTGCTCTAACATCATTTTCTGGTTTTGGCTGACAAAAGAAAAAAACATAACACAGTATCAATATCAAAAAAAACACAACACAATATCATTTTTCTGAATGGCACCATTAAAATTTTTTCAAATTCTTAAATTCTATAATTTCACTATTGAAATACTGAAGACCACCTGTTATCCTGTCCCCATAGTGGAAGAAAAGAAAGGAAGAGGACCTGGCTACTTTCAGTCATAAAATACTTTCCATATTTTGGTTTGAAACCATGAATCTCATGCTGTTTTTATCATTAAAGTATTAGCATTAAGACCCCCATATTAAAATTTGTCATCATTTTTTGTTACTCTCTTCTGGTTCCTACTCAAATCATGATTTAGTTGCAGACCTCCAATTTCTATAAATTCTAGGCTATGTATGCATATGGCTATGGAAATAGAGAAAATGTCTTCTAGAAAAACCAAGAATACAACTATTAAAATTTCTTGAATTAAAATAAAAACTTAAAAAAAACCCCAACCTTCTAAACCCCACAATTTCCAGAAGTTTTTCTCTGTTAAGAAATTTTTAGGGGCACCTGGGTGGCTCAGTCGTTAAGCGCCTGCCTTCGGCTCAGGTCATGATCCCAGCGTTCTGGGATCGAGCCCCGCATCGGGCTCCCCGCTCGGCAGGAAGCCTGCCTCTCCCCCCTCCACTCCCCCTGCTTGTGTTCCTCTCTCACTGTGTCTCTGTCAAATAAATAAATAAAATCTTAAAAATAAATAAATAAATAAATAAATAAATAAATTTTTAAAAAGGGGCGTCGCCCTGGGTGGCTCAGTTGGTTAAGCGACTGCTTTGGGCTCAGGTCATGATCCTGGAGTCCAGGATCGAGTCCCACATCGGGCTCCCTGCTCAGTGGCGAGTCTGCTTCTCCCTCGGACCTTACCCCCTCTCTCATGCTCTCTCTCTCTCAAATAAATAAAATCTTAAAAAAAAATTTTTTTTTTTTAAAAGAAGTTAATTTTTAAAACTTTTTTTTTTAAAAGATTTTATTTATTTGAGAGAGAGAAAGAGGGAGAGTGAGAGGGAGAAGCAACTCCACACTGAGCAGGGAGCCCAACATGGGGCTCAATCCCAGGGCCCCGAGATCGTGACCTGAGCCGAAGGCAGACGCTCAACCAACTGAGCCACCCAGGTGCCCAATTTTTAAAAATTTCAGCTAGAACTTAGAAGTTACGCTTGTAAGTGAAAAGATTCTTTACATTCAAGTCAAAATGATAATTTCAATGAAAAATTCAGATTTCTAAAAGGATATATTGTCCATCAGTAATCTATTATATCCTCTTGCTAGTCAATCTTTCTGAGTTAGTTTCTAATATCTCAAAGGGAAAGAAAGTATACTTACTCTTGAAGATCAGTGATGAGTTTTTCTTTTGCCTCAACTTCATCTCTCAAACTACTAATCTGTTTTTGATGTGTTTCTCTGTGGCTTTGGATCTGCTGTTCAACCGCTTGCTAAAGTTATTGGGGGGAAAAGGATTTAAATCAGATTAATCAAGATTAAGAATAATGGATTAAAGTCATTAGAATGCAATGTTACATCAAACTTGCCTTAACTTCATTTGCAGTCTGAACCTTATTTAAGTGCTCCTTTTCCATCTCATGTACTTTCTCTGTTTGGGTAGAGAGAGAAAACAGGAGAAGAAATAAGCCTTAAAGTTCTTCCTATAAACCAAGGAGCAAATAGGTTTTATGAAGGATCTGTTGCTTAGCAGTACTTGACTTTAAATTATCTAAATGCTACATAGTAAATCTTGCTCTCCTACCTCAGAACATGTTTACTAATAATATAGTTACATCCTTTGTGTCGATATTATGGTTTCCTTTATTTTCTTTGCCTAATCCTGGAACAGATGGGTTAGGCCATGGTAGGGACTGAGATAGCTTTCTACATCCCCTATGTTAAGATTCACACACACACACACACACACACACACACACCCTCATAATTTTGTGGGAAATTCCTAAATTGGCCCCTTCCATATTCAAACACAATTTCAAAAACAGGTTTCAAAACCATTTTAAAATATATTATTTGTTTATGTTCTAAGTTATCCCTATTCCTACCATTCTCTATCAGTGTGAATTAAGTTTACTACAATTATACTAAAGAAAGAATTAATATAGGTAGAACTCATAAAAAATCAAAAGCTAATACCTTGTGCTCGAAGCTGGACTAGTTCTTCACTGAGGGAATCAACAGATTCTTCTAGCTGTCTTTTCTTTTGCTCCACATTTTGAAGGTATTCAGTCAATGATTTGATTTTGGCTTCATGCTTTTGGGAAAAATAAACTGATATGAAGTGCAAAAAAATATCATGCACATTTTGTTAAGGATAATTTGAAAGTTAGCAAGTCTTCTCTATATGTCTAAGCATATAATATTACAATGATAAAGAATTTAATTAATGAAACAGTTCCCTACACAGCTTATAACACTGGCAAACTAAGGCACTGAAGGCTGAACTATGAGATACTCTTACTAGTATCTCCACCTAACAATATTCTCTTTCCCTACTTCTACAACTCCTATCTTGGTGAATGGTCTCATCCATTCAGTTGCCAAAGCCAGAAAGCTGGTTCTGCAATTGTCTACCGTAGAATTCTTCTAGAGCTTTCAATAGCCAAATCAGTCACATCTTTCTAGTAAATTTCTATGTATAACATATACATATCAGTAAATATAACCCAGTTAAATTCACTCATATCATACTGCAGTGAACCTAGAAAAAACTAATTGAATTAACCTTTTTATTGTTACCCAAAAAAACCCCAAAGAAGATCGTTTTCCTTAAAATTTTTACAATCAATGAAATGTATACATGGCTATTCAAAAAATGAAGAAACTGTTCTGTAATACCTACTTGAGAGATACGAAGCTGGCATGCTGCTAACTCCTTTTCATTTTCTTCCATTTTTTTGTTGCTCTCAGTTTGTGTGCTTTCTAACTGTTTGCAGCGTTTTACCATTGTTTTTACTTCTGACTTCATTTTGCTAATGTAGAGCCTTGCAACAGTGAACTCTTCATCTATCATGCCAGTTCCCTCAGGTTGCTGTAAAAAAAAAAAATTAAATAAAAAATTAAAAACAAAAATGTCCAGTTTGTGGTTACCCAATTAGACTCCAAAATCTTTTAACAAAATAAGTATTACCTGATATTCATAAAAAGTATGGAGTTTTTCTTTATTAAATATTATTCTTAATAAAGGGCAAGTAGAACTTAGCTTAATTTTTGCCTTCCTTATTTTCTAAAACTTAGTGTTAATACATGCTTACAAAGGAAAACAACAAATGCAACCTAAAAACAAACTGATGACATCTGCCTCTTTCAGTTTTTAGATTTCCTCTTCATTGCTAATCATATGTAAGCCCAGTTTAAAACTAAACAAATGATATTTAGGGGCAGAGAAAGGATGACTTCTAAGCTCGACAAAGAAGAACTGTGGTGACTGTACATTCCTTAAGTTTCATTACAAAATTCAAGCACAGTATTCATTGTCAAAATTAAGTGGAGCTTGAGAAGGAAGAAATAAGACTGTCTTTGCTTGCTGAGGATATGATTATTTAAAAAACAAAAACAAAACAAAACAAAAAACCTCCTAAAACTAATAAGCCATTATAGTTAACACGGCAAAATACAAGATTAACATATGAAAGTCACATTCCTATACCAGCTATGAACAAGGGAAGGTGAAACTAAAAACACAGTGGCATAGACATAAGAATGAAAAAAGAAATACTTAGGCATAAATGTTAATACAATAAGTATAAAATCAGTATGACAAAAGAAATCAATGAAGAACTAAATAAATGGGAGATATTCCATATTCACGGATAGAAAAACTCAGATGTCAGTTCTTCCCAGCTTGATCTACGGATTTAACATAATCTTAATCAAAATCCCTGCAAGTTTATTTTATGGTATCAACAAACAGACTCTAAAGTTTAAATGGAAAGGCAAAAAAACCTTGAATAGCCAAACACTACTAAAGAACAACAAAGTCAGAGGACTGACTGACTACTAAACTTCAAGACTTAATTATAAAGTTACAGTAATCAAGATGGTGTGGTACTGGCAAAAGAACAGACAGTAACTGGAACAGAATAGAGCCCAGGAACAGACACACACAAATATAGTCATCTGATCTCTGACAAAGGGGCAAAGGCAATTCAATGGACAAAGGACAGTTTTTTTCATAAGCTGTAATAGAAAAACTATCCATCCACACGTAAAATAATGAAGCTTGACAGACCTTATTTTACCTTGCAGAAAAAAGAAAAATTAACTCCAAGTGGATCATAGACCTAAATGTAAATATAAAACCAAAAACCTCCAAAACACAGGAGAAAATCTAGGTGACTTTGGGTTTGGAGATGGGTTTTAGACACAATGCCAAAAACGCTATCCTGAAAGAAAAAATTTGTGAACTGCGCTTTATTAAAATTAAAAACTTCTGCTCTGTAAAAGACACTGTTAAGAGAATGAAAAGATAGCTACAGACTGGGAGGAATATTTGCAAAACACTTATCTGTAAAGGACTGCTACCTAAATCATAGAGATCTCTTTAAAACTCAAGATAAGAAAACAAACAATCCCATTGCATTGAGATAACGCTATATATCTCAAACCAAAAAACTGATGACATCAAATCTTGTGAGGATGTGAAGTAACAAGAACTCTCATTCATTGCTGGTTGGAATACAAAATGCTATAGCCACCTTGGGGGTTTCTTACAAAGCTAACGCTTAACATATGATCTAGCAATCATGCTCCTAGGTATTTTTACCCAACTGAATTGGAAAGTTTTGTCCACAGGAAAATTCGCACATGAGTGTTTACAGTGGCTTTATGTGCAACTGCCAAAGACTGTAAGTAACCAAGATGGCCCTTGATAGATGAATGGATAAAGTGGTACACATATACAGTGGAATATTTGGTGATAAAAGAAATGAGCTATCAAGCCATGAAATGACTTAAATGCATGTTGCTAAGAAAATTAAGCCAGTGTGAAAAGGACAAATACTGTACGATTCCAACTATATGGTATTTTGGAAAAAGCAAAACTATACAGATAGTGAAAAGATCACTGGCTGTTGTTCAGGGGAGAGGGATTAATAGGGTAAAAAGCACAAGGGATTTGTAAGGGATGTGACTGTTCTACATATATAACTATACTGTAATGGTGGTTCTGTATCATGCATTTGTCAAAATCCATTAACTGTACAACACAAAGAGTGAACCATAATGTAAAAAACACTAAAGTTAATAAAGCTCAAGCAGTGCTTAATGATGATGTTAAGAGGAAAATTATATACAAATGACAAAAATATTGAGAATCCATAGATTCTTTTTTAAAAAGAACCTATCTGCAAGGCTGACTTGTTTTCAAAATGCTATAATGGTATAGTGAAGAAAACAGTCTAGGAGTCAAGGACCCTTTATTATATCACTGGTTCTACCACTGAACATAAGCCCTTTCTACTCTTTTCTCTTTACCACTTTTTCACTTAAATTAAGACTTAGCTGAACATAAAATGGAAAGACTTTTCTAAAAAGAAGCTGCAAATCTACAAGGCAAATTTTGAACACCTCTCTAGTGTTTACTGGTATGAAGTAAATTTACTTTTCCATCCCAAAAGATTCCCACATAGCTCTATCATCTCACATGAGTTCACCCTCAACAGGATACAGAATGTTCAGACGGAACATTCTGAAGAGAGAAGAGAGTGAAGAGAGAGTAAGTCACCCAGTATTTAACATTTTTCTTTTGTCTCAACGGCATGAGCCAACATTAAGAAATTTTTAATTGTCTCCTCAACACAAAGCAGCTTTGAATAACAACTGACAGAAGGAATGTGTGCTCCATATTGAAAACTTTGTTAAACTGGGCTTCTTATTCTTAGTAGGCTGTCACTATAAACCCTAGTGTTAAGTTTATTCTCTTTGTTACATAATTAAGCTTTAATCAAGAAGAAAAAGTCCAAACAAATACCTACTGCAACATACAAATCTTTCATATTATGTACATGTGCTTGCAGTTAACAGTCTTAGTTTGCTTTTTTGGTCTAAGTTTTAAAATTTACCAGGTCACTAATCTTTTCTTCTTATCATATGCCTAGTGCCAACATAACCAATGTTAGTATCCTAAAAAAGATTAGAAAAGAAAAAAAGGTATAGTTGAAATAGGTACTGCAAAATTTTGATTACTAGTAACTGAAATTCACGATATTATTCTCTCTACTGTTGTATGTCTGAAATTTTTCATAATAAAACTTCAAAAAAATTAGTAGTGTTCATCTTTTATCTTTTCAAACATTTAAAGCAACCTCAGGCCAATTCATTTAGGAGTTTACTCTCTGAGCTAATCTTCACTGCTGCCCCAGTTACATACTTTCATGTACAGTAATTTATTAATAATCTCTAAATGCAAAATCTTTACACGGTAGAGAAAAGAACCAAACATGGGATCCAAATAAATGATACTTACTGAAATTGCCTTTTGAGCACCTCTTACTCTTTTCCTCTTTCCTCACCTATTTAAAATGAAGTTAATACCATCTACTACACGTTGCTGTTGTGAATGAGATAATGGGTATGAAAAGAACTTTGCAGTAGTAAACAGAAGTAGTTGTCTACTGACAATTATACTTAGTATTTGATTATTATACTTACCTTTACGTCATTATTTCCTACAGCAATTCCTATTTCTGCAAGGTCTTTTAGTAAAGATGCCATCATCTCAGCTGCTCGTTTTTTCTGGTGGTTGGTCATTTCCTTAAGTTTCTGAAGTTCAGCATCTATACTTGCTAAAGTTGCCTAAAAGAACCCAAAACAAAAGACTCAGTTAAATCTATTAAATGAAAGATTACTTCAAATACTGACAGGTATTTCACTTCAGCCAGGACTCACAAAAGCATTATTTTCTACTTTCAGTTTTCTGAACTAGCTGATCTACTGAGTTCTGGGAGAACTCCCAGTTCAAACTTAGAAAATATTTTAGACCTAACAGACTCTGTAAAGTAGCCATATTATGCTCTATGAAGAGCGGTAGTTTGTACCATTTTTTTTTTTTTTAAGATTTTATTTATTTATTTGACAGAGCAGGAGAGCACAGGCAGGGGGAGGGGCAGAAGCAGGCTCCCTGCTTGCCCAACAAGGGGCTCCATCCCAGGACCCCCGGATCACAACCCCGAGCCGAAGGCAGCTGCCCAACAAACCAAGCCACCCAGATGTCCCCTCATGTCACTAATTTTTGAGACTGGGTTATGTTTTCTGCCCAGAAGTGAGTAACTTTCAAAATAATTAGGTTGAATTTTCTTTTATTACCACAGTATGGCTTATCTTTGGAAACAGAGTCTGGGCAAAATAATGTTAGACTAGAATTGAATTTTCTAGATGGTTTGTGTGTTTCCTTTATCTACTTTCTATATAGTCATTGGAAATAGTCCACCTGATAATTACTGCTACTTTGATACTATAAGCAATTATCTAGGAAACAGTGATGAAGTAGCATTACTGAGTTTAATTAAGTTTAAAATAATAGCTGGTTTACCAGCAACAAAGTCACCACAATTTTGAAAAGCCCAACCCAATCTGGCCACATTAAAACTAATCATTATACCACAGGTCAGATACTGACCAAAAGTCTGTAAATTGCATTAAAAATTGCAGTTGCTTTTAGTAAAGATGCCATCATTTCAGTTTGTTGTTTCTTCTGGTCATTTCCCTACGTTCCTGAGTATCAGTAGTGCCTTCACCCAGTTTAATCTGAAATACGAGGTGCTACCTTTCAAGTCTCATAAGGTATCATGCTTTAATGTCTAAATCACTATCAGGTATTTTCTCTAACAACTGAATAGCAATATTGTACACATTTATAAAAAGATGCAGAACACTATAAGGTTTCTAACTTCTATTAGCAATGTAGTGCTGACAGATTCAGTTTCATAACTGGGACACAGACACAACTGTCGTAATGACTGAAACTGGTGACTGAAGACCAACTGACAGCTTACGGAGTTGTAAGACACTCCTATTGTTCTTCCAAACAGTAATTAGTTTGCTAATAATGCAACTCATAAGAGTTATAAAAGCACCTTGATCTCCATGCTATTAAACTGTAACTTTGGAGATTAATAGGGGAAAATGAATTTCTCATCAGGGGCATGAAACTCAAAAAAAAAAAAAAAAAAGAAAGAAACCTTTAAAAATAGTATTGACTGCTTTCCTTTAGGTAGGTGAACATGGACAGGGAATAAGTAGTGAACACTGACCCCGAGTCCAACTCTAGATGCAGTTTCTGGACAAGAAGTTGGTATTGACAGTAATAAAACGTTAATAAGAGAGCTCATCCATGGGCGCCTGGGTGGCTCAGTCATTAAGCGTCTGCCTTCAGCTCAGATCATGATCCCAGGGTCCTGGGATCGAGCCCCACATCAGGCTCCCTGCTCAGTGGGAAGCCTGCTCTTCCCTCTCCAACTCCCCCTGCTTATGTTCCCTCTCTCGCTGTGTCTGTCAAATAATAAATAAAATCTTAAAAAAAAAAAAAAAAAAAAGAGAGCACTCATCCATGATAATGCTGCAAGTACAGCAGTTGCAATCACAGTTATATACTACCTTTGGCATCACTCTAGGAGGGTGGCAAATCCTGTTTATAGCAATGATAACAAATAAAGATCCTTATCTATTGCAGAATCACAAGGAAGAGCCTTCTACATTGTGTTAGGTAGGCTCTAATCCAGGGGCTGGGAATGTAAAAGTAAACAAAACCCAAGTTATATGAGGTTGTATAGCCTTCTCTTATTTTTATGTGTACATTTCTTATTTACAGTTTGAACAACCATTTAATAACATTATTGCGCAACTAGAAGTTAAACTTATTTTCCCTTTAACATTAGAGTATTAGGAATAGCAAAAAGTCTTCAAATGGCATTTTAATTACCTTTTAACAGACCTTCAGGAACTAAAAGATAACCCTCTTCCTTCACCTGTAAGGTTTTATATAAAGGACAAAGTGAAGTTGAGGCTTAGAATTACTTATGAATGGGGGCGTCTGGGTGGCTCAGTCGTTAAGCATCTGCCTTCAGCTCAGGTCATGATCCCAGGGTCCTGGGATCGACCCCCCACATCGGGCTCCCTGCTCAGCGGGAAGCCTGCTACTTCCTCTCCCATTCCCCCTGCTTGTGTTCCTGCTCTCACTATCTCTGTCAAATAAATAAAATCTTAAAAAAAAAAAGAATTCCTTATGAATAGATACTCTCAGTATTGAGCTTACCAGAAAGAAGTTACTTAATTTCAATTAAGAAAACTTGTACTAAAATATTAAGAAAACAGAATTATATCCTACCGATTTCTGATTTAGTTCATCACTAAGCAATTCATATTCCTTAGTTTTATCTTCAACTTCCTGAGACTTCTGATCATAATTGACAGCAAGTTCCTCTAAGGCTTGCAAAACTTCTTTTACTTCTTCCTTAGAGGCATCATTTTCTGCTTGCAGGCGATTCAGTTCAGCTTGCATATTATCTTGATCCCTTCTGGTAGATGCCAAAAGCTACATGAAAGAGTGAAAGTATACAGGTTTTTACAAGGTATACAGGTTTAAAAAATCTATTTGCTAAACTCAAAGGGAATAAAACGTGGATGCTATTAACTGTGTGAACATTTATTCATTCAACAGGTTTACTGACTACTATATGCAGGCACTGTGCTAGACACTGGGAGACAGCAAGAAAATAAAAAAGACTTTGAGGAATCTAGAAGAAGAAACAAAGGTACATAAATAGATGCAATACAAGATGGAATGTTAATTAAGAGCCATAAAGGAGGGACAGGACATGACAGAGTGCTTAGTAGTATTTAAAACAAGAAGGTATTTCTGTAGGTTATTCATGAAGAAGGTGGCTAGAATTGGCCAATTTTAGTCATGTGCAAATTAATGTAATAGAAAGAAAAGGCATACTAGCTTCATGAATAATGAGCATAGAAAAAAGAGTTAGTAGATGTTTAGAAGACATGCTTAAAGGTTTAGATTTTCTTTGGTTAAAAAGAAAAGGGGTGGCACCTGACTTATGCCTCAGGAAAACTTAGTATCAACATATAAAATTTGAACTGTAGAGAAGCCAAGAGACTACTCAGGAGAATACTGCAATCATTTAGGGTCAGTGGCTTTTACATAGGGAAGGGCATCTGGAAATTTGCAGGAGTATTTCTAATGGAGCAGAATGCAAATGGCACTTAGAAGTAGGGGCCACGCATGCTAAATGTCCTATAACACACAGCACAGAATATTATAATGAAGAATTGTGTAAATGTTACTAGTGACCCTTTTGAGGAAACATGCTATAATTGAAATACAAAGGTGATGTGACCAGGACTAAGGTGATTGATGGTGGCTATCTCTTCTTTACTGAAGCTGTATAATCTTTTGCCCCCATCTCCAAAACAAACCTTAAATGGAGTACCATTTTTTAATTATCCCCCTGCTCTGCCAGATAAGATAAACTGAGGGTCCAAACTAGGTGACAATCTACTAGAGAAGAGAAACCTGAAAGAACTAAGATGAAAGTAAAGAAGGCAAAAATGAACAGGTTTGATGAAATAGACATGGTGAGAGGAGTAAAAAATGTTTCATTCACTGACATTCTCATTCCCACAGTGAGTCATACCTTAAATTATACAATTATTAAAGACAGATCCAAGCAATTCAGAGATCCATTATTTTCTTTCTTAAATCATCCCTTTAAACCTGTATCTGTGTGTTTAAGTGAACGAGTGACAATAAAACATTGTGTTTTTAATATTTCTTCCTTCACTTACATGTGGAAATACTCTTCATTAAGGGAGGGACAGTCTAAAGTTATCCCAGCCCAGTGTAGTAAGTCTTTCTCAAGAATTAGTAAGACATGGTTTGGGAAGAATAAGGAGATAAAACAGCACTCTACTTCAAGCAAGGAAAGTAGAAGACAGAGTTTAAAAAGTCCAGTAGAAGTATATTAAAGAATAAATACTGAAAAAAGTTTTCTCTCCCCTCCAGTTAGATAGAACTCAAACTGAAAAAAGAAAGACCTTAAGAGGAAGTCAATCTTTGCTTCAATCCATATGATGTATCATATCCACAGTGAAGCACAAGCATATTAAAAAAATTTGTAAATGTACTCCAGTATATTCTGAGCTCTGTAGGTTCATCTTTTATGTTTAAATAATAGTGACAAACTATAAAGCTTTTCTGAAAGCAGTATGTAAGGTATTCAACTTACCTCTTCTTGATCCAACATTTGTGTCTTCAGTTTCTCTACCAATTGGCTCTGTTGATTAATTTCCTCATCCTAGAATTTTAAAGGAATTAGTTAACAAAGTAGCTCACAACCTGATTGTTTGCTAACACAAATTCTAAGATTACTATTCCCCCCGACCAAAATATTTCAAAACTGTTTCTCTAAATTTAACATAGCTTATTTCAGTTTCCTAGAAAAATGCTGAGATGGAATTTCTTTCAATTAATAACAGTAACATCACACAATTAAAAAGTCCATGTTTATAAAAGCTATTAATAGTTTAAATGCAAAAAAAATAAACATTTAACTCTATTATTGAAAATAATGGCCATATAGCTACTCCAAACCTGCCGCATCTGCTTAATACATATAAAACATCACCTAAAACCAAAACCAGAACTATTTACTTCTAGTCTCTTTACTGTTCTTGTTTTCCCCATCCTATCAGGTTCATAATTTATTTTTCACACTACTGACTGACACGATCAAAGCAGGAAAACACTATTTCCACTTTATTTTATTCCCTCTCTAATCTCTTGCATCACCTTTATTATCGAGTCCTTAGATCCCTGATTCTAAGAAATCATTTCATTAAGGCTCTCCAATGACCCAATGCCCAATTTCCTTTCAAAAATTCTTTTAAAAAAGAAAAATACAGCGCCTGGGTGGCTCAGTTGGTTAAGCAACTGCCTTCGGCTCAGGTTGTGATTCTGGAGTCCCGGGATCAAGTCCCATATCGGGCTCCCTGCTCAGCGGGGAGTCTACTTCTCCCTCTGACTCTCCCGTATCTCATGCTCTCTCTCTCTCCCATTCTCTCTCTGGTAAATAAAAATCTTAAAAAAAAAAAAAAAAATTTGTGTCATAGTTTCTGCACAGAAACAGAAATTGTGATTTTATATTTTTTATTAATATAGATGATCCTTGAACAATGTGAGGGTTAGGGACGCTGACCACCCACCCCCCCAACAGAGTTAAAGATCCACATATAACTTCTGACTTCCCAAAAACTTAACTGTAGCTAGCCTGCTGTTGAATGGAAGGCTTACCAATAAACAGACAATTAATACATATTTTTTGTTAATGTATTGTATACGGTATTTTTATAATACAGTAAGCTAGAGGAAAAAAATGTTATTAAAATCGTAAGGAAAATATATTTATATTATTGTACTGTATTTGTTATAAAAATCCACATCTAAGTGGACCCATGCAGTTTAAACCAGTGTTATTTGAGGGTCAACTTTACAATGATTTTCAAAAGGTTAACAGAAACCAAGGAAGATGTATATAGGTCCCCTGGACGTGTAACATTAAAATTAAAAATAAAAATATCTATGTCATAAATTCTAAAACAAAATGGAACATGAACAATACCTACCTTGTCATCAAGCTGTTTGTACAATTTAGCAATTTCTTCTTCACACTTTCTTCTTTCAGCATCAGTAAAGTTTCCAGTAACTCCAATCGTAGCTGCTGGTTTATCATTGGTAATAGTAATATCCTTATCTACTGCGAAAGCTTCCAAGTTGGCTTTCTCTTTGTCAAACTGTTCATCAATAGGCACTGTCTCTCCTAAAATAAGACAACAGCATAGTTAATAAACATCCACCTGTCTAAAATGAATTATAATTTTATTCAATTTCAGTTGTTCTCACCAATTTTCTTATCTACTCAGTCTGAGATTTGAGAAGCTGCAATTACTTTTGACTCACCCCCATCTTCTTTTTTTTTTTAAGATTTTATTTATTTATTTGACAGAGACACAGCAAGAGAGGGAACACAATCAGGGGGAGTGGGAGAGAGAGAAGCAGGCTTACCGCTGAGCAGGGAGCCCGATGTGGGGCTCGATCCCAGGACTCTGGGACCATGACCTGAGCCGAAGGCAGACGCTTAACGACTGAGCCACCCAGGCGCCCCTCACCCCCATCTTCTAAATCCAGTCACCAAATCTTGTAAATTTTATTGCTTCCACCCTACTGTAGGAACCTTGCCATCTGTGACTTCTATAGCTTCTAGATGGCCTCTGTGCCTCTATTTATTATTTCAGGTAAAATCAGAATTTAAAAATTTTATTCATTTTTAATTGATGATCCCTAATGCTTAAAAAGTAAAAATGGATATGGTTTGTTATTTTTATGTTCATATCAGTCTCAAATTTATAAAATAGTTTTACTTTCGTATTCAACAAACTCAAAATGACATATTCATAAAGTATTACCATTACGCCATCGGTTGAGTTCATTTTCAAGCCACTGAATGGTGTTCCGCAGGGTCTTATTTTTTTCCTTTTCTCTTTCATATTTCTTTTTCCACTGTTCTGCAGTTAACTCTACATTTACACAAACTGTGTTCTTAATTGTTTTGGCCCTAAGAGAAGTAATTACAGGGAAAAAAAAATGTAACTAGAATTATTTTCAACTGATATATATAGATATTATATATATATAATTTTTAGTTAAGCAATTTGACTATTCTTGTTCAATTATCTTTATGACTAAATACAAAGAGCCATAATTACTATAGTGCTAAATAAATTTGCATTAGTCCCCAAATTTGTGAATAGCTTAAAAAAAAAAAAACAACAACAACCTGATGAGGATAAAAAACAAGGGCCCGTATTTTCCCAATTCATTTGCAAGGATAAATTAATTTAAAAAAATTACTGTTGAAGGTCAAAGATAAAATCATTACTACCGATTTTCCTAGGTTAAGCAATTCATATTTGGGTATCTCATTATTTGAACCTGTCATATATGTCAACAGGCTATAATATAGAATTATATTTGTCAAGTTTTTCTTAATTATCTGATTTAAATGCTTATTTTCTTTAATGCTAAATTGAAGCTTCTCATATAAATCTGACTGAAGTTAAGATTTGACTTTGATATGTACTAAAACTTAATTCAAATTCAAGCAGCTTTAAAAACGGACCGTGCTTGTATTATCTCTCAATTAAAACGTTGTGTCTAGCATATTAACAATATGCACTGATTTGAATAATATCTACCTATATTTTCCTAGACTTAATAAACAAAAGACCTATCTGTCATTTAGACTTTGTATTTTCTTAACAACAAACCTTTGACCAAACAGGAGTGTAGATTTTGTTTCAGATTCATTGTACGATGATGGAGAGCAGCAGATTACAATAGTGGTTCTACAGTTGCCACCTAATGAGTCTTGAAGGATTCTTGTCATTTTACTATCTCGATATGGAACATATGTCTACGAACAAAAAAAAAATAGAAGACCAATGGGTTTCTACGGCATAAAATTTGTTATAGAAATATGTTACACTTTACGTAAGCTACAAAGGGATTTTGGTTATTCTGATTAATATTAAGATGGGAACTAAAATCTACATACTGATATTATAAGACAACTAATTTACACATACTGAGTCAAACACACCAAATCTTTCAAACATCCATGCATATACATACATTGATATTTAAGTAACTCCCTGTAAGGTAACAATAAGGAAAGAGAAGACATGTATACTTACACTTCCCTCAGCCAAAGCAGAAATGACATTGCCAAGAGCAGAAAGTGACTTGTTGATGTTCTTAGCTTCATCCAGCACAGCACCTTCAGCTCCAGTTTTACTAACCTATACATAAGATTTCAAAAGAATGAAACAAAATCGTAGGTTTCTTTGAATTTTCTAAAAAGTTCAGAGGTCACCCATAGCCAGCAAACAACAAAATGAAAAGCTTCACGATTTTATTTGCCAATTATTTATTCTAAGCTATCACTATTTCTTGAGTATTCATTAGTCTTCTGAGAACTTGGTCAAGTAACTAGGTGCATGACAAGAATGTGATTAAGGAGATACCAAATTTTATTTTTAGTTTGTGCTCTTGAAAATTAACAAATTTACATGTACATTTGCAATTTACTATTCGCTAACCTCCTTTGCTTCATTAAAAAAGAGGAATCTTCTAAAATTTGCTAAAGCGTAATGACATTATAACTATTACAAACTGAATTTAAATATATAAGCAAACTTCTTTTAAAAAGATGTGAAATACATATATTAAAAGACAGGATAAAATAATACGTTAACAGTGCTGGCTGAAGAAACAGCCTCTCAGAATTCACAAAAATCAAAGACAGGCTTTGAAGGATGTGTTTAAGACTTAAGTAAAAGGGAATAAATATGTCATTTTAATTAGAGGAAGAAAAATTAGCAAAACAGCAAAAATGGTTACAGAGATCAGGTATTAAGATATTTGAACTTATTTTAATTTTCACATAAACTAGAATCAGATTAGTATACAGTATAGTCTGTAATTATTAAATAATCACCCAAAGGAAAGAAATAGGTAAAACCAAACCATAAAAGACTAATGGATAGTTACCAGTTTTCACAGGGAGCCCACTGCCAGTATGGTAAAACAGATACCAAAAATAAGGAAAAGGATACCTAATAAAATTTATGACAATATATGCCAAACAAAATTCTCAATAAAATCATACACCTTAAGACAAAGGTAACACCTATTGGTTGAACTGGACTATCGCACAAATGACAGTAATTTGGAACTGGTTTTTCGGTTTAAGTAGTCATAAGCATTGGCATCAATACTTTTAACTCTCAAAAATATTACCAAATCCAATTTTATAGTTTCTAACATGTTAATAATGAACAACGCCAAAGTCCAAATTCAAGCTCAAGTTTATAAAAATACTTAAATATCTACCAGAATATAAAGATTTTACCTTTTCACTACCAGCTAAATCAACCAGATAAAGTTTTCCACTCAGCTTTTGTTCCGTTTGCGTGTTCTCTTGTTTTACATTAATAAGAAATATACTGTGACTCCTAGAGCTATGTTCATTCATATCTGCAATGAAATTACACAAACAACTATAAACAAACATGGCTTTCCCTTACTAATAATTTCTAAAGCATTACTTTACATAAAAATCTAATACAATTAATCATGCTGATAAAGACATTTTAAGGCAGCTCTGTACCTTAACTAGTGTTAATAAACATCCTACTTACTTGTAACTGCTACATGTCTGTTGGACTTTCCTTCGTCAATGGTATCCATAACTTCATCTGGACTACATACAAAACGCTCTGTGCACCCCTATAACATAATTTTTTAAAGTATGTCAATAGTCTTAAAATTTTTTATTACAGGGCTTTTCTAAAAACAAGCATTATTTTATAAGTACCTTTACATAGGGAACTCGATTTTTATCTTCATGAACTGAAAGATTGGTCTTTGAAACTGAAAAAGAAAAATGAATAGCACCAGCAACATTCTCCTCAACTCTAAAACCAGTTATGAAAATAACCAATTCAATTGACTGTTTCCTTTCCCAAGTGACCTAATAACAATACATTTAAAAAATATGATACATCACTATTAAAGAAAGACTGCAGAAACAGTAGGAGATTTTTTTTTTTTTTTAAGATTTTATTTATTTATTCATGAGAGACAGGGAGAGAGAATCAGAGAGGCAGAGGCAGAGGGAGAAGCAGGCTCCCTGCTGAGCAGGGAGCCCGATGCGGGACTTGATCCCAGGACTCTGGGATCATGACCTGAGCCGAAAGCAGACGCTTAACCATCTGAGCCACCCAGGTGCCCACAGTAGGAGATTTAAATAGAAATTAATGCAGCAATATAGAATTTTAGGTCCAATGCAACCTCTACACCCACATTTTGAAAATAACAGTAAGACAGTGGTTTAATAGTTTGCCCAAGGGCAATGAATCTAATTGACAGCTAACAGAAGACTAGGACTCAGGACCTTTAACTATAATCCAACTCTCTAATTACTACCTAAGAAACACAGGCACCCCTAAATATGTGCTTTAAATAAGTTATTCAATGTGTCAAAGGCATTCAACTAACTTTAAAAGAACTTTAAAATATACCTGTTTCTTATAATTTAAGTCAGTTTCATATAGGTCATTTAGAAATAGTCTCATATCTATCTACTATTAAAAAAGGTAACATGCTATTTTAAAATGATAAAAGAGCAAGAATTTAACTTACCATCTAACAGGTCCCTTATCTTATCCAAATAAATTTCAAAATACGAAACCTGAAAGGCAAAAAAATAAAGGAAAAAAAGATCAACTAAAATTTTAAAATAATTTATTCACATTCATTAAATTTGTTGGGGTCTGAGGGAGCATGATCTAGACTAGGGGGCAGAGTTATCAACAACTCAGCCATAGCTCATGTTCTAACAGGAAGATTGGAACTCTCTAAACTCATATAATAACAGCAATTTCCATTACATATCTTCATCTAAAATGAATTAGACTCATGAGAACAGTTAAGAACCTTTGAGTTCAGGGCACCTGGGTGGCTTAGTCAGTTAAGCGTCTGCCTGATTCCAGGCTCTCAGCGGGGAGTCTGCTTCTCTCTCTGCAACCCACCCCAACTGCTGTAGTCGCTTACTCTCTCTCTCAAATAAAACATTTACCAAAAAAAAAAAAAGTCTGAGTTCAGTAATAAAACAAACTCCTTCATTTTATAGAGAAGGAGACTAAGACAAGAGATTTTGTGACCTTGTTTAAAGTCATCTAATGGCAGATAAGAACCCCATTTTACTAACTCTAATGATCTTTCTACTGTAACTGTCCATAAAATAACTTTTAAAAAGGGAAAAACATTTATTATTTCTTGGAATAAAATTATTCTAGGTGTAAAACAAAACACAATCTTTCCCCAAGGCTTTTACCTTAATATGAAATTCCAAATTCTCATCCATGGAGTAAATGTAATTAAAAATATCTTGCACTATTCTTGGAATAATCCCCATGCCTTCTGGATCATGAAGTTTACCCTAAACAGAAAACAAAATGAGACTTTAAGAAGTATGAATTAAAAGTAAAAACTTTCAATCTATAATTTACAGTCAGCAGAGGACAGTAATTTTAATTGTTGCCACTTTTTGGTGAAAACAGCTTTACAAGTATCTTAAAAAATCCAATTCAACTATAACATATTGGTAAGTTACACATAAATACTGCATGTCAACAACAAAGGTTACCAACTGATCTTAGCCTTTTATTTAATCATTAGATTTAGATTACCCATGCTTGTGCATTGAACTTATTTTCGAAAAAGGTTTGCTTCTTCTCGTAAGTATTGTTCCTTCAAGTCAGATCCACACAAATACTAGAAATGTCTTTGTTCTAACTTTACGGAATAAGTAATATGAATTACACTAAAATAAGCAGTCATTTATACAGAATGCTCAGATAAATGATAAAAGCAGATGCTTTGTAGCAGCAGCATAAGATAACAGGCTGTTTTCTAGATATAAAGTTTGGGCAGGACCACATCTTATTAATAGCAGCACCGATAACTGTGGAGACATTCTTACTAAAGAAGAGTAGCCGATATTTGGAGAGAATTGCTCTGAATACAAATGAAAACATGAAACATTCAAAATTTCAAATTTCCCATTATTATAAAGTAACAAAATTCCTCTTAATTCTAAAATGCTCATATTTCGTGGTTATGCTGATAAAACAAAGTTAAGATATGATTTCAAGTATATAATTTCATTATTCAAGCTCCAGAACTGATTATAGATTCCAACAGTGACGTTACCTGTGTATTATTTCTACGAGAATGCAATAAAGAGTAAATAAAGATGTTTAAGCATGGTAAAACAATTTCGCAAATAATGAATGAATGCACTGTCTATTCTGAAAACTACACGCAAGTACAGATTATGAAATGTTACCTCCATTGTGTGTGTCTTCCCAGAGGATGTTTGTCCATATGCAAATATTGTCCCATTGTATCCCTCAAGTACATCTATGAGAAAGTAAGAAATTTTATACCTCAGGGGATTTATTTTTCCCTTAAAAAAAGATTCATAAGAAATTACTTAAGAATATCAGAAAACACTCTGAAAAAATTCACATAGATAGTAACCCTGTTCCTCATCCATGCATAATCAAATCTGCACAAAAATATCTATGGGAAGAATGGCGAGGCAGATTCAGATGTTCTTTACACTAATATGAAAGATAGCATCAAAGTTGAAGTTCAGTTCATGAAGGACTGAAGAAAAATAAGAATATATTAATAGTAATTTTCTTAGTGATGATCCACCTGAGCAATTACTTTCTCTCCAGCCCAGATTACTTTGTGTGGTCAATAAAACACAAATTTTAAATTCCACTGTTTATGATCATCTCTTATGTAAATGTACATCTCAAATGTCTTTATATCTGTATTCCAAAGCTTTATGTGACCTAAAAGAAAAAAATGTCCTGCAAATTTACATTCAGATATGAATTCACTTTTACAAATAGGATTACTGATTAGTGGTTAACTGGTAGCTAAAACTCATAAACCCATACAACAGTCCTCCTTATATAAGCATAACAAGCCCACTGAAATAAATTTTCAAAATACCTGTGAAATTAAAAATAAACCTTTTCTAGCCCCATATGTACTCCAAGATCTACCTTTAACAGATATCTAAGTATCTTCCTTTACTAGGCTGAAGGGAAAAAAGAAAATGCGAGTAACAAGGTGACCTTTTGATTTTTAATTTTCAGGGATTTGGTTTGTTCTGTTTTGTTTTTGGTGACAAAAAGGTGCTATGAAATTACATTGTATTCTAGAAGAAGCCAAAGTAAAAAGTGAAGCCTCTAAATCCTTGTTTTAAAATTGACTAATTTTTTAAAATTGATTTTTTAAAAAATTGGTTATTTAAAAAAGAAAAAGAACAATCCCAACACTGGGCACAACTAACTAGATACTAACAAATTTCCTACAGACACATTTATTAAGGAGAAAAAGAAGGTATTTACTTCCCCGGGAAAATTTTAAGAGATCTCAAGTCACATTTAAAATAGGTGGCATTGGGGGCACCTGGGTGGCTCAATAGGTTAAGCATCTGACTCTTGATTTCAGCTCAGGTCATGATCTCAGGGTTGTGAGATCGAGCCCTGCATCGGCTTAAGACTCTCTCTCTCTCTGGGCGCCTGGGTGGCTCAGTCGGTAAGCGTCTGCCTTCAGCTCGGGTCATGATCCCGGGGTCCTGGGATCGAGCCCCGCATTGGGCTCCCTGCTCAGCAGGAAGCCTGCTTCTCCCTCTCCCCCTCCCCCTGCTTGTGTTCCCTCTCTCACTGTGTCTCTCTCTGTCAAATAAATAAAATCTTTAAAAAAAAAAAAAAAGAAAAGATTCTCTCTCCCTCTGTACCACCACCCCCCGCCACCTTAAAAAAAAAAATAGATGGCACTGCAGTATTTCTAACAAGAAATTATCTGGAGTACTCCACGTAATTGTTCTCAGTATATCTATGCCATACCTCCTACTTAAGATCTTTTAACTGATTCAAATAAAACCTAAGGATAAAACCCAAACTTTTGTTATATCTATACATACTGGTAGGTGAATTAACAACTGACTCTCAAGATCACATTAGTAGCATATGTCTATAGAATATTACAGTATACTTGTGGTTATGTGAAACTATATTATATGAGGGCACCCAGGATAACAAATGTATACATTTGTTTTGGGGACTTCAAGCATAACTTCAGAGATTATGAAATATTCAACACTCAAATATTTACTGAGCACCTGCTATGATCTACACTCTGCTCTCAGTGCAAGGGTATTAACAATGATGGATTAGGTGATTTCTAGACATGCCACATTATCACTAAAGTAGTTTGATAAACACTTTTATCAATTAGGAAAATAATTCTTGCCTACCTTCAAATCCATTCCTGACTTTGCTTTCTATAGTGACTTATCCCCAACAAAACTAAACATACAAAGGGAATACATTTTACAGTTAGATTCCTATAACCACCACCAAGATTCTATCATTAACATTTTATAATTTTACTGTTTAATCATGTTATTTATCCATCCATCTCATATTTTAATGCATTTCAAAGTAAACTGCAGACTTCAGTACACTTTCACCTAAATACTTAACCATGCAGGTATCATTAACTAGGATTCATTTTCTAGTTTTATTCCTGAGATAAAATGTATATATAATGAAATGTACCTATCTTAAGCATGGATCTTTAAAAAAAGAAAAATAATATTCATCTATTTGAAAATCCTACAGGGCATATATCTGTAATCAGGTAAAATTAGGCACTTTTTGACCTGGCTCTTGTTTGCCACCTCTCACCATCCTTCCTCTCACACCGCTGTTTTGTGTTGGTCAAAATGATCAAATCTGACAATTTCACATGGTTCAACTTCAGTCACACCATAATGTATGTTGTTCCCCACATTGTGATACTCTTCGCATGTGGGTATGCCTTGGTACATTTGTCATTTCTGCTTGGAAGGCACCCCTCCTTCTCCTTCCCACTCTTTGTGCATCCTTTAAGACTAGCTTGGGCTTTACTTTTTTTCTCCAACCCAACTATACAAACCACCCCCAAATAAACTTGGAGGAGTCTCATCCTACATGTTCTTATAGCATCTACATTTTTTATTTTTTTAAAGATTTTTATTTATTTATTTGACAGAGCGAGACACTGTGAGAGAGGGAACACAAGCAGGGGAAGTGGGAGAGGGAGAAGCAGGCTTCCCACGGAGCAGGGAGCCCAATGCAGGACTCGATCCCAGGACCTGAGCCAAGGGCAGACGCTTAACAACTGAGCCACCCAGGTGCCCCAGCATCTACATTTAAACATTATCCTTATCGCTGCATATTCCAACTGTCAATTTACTTATCTGCCTTCTTCACCAGCTTACACTCCTTGAGGCCAGGACTGTGCTTAACTCTTAGCACAATGCCTGGCACTTAGTAGGAACTCAGATGCTTGCTGAATGATTATTACCATTACTAACAGAGCATCTTTCTAAAGCCTCCCTCCCTCTTTAAAATATACTTCTGCTGTTCTTGTGAGAAACAGAGATGGACAACTATGGACACATACTCCTTCTCTCATATTTTGTAAAAAAGAAAAACATATTTAGTAAGCAAGACAACAGCATAACACCTTCTAAAAGTCACTTATCTCTCTGACCTTCAACTTCCTCATCAGGAAAGGGAAAGGCTTAGGGGAAGGCTATGAAAATTAGAAGTCCTCATGTAAAATTATTATTGCTAACATTTGAGAGCATACAATGTGACAGGCTCTAATAATTTTTCATATATTAATGTATTAAATCCTCACAAAACTCTGTGAAAGGTACTATTTTTAGTCCCACTTTACAGATAACACTGAGAACAGAGAGATTAATTTGCTCTACTTCCACAGCTAGCAAGATGCAGCTGAGATGCAAACCCAGACAATCTTGGTTTTAAGGACATTCTCTTAACCGCTGCACTGTATTATCAAGAAACCCAGGAACTAAAATAAATATATGGCAGGCTACATCTGGAAAAATTAAAAGTAAATACTGTGGCAGACAGTTCAGGTCAGGAAGCTATGGTAGGAAATCTATGAATCCCCGCTATGATGAGGACTCTATGAAGGCCTGGTAGGATGGATAGCATATAGCAAGTACTGAATAAATGACAACCACTTCATACAGGGAAGTGAAAAGACATCACTCAAATTTGGAATTCACTAGAGAATAGAAGTGGGTAAGCCTTGTTCAAAAAAAAGAAAATTTATTTAATGAATTTATAGAAAGGAAAAAGTAATAGCTTTGCACGTAATAAGGTTATATATAAACTTGTACAGAAATTTATGGAAACAGTGCTTCAGCCAACTGTCAGGAGCCCAGAGGATGACCTGAAGCAACTAGCAGCTTGCCCATCAAATCTACACCTCGGAAGAAATACCTACTCACCCATCATTTTGCTGATCGTTGCCTACCAGAAGTTTCTAACCATGGCTTTCCATCAGGTTTGTTTGCGAGTGACTGTCCCAACTCCACCCTGCCATGTATTTAATCGGTTTCCTATCTTCAGACCTCACCAGGCACCCACCACCTACCCCCACCTCATCTCTTTTCCTTAAATCTATGTATTTACTGTTAACTCCTCCACATTCATAATTTTGTCCAGGACAAGCCCCATTACCTACTATATATCCAGTCTCTTCCAAAGTGGTAGAGAGCACTTGGGTGAAAATAAAAGGAGCAAGTCAGGTGATACTTTTCTAATATAAATTACAAAACTAGCACAGAAACTGGAGAGCACTTTCTATTATAATAGTTGCTTGAAGTCTTGTTTTGTAGAATGAAAATACTGTAGGCTATGAATTATCCCAAGCACAATTATGGTTGATTAAATTATGAAAATAATTTCTTCTCCTAGAAGAGAGCAAACAAACAGCAATTGGTATCTGCTGTGTGCTTGCTTCTTCATACCAGGCCCTAAGTGAAGTTCTTTTTCATGAATGAATCATCTTTTTAAATCTTCATTATATTCTTATTTTGCAAAACAAGAAACAGAGACGTAGGAAGGTTAGGTAACTTGCCAAAAGTCACACAGGTAGAGTGGCAGAGCCTAAATTTCAATCTAAGTTTGTCTGATTCCAAAGCCTGTGTTCTTATCCACACAACAAATAAAGGAACTGCTATTCAGAATTCAGTTCCAAACAGTAAAGCAGGAATTTGCTGTGAAGTAAAAGGGACCAAAGAGAATAGGAGGGACATTTCACTAAATGATGTCATCTAAAACTGTGAAGAAATAAAAGAAGGTAATAGAAACAACAGAAACATGTACCTTAGCACTTCAGGACAACAGACTTCAAAGAGTTCTGAGAAAGGCAGATATGAGACTATTATTAAGAGACTATGGGGGACCTGGGTAGCTCAATCAATTAAGCATCCAACTCATAGTTTCGGCTCAGGGTGATTTCACGGTTGTGAGATCAAGCCCTAGGACAGGCTCTGCACTCAGCACATAATCTCCTTCAGATTCTCTCTCTCCCTCCCGCTCATGCTCACTCACTCTCAAATAAATAAATAAAATCTTAGAACAAAAAAGACTATATAACCAAGGATGTGCAAGAGATAAAAATCATTAGAATAACGTGAGAAAAATAAAAGCCCAGAATTAGTAAGTCTAACCAAAACAAAACAAAACAAAACAAAAACTAAGGCCCTAAAAAGAGCTTTTAAAACATTCAGAAAAAGACTAATGTCTGAGTAGACCTGCACTGCCCAGAGAATAAAATGTTAACAGACAATATAAGACAGGGGTATTCCCATTTTATTACCACCTTCTACAATATTATCCTCAAAATGGAACAAACACTGTCAAGAGAGACTTTAAGGCTGAGGTGGATAAGACAGCGAAAGAATGGTTTTAAATGAGCTCAAGTTTCTAGTTATAAGAGAATCACATTCCATGGATAAAAATTTCACAGCTACCATAGCTGATTTTTTTTTTTTTTAAAGATTTTATTTATTTATTTCAGAGACAGAAAATGAGAGAGAGCACATGAGAGGGGGGAGGGGCAGAGGGAGAAGCAGGCTCCCTGCCGAGCAGGGAGTCCGATGCGGGACTCGATCCAGGGACTCCAGGATCATGACCTGAGCCGAAGGCAGTTGCTTAACCAACTGAGCCCCCCAGGCGCCCACCATAGCTGATTTTTAAAAGCCATGGAGAACGAAAGCAACAGAAGATGACTAACTTGTAAATGTTATACTCATTTTCAAAAAGAAAAAATGATAAATTATTTTTGGTACACAAAAATTTCACTAAAGAAAAGCTATGGTTGAACTAACCTCATTTCCTGTTGGGATAGGGTCACCCAACTGATAACTCTGGGGAAACACCAGCCTCATGTACCATGACTTCATAAAAGGATCCGTTTTTCATCATATTCTTGTTGATTTGTTGACAAACTAAAAACTAGATAACTGTACAAGAGAATCTGAAGTTGGCTGAATACCCAGTGTGACTTAAAAATTAACTCCCCAAAACCTTACTCAGTTTTTAGAAGACTAGGCTAAGGACCATGGCCCATTAAGCATTTTATAAATGATTTAGAATAATATTTTTTCAAACAACGATGTCTACAAATAAGGAGTTTAACAGAATTTCAAAGTCCTTGTCACCATAACAGACTTACCAAATATGCTGATAGCCAACATACATTCCTAATTAGATAACCATAAAAACAAAACTCAAAATATAATCAAGAGCTAAAATGAACAAGATGGAATCCATACTTTAAAAGCTTATAGTCAAATTAAAAAACTCCAATATTGAAGTGTAGAATGGGGTTTAATGTTGGCTATAGCAGATGTGAAAAAGACCTGTACACTTAAATTGCCCAGGAGCTCATGAATCAATAACTTAATTATTATTTAAAAACCTAATATAGGGTGCCTGGGTGGCTCAGTCTTAAGGCGTCTGCCTTCGGCTCAGGTCATGATCCCGGGGTCCTGGGATCGAGTCCCACATCGGGCTCCCTGCTCGGCAGGAAGCCTGCTTCTCCCTCTCCCACTCCCCCTGCTTGTGTTCCTGCTCTCGCTATCTCTGTCAAAAAAAAAAAAAAATCTTAAAAAAAAAAAACCACCTAATATAAAATCTTAGGCTGTACTGATGAAAAAGTTATGTCAGAATCAAGGAATATAATTGTGTTCTACGACAGATCCACCTGGAAAACTATTTGATGCCTACAAACAAAAGATGACACTGCCTATTCCTCTTTGTTGCAATCATTTATAGAATCAAGTTAATTCTCCAACACCTCCTATGAATATTTCAGCATCCAGTCCACCGTCTTTCACTAATACCATTCCTGTTGTGATTCTTGGTGGTTCCAATGTCCATGTAGTAGATGATGCTACTAAAATACCCTGGCCTCTCAGATCCTGGGCTTAGTTTTCTCCATAATCTTGTCCCTTACTCCTTCAGATGCCAACTAACTTCTAGACCTTTTCATTACTACCTACACTGCCTTCCTAATGTCAATTAAGTATCCACCTCCTATTATTCCTTCTAGTACCCTGATTCTAACAAACCTTCAACCCCACTAACACTATAACACACTAATCTTACCACTTCTTTTCACTGTCCCTCAAACCTATTCCCCCCCAACCTGTATTCTCCTTCCCCTCATTCACCTTAGATTCCATGGTTCACTATTATCATTATTCTCTTGATTCATCCTCAATGCTCTTGCCCTTCTCTCCCTCTTTTGTAATTGCCTGGCAAAACCCCAACTAGGTAAATTCAACTCTTCTGGCAGCTAACCTCGAGTGGGCCCTTGGCAATGCTGCCTGGCAATTGCCACATTTCCCTAATCCATTCTCTTCTACTGCCAGACAACTTCATTCCTTCTCCTAGAACCCCCTACCCCATCCTCATTCTGGGCTAACTTTGCACCCTTGATCACAGACAAAATGGAATATGAAGAGAACATCTATATTTTCTTCCATCACACCTATAAACTTAGTTCTATCCCAAAACTCTACCTTTTCTCCTCTTACTGGATGAACTGTTTGTGCTCCTACTTAACCCTAACCTGTCCACCTTTATACTGAATCCCATCCCCTCCACCCTAGTGAATGCCACAGGACAGGTTTTTGCCTCAATCTAAATACTTTTTAACAATTAGAGCTGACAAAAAGTAGAATAAATTATATCATAAAGTAATAGCTATTTAACTGTAAGATCCCTTTGACAAAAGGGATTTCTGTAGTAACTAGAAGTCCAGATAATCACTCACACACTCTCAGCTCTAGGATTCTATGGTTTTAGAAAATATAAACTTAAAAAACCTTGGTATAAATTAATAGTATTAACTGGAACGTACACACTTTTCTCACCCTTGGTAACCTCTGTAAATTCCTCAAGTGTTTTTCTGTTGAACACAAGAGGAGTCTTTGGGGAAGAAAGAACAATGAATGGAAGAATGATAGACTGCTGCCATTTTCTACTACTTTTTAGAAACCTGTCTAACCATTCTGTATTCATTTTCAAGCTGCTGTATTTCCAGAACTGCTACCGTAGAAACTCTCTTGGGAATATCTAATAGAACTGTATCTTCCAAAAACAAGTGTGTAACGCTAATATTCTTTTTTTTTTTAAAGATTTTTTTTTTTTAATTTATTTATTTGACAGAGAGAGCGAGAGAGCACAAGTAGGGAGAACAGTAGAGGGAGAGGGAGAAGCAGGCTCCCCGCCAAGCAGGGAGCCCGATGTGGGGCTCGATCCCAGGACCCTGAGATCATGACCCGAGCCGAAGGCAGACACTTAACCATCTGAGCCACCCAGGAACCCCCGCTAATATTCTTGTAATACCCTTCACTAGGTACTGTAAATAAATTAGATCATGAAATTTGAGCAATGGTTTACTAATTGTATTTGATCTTTTTATTATTTAAACAACTGTTTTCTACAATTAACTAAAATGGGGGGGCATTAAAATGAAAAAAAAAACTGGGTAAACGGGAAAGATCACAAACAATATTTTACTTATTATTGCGACAAGAGCAGGTTAAATATATTTACCTTTAACAATCTTCTTTGCACAGTCATTATATACTTGCTCTTGAGAGGTGTTTGACTGGAACACTCGGTCAAATGCGTAAGGCTTGGACTGAAAAACAGAAACAAAGGTTTCAACTACACAAATTAAAGGTGAATGGACACTTCTAAGTTCCTTTAAAGATGTCATCATATATTTAACCTTCTAAATAGGGTACCTACTATACATTACTTCATGTCACAGAATCTTGTGGAAAGGACCTTAGGGATCACCAAGTGCAAATCCACTAGAATGAACTCCACAAAACCAAAAATGTCTGTTTTAGTCTTTTATTTCCAGGGCTTACCACTACTGTAATAGGCACTCAAATGAGTGCGGAGTGGTTTTTCGTTTAATGAGTGCCTACTCTGGCAAGTACTGAGACTCTCTTTTCTTTTCTTTTTTTTTTTTTTTAAAGATTTTATTTACTTATTTAACTGGCACAGAGAGAGAGACACAGAGAAGACAGCGAACGCAAACAGGAGGAGTGGGAAAGGGAGAAGCAGGGCTCCCGCCAAGCAGGGAGCCCGATGTGGGGCTCGATTCCAGGACCCTGGGATCATGACCTGAGCCGAAGGCAGTCACCTAACCAACTGAGCCACCCAGGCACCCCACTGAGACTCTATTTTCAATAATAATATCATTTTGCAGGTAAGAAAGCTAGAATCCTGAAAGGTACAAAAGGTGTTAATGACAAAATTTAAATTTAAATTCAAATCTCTTGCCAATTCAGAGCTCCTTCCACTACTCCCATTAGACTTTTCATTTTACTGCAATAGCTTTTCAATCATTTCATTCATTTAACAAGTATTTATGGAATGCCTGATATACTAGACACACATCTTGCTAGAATGATGACCAAGACAGATATACTCTCTGCTTTAGTGGAGGTTAAGTAATAGTGGGGCAGACATCAAATAATTAAGCGACTAGAATTCTGACTCATGCAACAGAGTGTTATGAGAGCATATAAGAGAAGAAACTGAATCTGGGAAAAGGCAGAAGAATGTCAGGGAACCACTCTGGAGAAGCGATGTTTAAGAACTGAAAAAAGAGTAGCACCTAGCTCACTGCTTGTCTCTTCAATACTAGTCATGGGAGGGTGAGTGCAGGAAGTAGCCTAGGTATTGGACACATAAAGATCCTAAGGCAGAAATGAGCCTGCAGAATGCAAGAAACCAAAAGAAGTTAAGTTCGAAGTATAAGGAGCAAAGATCCAATGCAAATAACACAGTGAAAAAGGCAAATAACATCTTAGTATTATTTTTAAAAGTTCTGACCTTGTGGGTTCCCTGAAAGGATCCTGGGGACTCATTTAGAGAAGTGACATGGTCTGAAGAATGAGCCAGAGGGATGGAATTTTTGAAAAAAATTAGAGTATAGTGTCCATGCAAGTCAAGGAAAAATTATCAAGGAGGGAGTGATTGTGTCAAATATAGCTGTGAGGTCAAGGTAAAACTGAAAAATATCCAATAACAAAGGTTAGATTGGAAAGAGATTAAATAAGAATGGGAAGTAACTAAGTAGAGCAGAAATCTGGCTGTGGGTCTAAAGACTTTTTTTTTTTTTTTAAGGACAAAAGCTGAGCAAGTTTAAATGTTGGCAGGAACAGTCTAGTAATCTAAAAGAAAAACTAAGCATATACAGATGAGAGAGGAGGGCAAAGAGGTTCTAGTATTTGAAAGTATATGCTTGCTCTCTACCCTCTCTTAAAGGAAAGGAAGGAAGCTAGACCTTAAATACAAAACAATTATGACCATCCAAAAAATCCTTAACATTACAGATGACTTCCCAGGCCTTAGCTAAAAAACACCTTACTTTTTAGGAACTACACTTCACAATCTCCTTCCCCAAAGCTTGGAATAACAGTTACAATGAAAAGTACAATGAAACAGACACTCCTAAATGGCTATCCAAAGTCATTAATAATTGTTCTTCCCCTTGCCGCTTCCCACTACATAGGCTGGGAAGCTAACCACCTGATAGCCTAGTCTCCTTGCAACTAGTGGCCACATGACCCAGTTCTGGATACTACAAAGTACGTGATGGTCTGCTGAGGGGACCTGGGAAAGGGTTTTGTTTTCCTGACAAAAAGGACCATCTCAGGGCACCTGGGTGGCTCAGTTGGTTAAGCAACTGCCTTCGGCTCAGGTCATGATCCTGGAGTCCCAGGATCGAGTCCCGCATCGGGCTCCCTGCTCAGCAGGGAGTCTGCTTCTGCCTCTGACCCTCCCCCCTCTCGTGTTCTCTCATTCTCTCTCAGATAAATAAATAAAATCTTTAAAAAAAAAAAAAAAAAAAAGGACCATCTCAGCTGTAGCTGCCCTTTCTCCTTTCTGGAATGATGGAGTTGTAGCATCCATCTTACAAACATGAAGAGAAGTCAATAGCTTAAGGATGACAACCGATAACAGAGTCAGTAAGTAGTAGCAGTAGGGGCCTATCTCCAGACTTTTAACATGTGAGAATAATAACCTCTTATTTATTTAAATCACTATTTGTTGTTTGTTTGCCTTCTGCAGCTGAAAGCATTTAAAAAAAAAAGATTTTATTCATTCACTTGAGAGAGAGAGAGATAGCAACAGAGAGCACAAGCGGGGAGGGAGTGGGAGAAGCAGACTCCCGCTCAGCAGGGAGCCCAATGCAGGGCTCGATCCCAGGACCCCAGGACCCCAGGACCACGACCTGAGCCAAAGGCAGACATTTAACCAACTGAGCCACCCAGGCGCCCCAGCTGAAAGCATTCTTAAAGGATATATACTATGATGACTTCACTTTGGCATCAATTAAAAGTAGGCATCTCAAAGTCTGATCATTCTTTGCCTATGAGACAAACATAAAAGTGTCCTTTTGCTAAGATTCTACAAAGACATTAACCGTCAATTTTACAGGTGCAACTAAATAAGAGACAATCTGTTCTTCTATTGATTATACAAGATGTATTTGTGATAAACAATTTTTGAAAACATAAGCACAATCAAAACAACAATCTCTGGCCAGAGATAAACCACGCTAATTTTTTCTATGTGAAGAGAAAATAAATTGTCCTCTTCATGTATCCAGCAAACATTTATTTAGCACCTATCAGACATTGTAAACGAGTAAAGGAATTTTAGAAATGTTATTTAATTAGTACAGACTGTATGGTTCAAAGAACAGAGAATAAGGCTGGGTAGAATCTTGAATACAGGGCTCCTGGGTGGCTCAGCGGGTTAAGCATCTGCCTTTGGCTCAGGTCAGGATCCCAGGGTCCTAGGGTGGAGTCCCACATCTGGCTCCTTGCTCAGCGGGGAGCCTGCTTCTCCCTCAGCCTGCCACCTGCCCCCTGCTTGTGCACGTTCTCTCTCTGACAAATAAATAAATAAAATCTTAAAAAAAAAAAATAATGGGTAATAGTAAAACCTGCCTATATACAGATGTTCACTATGGCATTCCTTATGGCAAATATGCAAACTAAAAAATAACTAAGCTGGGATTAAGTGATATTTTTAGATGTTATATCATGGTTAAATCAAAAATTAACAAGTGCTAAGCATTAAGTTGACAAAAATCTTATTTTAATTCCAAAACTAAACTATAATTTCGTTATGTAAGGTAAATGTTTTGATTAGAGATCTAGCCATGAAGTTACTAACTGATGATAGCTTCCTGGAATGAAAAACAAGACTCATGAAACATAAAAATTACTTTTAATGGTCTACAATTAAGGGACATCTCTTTTTTTTTTAAGATTTTATTTATTTGACAGAGAGAGACAAAACGAGAGAGGGAACACAAGCAGGGGGAGTGGAAGAGGGAGAAGCAGGCTTCCCGCCAAGCCGGGAGCCCGATGTGGGGGCTCAATCCCAGGACCCTGGGACCATGACCTGAGCCGAAGGCAGACGCTTAACGACTGAGCCACCCAGGCGCCCCGGGACATCTCTTAACTAAAAACTTTTCAAATAAATTAAACAAAGGAAAACTCATGATCTGGATGTCCGTATCTTAAAAACCTGGTCCTTGACCTTGAAATGTACATTATGTAGTCTTATTTCTATGAACCTTCAAAGATACTCCAAGTCATAAAATGCATTCACATCTGACTTAGGCTTCAAAGGGACAAAACCAAATAGGAATAAGCTTATCTGAACTGCAACCATAACTTAAGATTTTTTTCTTTTTAAGATTTTTTTTTTTAAAGAAATTTTTATTCATTTCACAGAGAGAGACACAGCAAGAGAGGGAACACAAGCAGGGGGAGTGGGAGAGGGAGAAGCAGGCTTCCCGCCAAGCAGGTAGCCCCAGGACCCTGGGACCATGACCTGAGCCAAAGGCTGATGCTTAACGACTGAGCCACTCAGGCGCCCCTAAGATTTTATTTTTAAGTAGTCTACACCCAATGTAGGGTTTGAACTCACAACCCTGAGGTTAAGAGTCGCAGGATCCACTGACTGAGCCAGCCAGGCACCCCATACCTTAGATTTCTTAAGTGAAGTGGTTCCTGTTTATATCTGCAGAGACAGGTTGAACACCAAATCTGGTTAGAAACGTCACCCTCCTAGCAGGAATATACCTTTCTCTGGAATTCTGAATAGTGATCCTCAGATCATAGGGGATTGTATCTTATCAGACTTTGCTTAGTTTGACAATGATTGTTAGCTAACATTCCACAATTGTACAGGTATGTGATGAGGGCTTCTTTCTCTTTTAAGATTTATTTGAGAAAGAGAGCGCACGAGCGCACACGTGCACATGTGCAAGTGCTCATGCACCCGGGGAGCGGGGCGGGGGGGAGAGAATCTTCAAGCCATCATTCTCTTTACAACAAAACAAAACACAACGAAACCCACCCCACAGGAGCCTCTTGCATGAATCACATGTCAGCAGGCAGGTAAGACCTTCATCATGGATGGGCCCTGATCCTCAGGGGCTGTTTGGGAACCACTGGGCACGGAATCTCCTGCTTCGGGGGGGGGGGGGGGGGCGCAGGTTCTAGGCTAGAAAAAGAAGAAGTGAAATGTCCTTGGAATGACAAGAAGTGAGCGTGGAGCCTGCGGCAGGGCTCAATCTCAGGACCCAGGCGATCATGACCTGAGCTGAAAACAAGAGCCACCTAGGCGCCCCCTGGCTTCTTCTCTTTTAATTTTCACTTTTTTTTTTTTAAAGATTTTATTTATTTATTTGACAGAGAGAGAGAGACAGTGAGAGAGGGAACACAAGCAGGGGGAGTGGGAAAGAGAGAACCAGGCTTCTCAAGATGCAGGGCTCAATCCCAGGACCCTGGGATCATGACCTGAGCCGAAGGCAGACGCCTAACAACTAAGCCATCCAAGCGCCCCTTAATTTTCACTCTTAAGGTAATCAGGATCAAATACCATATCATCATTCATTTGAAAAGAGAAATCATGTTGAGCTATAGACAAGAACTGGACAAGATGATCTAATTAGGTTTTACTTTCCTTTAATTTCAATGAACTACAACAGCCTGGTTTTGGTTCTGGTAGTCTCTACAGTATACCATATAAGGAACCATGATTAGTCAAGATACTTAATACTAATATGCACGTTCCACTTTTACAATGCATAAAAGAATAATTTTTTCTATTGGTTTTTTTTTTTTCTGGCGTTTTCAGCAGGCTTATTTCAACTACATAAGGTGTTACCCTGGACCTCCTCTTTTGTGGATGACAAGTTCTCTTATTTAAAGCAAATCCTATTTTTATCAAGTAAAGGTTTTCCTTAAATAATCCATTTATTTCATTTGTGTGATATGTGATATTTATACCTCTTCAACAAGCACTTAATTACCCAAAAAATCTGTATAAAAGGCTGTAAAACACAGAGAAACACTACAGGATTACAAGATTTGCCTGCCACAGGATCATATTATATGAAAATCAATGATATAACAGGAAAAAAAATTTGGACAAAAGTCATCTTAGAGGAAAATGAGAATCCTTAAAAATTATTTTCTACAGGAGCACAGATTATACCTATAATTCAGTAAACTAAAATACCTATTCTTTTACATTTTGATTTAACCAGAAGATTGTGTACAAAATGTTTTAAAATCATGTTCAAAATAATTTAGTTTTAAATGCCGCATTGCAGGGCGCCTCGGTGGCTCAGTTGGTTAAGCGACTGCCTTTGGCTCAGGTCATGATCCTGGAGTCCCGGGATCGAGTCCCACATCGGGCTCCCTGCTCGGCAGGGGGTGTGCTTCTCCCTCTGACCCTCCCCCCTCTCATGCTCTCTCTATCTCATTCTCTCTCTCAAATAAATAAATAAAATCTTTTAAAAAAATAAAAAATAAATGCCGCATTGCAGCAATTCCTTCTTAAAACTGTTCATTTTGAGTCAGGATCCAGTAAAATGAACAAAACAAACCTAGAGATTTTTTAATTTTAAAATCTGACTCTCCCAGCTATCCCTTTTAAATTTTCAACAGCGTTTTAAAAAATAAATTCATTAAAAAAAATTGAAACCCCAGATTAACTAATGACTTAGTATATGCAAAGATTAGTTCTTGAAAATAAACATGTTACCTTACATTTCTTAAGGCTATGTTGACTCTGTTGTATTTCTGCTTAAACTTAAAAAAAAAAAAAAAAAAGACTAAAAAAATGCTTACGAGTTTACCTAAAGGCCAACTGTTTATTACTGATTCACAACTCAATCATCTATCCATTATTTCTATTAGCATTTAAATTTATTTACATTGTTAAGGAAACTTAAATAAGAACTTATAAGAACTTTATCCAAAGGAAACAACCAAGAATACAAGTGTGCTTACTGTGGTAATTGTTTTCTTTTAACTCTTTCCTCATATGTCATATTTGGGCAGAAAGTTGCCTTCTCAATGTATTTTGTGAATCCTAAATCCTATCACTGCAACAAATGAATCCTGGTAATACTTAAAGATTTGTTTAAACACACACACAAATCTGCAAAAATAAGACATTTTTAATACAAGTCTAAAAGTAAAATAGTTTTGACGTGTCAATCACTGCTGCAGCTGAATAATTACAAAAACTCTATGAAAAACTAGTAGCCAGAATGCCAACTAACCTAGGCCCTGCAAGCTTCCTCTGATTCCATGTCAGAGATATCCTAAAGGAAAAGGATGACTACTTCTGTGCTTAACTTCTTAGTGTTACCATGATGTCATTTCATAGTTTTTCTCATGAACTTGTTAACAAAAAAACAGCCAGTCTTCACACAGTAGTAGCTGGCAGTTGTTTGTAAGCTAACGACGTTCGCCACAAGCCTACAGAGCAACAAAGAGCTATGACATTCACTTTCTAAAGATGAACTTTGCAAACTTTCACATAAAAACTCTTAAAGAACTTCAGTCCTGTCTTACATATCAATGCTCTTAATCATCAATGTCCCATCTCCTGTGACCCCCTTTGTCTTTTTTCCAAACTGTGCAAACAATATGCTATATGGAATGCCATTAGAGAAAAAATTAACATTTAGATTTTGTACCATGATAGCAACGTAGAAAAAAATTCTGCCACAATGGCGTTACCAAGAAAAGATAAATTTAATTTTCTTAGTCACAATTCATTGTTCTGTAGGCAGTGTCTTACCCTCCATTTTAATCTTCCTGAACTGGGAATGCAAAATATTTTCAGAGACCTTTCAATACCAGATCAGACCTCAAAAAAAAAAAAAAAAAAAAAAGTAAAAAATAAAAAATCAACCTTACTTTCTGGTTTCCCTGACAATGATCAACCACCTCTGGTTATGTTTTATAACACAAAGGACACTATTTCTCCATCCTCGAGATTACAAAAATCAACTTTTCTCCAAGGTAGAAGTAGGGATCTAATATTAACAAAAAATCCAGTTTACTGATCAAATTTTATTTTTTTATTTTTTAGAGCTTGCGTTTATAATACCTTGATACACAAAAAGTTAACACTCTTTGTTACACGGTTACCCCATAAAACCCACTAAGAGATAGGCGCCTGGGTGGCTCAGATGGTTAAGTGTCTGCCTTCGGCTCAGGTCATGATCCCAGGGTCCTGAAATCGAGTCCCGCATCGGGCTCCCTGCTCCTTGGGAGCCTGCTTCTCCCTCTGTCTCTCATGAATAAATAAATAAAATCTTTAAAAAAAAAAAAACAAAACCCAATAAGAGATAATAGGTCTTTCTGGGCACCTACTTGACCCAATCTGAGTTGGCTAGATCTGCTAGAAAACTGAAGAAAATTGATCACTCCGATTTCAAAAGAAAACTCAGTCTCTTTACAGCCCTTGATTCGCCATTTGTAATAGTTAACATGAACGTTCATTCATCACTCAAAGGACGGGTGGGTGAACATATGAGATACAGATAAATTTGTAGTTGTTCGATCATTTTTCCTCCTCGCGAGAGAGGAATATGGTTCAACACGTAGCTGTATCTTCTGTTTCTATACAACTAAGTATGTTTACTACTTAAGGTACAGTAGGGCTGGTCTTAAACCTCAAAATTCCTAGCTGAACTTTAATCTTGCACGTGTTACAAATGGTAAACTTGGGGGTAGTCCAAAACACCAACAGCAACTGCGCACACACACACACGCAGAAATATAGGCAAATATGCACTGAACTCTCCCCGGACAGTTCCTCCAGCGCCCCAGGTGGGGGAGTGTCCCAGAGACTAGGCGCCTCCCTTCTCTGCGCACTTAAGACCGGGGTGGGGGCGATCCAGGAACACCCGCGGAGTTGCGCCGTCTCCCTCCCCAGGGTTATTTGAACCGGCAAACTCTACCGGGGGGCGGGGTTGGGGACACCACTGTTCGTTCCCAATTCTGCACCCCTCCACTTCCCTGAACTCCGGGCCCAGCCAGACCCAAAGGAGCGGGATGGAGGGTGGGGGCGGGGGTCACTCACCGCAATCATAACCGTGTCTTCTCCCTGAAACTTGGCGACGTACTTATCGCCGCGGTTCACCTCCGACTCGTTGAGAGGTCTGAAGCGACACATTACTTTGATGTTGCACTCGGCCGGGTCCGCCATCTTCCTCGCTGCCGGGGCCGGAGGCCGGGAACCACTCCCCGCCGCTCCGTCTGGAAGGAAGCGGGCCCGAGCTGAGAAAAGGGGTCGCGAAGGCCGAGAGATTCAGCAGTCTGCCGCGTCGCGCTTCCCCCGGCGGCAGTGGCCGGGGAACCCGGACTCGAAGCGCCGGCGCCGGCAGCCGTCGCCCTGAGGCTCACTTCCGATCCATCATGGCAGCCATGGCGGCGGCACGGGTGGAGAGTCCGCGGCTCCTCAGCTTCTCTCTCCTCGGCCCGGGCAAACTACAGGGGCTCGAGGGGATTCTAGGCCCCGGAAAAATCGCCCCCTCCTTCCTCGGAGACAGCAGGCCGGGCACGCCGTTTGCCCGCCCCGCTGTCCGCTCGCCGGCTCGCCGGCAGCCTCCCGATTCCTCCTGAGGCCGCAGACCGGCGACTGGGCGGCGGGATGGGCGGTGCGCGAGGAGCAAGGCGCACGCGCGGCGGGTCCGGACGCCCTGACGACCAATCCGCGTCCGCGCCCGGCCGCGCCGCCGCCCTGCCGCCCCTCTTCGCCCGGGGGTCGCCGATTCAAGTTTTACCGGACGCTCGCTTGCAGAGGTATTTCTGGTTACCCCGCCGCCTGACCCGGCCGCAGAATTTCCCAGAGCGAAGGCAGACAGACGCGCTTAGCTTTCTTTTCTGCAGGGGTCAAGGGATTTGTTAAACTACCTTACGTTGTAGTTTATTTGAATACAGTACTATATTCCTAATAAGGAAGTGTTGGCTTTCTGTTTAGTCTGGCGATAAAATTGGTTCCTAGTTCACCGTATTAGAGCGCTTTGCCCGAGAAAGGAAGATTTGAATGAAGGGTGTGGCACGGCTCTCTAGTTTAAGCGGTTACTCTTTCCTGAGAGAGTGGGTTGGGGAGTCAAGAAAGAAAGGAAATTTCTCCTAAGGAATGAAGATGACTGAACAAATGTGGAAAGTAGGGTGAGCGGGAAGAAGGCCCCCAGTCAGTCGGAGGTCCCACTTCTCTGGTAATGAGTATATGGAACTCAGCCCCAGAGGAATGACTGACCTGAGTCATTCCTGGGTAAAAGGCCTGGATAAGTTTGTGGACTACATGTCTAAGGAAAACCACTCCACAGTTGAAGTGGTTTTTTAGAAAGGTGGATACCATAATGGCTCTCAACTGGAAGTCGCTCTGAGGTGCTGGGAAAGAACTGCAAAGACCATCAGGAACCCTCCCTCTGGTTTTCAGTTTTCGTTTGTAAAATGAGTGATTGCATCATAAAAACCTCCAGTGCTCTCTGTCTTCGCCCAAGACATACCTCCAGAAATTAACCCATAAGTCAACAGATACAGGTTTGTTGATCCACTGCAGTAGTTTACAACTGAGGAACTATGGGGCATCTCACCAAACAAAGGAAAAGATGGAGTTACACAGCTCTGGGGGAAGTGTGGAGTTTGGGTAAAATTTTAGTGAAGTTGTGTTTCAGTAGGCTCCAAATAAAGCAGAGCGTTGACATGAGGTCTAGACTACAAGTGGACCCAAGGTCCTGTTTCCTTGGGAACTACAAAGTTAAGGTAGATGTGGAATGTTGTCTTCAGAAACCCCTGTCCCAAAGCTCTGCACCTGGCTTGAAAGTCAATCAGGGCTGCTTCTCTGTGTCTTAGATCCTCCAAGCAGGAATAGGATGTTTTATTTTTACTGATATAATTTCAAACAGTGATTCTGATAGTCTATAACTTTAAAGAACAAAGTTTTCAGTGAACAAGAGAGTAACAGTCACTCAAAGAAGGAGGTTGTGGCGGGTGGGCCACTAGTTTTCAACCTTTGCAGCAGAATCTCATGAACACCCGGTCCTCTTCCCTCTGCTCTTTTCTCTGAGTCCATTTCTTCAACAATTGCTTGACTGTCTTATCTTCTTATCTGCAGCCCTGACCTTTTCACCTGTGTGACATTCCCATCCCTCTAGCTGCTTATAGACCACCTTGTTTAGGATGCATTACCTTAATGTCAAATTTTTAGTTTTACCAAATGAATTGTCCTCTGCTTCCTGCCAATACTCAGTTCAACTTTCCAGTTTGATTACCAACATCAGCATTCTTCTGTACTCCCAGGTTAAAACAGTTCCAGTCACCTATCACTCCACTATTTACTTCATCCTCTATACATGAAGAAGAGAAATATGGTAGTCTGTATCTAAATTTCCTCAACTTCTATTCCAGCATGCCCATGTGTCTTCATCTCAGAAGATCTGGGGAATGATTGGTCTAAAGCAGTGATTTTCAAATTCCCCATGGAGTAGGGGTTCCAAAAAGGTGACTCAGGAGATCTCATGGTATGGGGAGGGACAGGAGGGTGATGGGATGGCCAAGGAATTAAGCTCTGGAAACATCTGCTGTTCAAAGCACTTCAGTTGCAACTCTTGCCTCTTCCTCCTGCACAGCAGATATGGAAGCTCAGACTTATGAAAACGAAATCCAGAAAGGGAGGTGTCTTGCAAGAGCCTTCTGCTTTCAGATCTGACATACATACTTTTTCTGGGCAAGGAAGCATAAAGAGCCTGACCCTCCACAGGACCAGGAAGGGAAAAAATATTATGTCAAAAACAAAATAATTCTAAAAATCATCCTGTCACATTAGTGAGGAATAGTGGTATCAAACAATAGGCTTTAGGAATTATTTCATAGGGGTGCCTGGGTGGCTTAGTCAGTTAAGTGGCTATCTTCGGCTCAGGTCATGATCCCAGCTTTTTGAGGAACCTCCACACTGTTTTCCACAGTGGCTGCACCAGTTTGCATTCCCACCAACAGAGCACAAGTTTTCCTTTTTCTCCACATCCTCACCAACATTTGTTATTTCTTATATATTTGATTTTAGCCATTCTGACAGATATGTGATGGTATCTCATTGTAGTTTTGATAATGCATTTCCCTGATGAGGAGTGATGTTGAACATCTTTTCATGTGTCTTTTGGCTGTCTGTATGTCTTTGAAGAAATGTCTGTTCTTGTCTTTGGCCCATTTTTAAATTGGATTGTTTGCTTTTTGGGTGTTGAGTTGTATAAGTTCTCTAAATATTTTGGATACTAACCCTTTATCAGTTATGTCATTTGCGAATATCTTCTTCCATTCAGTAGGTTGCCGTTTAGTTTTGTTGATTGGTTCCTTCACTGTGCAGAAACTTTTTATTTGATGTAGTGCCAATAGTTTATTTTTGCTTTTAGTTCCCTTGCCTCAGGAGACATATCTAGAAAAATTTTGGTATGGCCAATCTCTCTGATTTTTATGGTTTCATATCTCACATTTAGGTCCTTAATCCATTTTGAGTTTATTTTTATGTATGGTGAAAGAAAGTATCCAGTCTAATCTTCCCAACAGCATTTGTTGAAGAGACTGTCGTTTTCCCATTGTATATTCATTCCTCCTTTGTTGAAGATTAATTGGCCATATAATTGTAGGTTTATTTTTGGGTTTTCTGTTCTATTCCATGGATCTGTGTTTATTTTTATGCCAGTACCATACTGTTTTAATTACTACTGCTTTGTAATATAACTTAAGATCTGGAGTTTGATACCTCCAGTTTTGTTTTTCTTTGTCAAGATTGCTTTGGTCAAGGTCTTTTGTGGTCCCATATAAACTTTGGGATTGTTTGTTCTAGTTCTGTAAAAAGTGCTGTTGGTATTTTGATGGGAATTGCATTAAATCTGTAGATTGCTTTGGGTAGTATAGACATTTTAACAATATTTGCTCTTCCAACCCATAAGCATGGAATGTCTTTCCATTTCTTTGCATCATGGTGAATTTCTTCTATAAAACACTGAAGAAAGAAAGTCATCCTCTTTGGTTAAGCTTATTCCTAGATATTTTATTGTTTTTGGTGCAATTGTAAATGGGATTATTTTCTTAATTTCACTTTCTGCTGCTTCATTGTTAGTATAGGAACGCAAGAGATTTCTTTTTTTTTTTTTTTTTTTTTTACTTAAGATTTTATTTTCAAGGGGCGCCTGGGTGGCTCAGTCGTTAAGCGTCTGCCTTCGGCTCAGGTTATGATCCCAGGGTCCTGGGAACGAGCCCCGCATCAGGCTCCCTGCTCAGCGGGAAGCCTGCTTCTCCCTCTTCCACTCCCCCTGCTTGTGTTCCCTCTATTGCTGTGTCTCTCTCTGTCAAATAAATAAATAAAATCTTAAAAAAAAAATACATTTTATTTTCAAGTAATCTCTATACCCAATGCGGGGCTTTAATTCACAACCCTGAGACCAAGAGTCATATGCTCTTCCAACTGAGCCAACCAGTTGCCCAGGAATGTAACAGATTTCTTCTTCTTCTTCTTTTTTTTTAAGATTTTATTTATTTGTCAGAGAAAGAGTGAAAGTACACAAGCAGGGGGAGTGGCAGGCAGAGGGAGAAGCAGGCTCCCCACTGAGCAAGGAGCCCAACATAGGACTCGATCCCAGGACGCTGGGGTCATGACCTGAGTCAAAGGCAGGCGCTTAACTGACTGAACCACTCAGGTGTCCTGCAACAGATTTTTTCTGTACACTTTGTATCCTGCGACTTTACTGAATTCAGGTATCAGTTCTAGTAGTTTTTCGGTGGAGTCTTTCAGGTTTTCTCTATATAGTATCACGTTATCTGCAAATAATGCAAATAAACCTTTACTTCTTTACCAATTTAGATGCCTTTTATTTCTTTTTGTTGTCTGATTGCTGTGGCTAGGACTTCCAGTACTATATTGAATAAAAGTGGTGAGAGGGGCGCCTGGGTGGCTCAGTTGGCTGAGCGTCCAACTCTTGATTTCAGCTCAGGTCATGATCTCAGGGTCATGAGATTGAGGCTGACGTCGGGCTCTGTCCTCATTAGAGAGTCTGCTTGAGATTATCTCCCTCTCCTTCTGCCCCTCCCCCCCCCACATGTGGGAGGGCGTGTGTGCTCTCTCTCTCTCTCAAATAAATAAATCTTAAAAAAAAAAAAGTGGTTAGAGTGGGGGGTATCCTTGTCTTATTCCTGACCTTAGGGAAAAAACTCTCAGTTTGATGTTTGAGTATGATGTTTGCTGTGGGTTTTTCATATAAGGCCTTTATTATGCTGAGGTATGTTCCCTCTAGACCTACTTTGCAGAGGGTTTTTATCATGATGGATGTTGGACTTTGTTAAATGATTTTTCTGCATCTATTGAAGTGATCATATGGTTTTTATCCTTTCTTTTATTGATGTGATATATCAAATTGATTGTTTTGAGAATATTGAACCACCTTGCATCCCAGGAATAAATCCCACTTGATCATGGTGTATGATTTTTTAATGTATTGTTGGACTCGGTTTGCTAATATTTTATTGAGGATTTTTCCATCCATATTCATGACAGATATTGGCCTATAGTTTTTTTTTTTTTAAGGGTTTTTTTTTTTTTAAGATTTTATTTATTTATTTGACAGAGAGAGAATGAGAGAGAGAGAACACATGAGAGGGGATAGGGTCAGAGGACGAAGCAGACTCCCCGCCGAGCAGGGAGCCGGATGCGGGACTCGATCTGGGGACTCCGGGATCATGACCTGAGCCGAAGGCAGTTGCTTAACCAACTGAGCCACCCAGGCGCCCCTTGGCCTATAGTTTTTATTTTGTGCTGTCTTTATCTGGTTTTGGTATCACTGTGATACTGACCTCATAGAATGAATTTGGAAGTTTTCCTTCCTCTTGTATTTTTTGGAATAGTTTGAGAAGAATAGGAATTAAGTTCCTATAAAGATGTAAAACACTGAATCTCCATTGTGGAAGGTAGCCACCAAAAGTGGTCCTCCGGTAAACCATGCATATCTGGATTCAGGCCTCTCTCCTTGAAGGCTGGCCTTTTGACTTACTTATGCCCGTATAATGTGGCAGAAGTGTGACACACAGCATGCTATCTGAGATGAGGTGAGAAGTCTTGTAACTTCCACTTAGGTCTCTTGGAACACTCTTTCAGAGATGTCTGAACCACACACAAAAAGACCAACTACCCTGAGAATGCCATGCTAGAGAGGCCGTACTTATGTAGGTACTCTAACCAATAGTCCCAGCTTATCCCAGCCTTTCAACCATCCCTACCCAGGCACCAGACTTGTAAAGGAGGCTACCTTAAACTGTCCAAACCAGCACACCCCAACAGATGAATATCAGTGAGTAATCTCAATTGACACCCTTGGAGCAGAAGGATCACCCAGCTGAGGCCTGCCCAAATACCTCACCCATAAAATCATGAGATGTCATAAAATGGTTATTGGTTAAAAATACTCAAGTTTGGAGATTTGTTACATGGCAATAGACAACTGGCATAATAACCCACAACTCAGAGCTTAAAACTTATCTCCTGGAAATGATTCTATAAAATGTTACTTATACATAGTATATATACTTAGATGGGACTATGTTTTAGATTAATTATAGTTGGAGGGGGTCTAAGAATTTAACCATTGTTTATAACAGTACTATAAGAAAATTTGTTTTTTATTTAATGTGAAGTGACTTTTTAAATGGGCATTTAGAAAGGGAAATTATAGGGGCGTCTGGGTGGCTCAGTTGGTTAAGCGACTGCCTTCGGCTCAGGTCATGATCCTGGAGTCCCGGGATCAAGTCCCGCATCGGGCTCCCTGCTCAGCAGGGAGTCTGCTTCTCCCTCTGACCCTCATGATCTCTCTATCTCATTCTCTCTCTCAAATAAATAAATAAAATCTTAAAAAAAAAAAAAAAAGAAAGGGAAATTATAGTCTTTCTTTTTTTGAAATGTGCATAAGAGGGGCAGTTAAGCATCCGACTTGATTTCCACTCAGGTCATGATCTCAGGGTTATGAGATCACGCCCCACCAGGAGCTTGTGCTGGCCATAGAGCCTGCTTAAGATTCTCTCTCCCTGGGCGCCTAGGTGGCTCAGTTGGTTAAGCAACTGCCTTGGGCTCAGGTCATGATCCTGGAGTCCCGGGATCGAGTCCCGCGTCGGGCTCCCTGCTCACCAGGGAGTCTGATTCTCCCTCTGACCCTCCCCCCTCTCATGTGCTCTCTCTCTCTCAAATAAATAAATAAATAAATAAATAAATAAATAAAAAGATTCTCCCTTTCCCTCTGCCCTTGCCCCTCCCCCTGGCTCATGTGCAAGCACGCATACACACATGCTCGCCCTCTCTCTCTGAAAAAAGAAAAAAAATGTGCACAAGAGACACTTATTCCTTTCCATTTCTATTACCCCTTCCTAGTCCCAGGCTTTACTACTGCATTCCTGGATTACTATGACAGTGCCCAGCCTCTTTCCCATTTGATCATTAAGTATGGGTTAAGCTCCTACTTTGAGCCATGCACTGAGGTGTGTGCTGGGGATACAATGGTGAAAGAGACCAGACAATTCCCTCCCATGTCCACTATTTCATGTACAATAATTTTCACATTAAATTTCCTGAAACCTTGCTTTTATTACATCATTTCATTGCTCAAGAACCTACAGAAGAACCTTTTTTCTGAAAGAAGTTCAAATTCTTCTGCTTAGAGTCTAATACCTTTTATCATCTGACTTCCCCTTATTTAAGTATGATTTTCACACTGTTCAACATTTTACTTTCTTGACTCCTGGCACCTGGCCCTTTCAGTGCCCCTTATATTTTGCTAATTTCAAGGTCCTGTGATACCACCCTGAACTTCTGTACCTTATGCCCACCCAAATCCTATTCATCTTTCCCCAAATCCCACCTTCTGCAATTGGTTTTTCAGACTACAATTCTTTCACAAATCAGACAGAAAACCCCTGCACTCTATTCGTTACCATAGTTTAAATCTTTAGAATGTATTTTATAAACGTTTCTATCAAAATAACACACATCCAGGGGCGCCTGGGTGGCTCAGTTGGTTAAGCGACTGCCTTCAGCTCAGGTCATGATCCTGGAGTCCCGGGATCGAGTCCCACATCGGGCTCCCTGCTTAGCAGGGAGTCTGCTTCTCCCTCTGACTCTCCCCCCTCTCATGTGCTCTCTCTCATTCTCTCTCTCTCAAATAAATAAATAAAATCTTAAAAAAAAAAAAATAACACACATCCATAGTTTAAAAATAAAATTACAACAACAAAAAACAAGTTCTTGCTCCCCCCCACTCCAATCCTCATTTCTGTTCTTCAGAGCAATCACTTTAACTCTTGTAGCAGTTTTTCTGGTATTTATCTCCATGTCCTAAATAACATTCTTTTACTACTGCTTTTTGATTTATTATTCTTATTAAATGAAATTGTAACTTTTAAACTGCCCCTCATCTAAATCAACACACACACATTTTCTTCCCCTTATCTTCCCAACATATTTCAATCACCAGTTTTAGCTAATTAGCACACAGTTACATACTTCTTTTTTTTTTTAATTTTATTTATTTATTTTGAGAGAGAGAGAGAGCTCAAGTGGGGAGAGGGAGAGAATCTCCAGCAGACTCCACGCTGAGCGCGGAGCCCTATGCAGGGGCTACATCCTATGACCCTGAGATCATGACCTGAGCTGAAATCAAGAGTCAGTCACTTAACTGACTGAGCCACCCAGGAGCCCCCAGTGTTTACATTCTAAGTAATTATTATTCATAGCTTAGCTAAATTGTGCATTATAATTACATTGCCATTCTTTTTTTTTTTTTTTTTTTTAAGATTTTATTTATTTGACAGAGACAGCGAGAGAGGGAACACAAGCAGGGGGAGTGGGAGAGGGAGAAGCAGCCTTCCCGCGGAGCAGGGAGCCCGATGCGGGACTCGATCCCAGGACTCTGGGATCATGACCTGAGCCGAAGGCAGACGCTTAATGACTGAGCCACCCAGGCGCCCCTTACATTGCCATTCTTGTGCAACTTTTTTTTTTACTGTCTTCTTGCTTCTCTTGTTGTTGAGAAGTCTGATTCCTTCTGGTCCTGATCATCTGTATGTGATCTGCATTTTTCTTCCAGGCAGCTTTCCGTTTCTTTTTATCTATACTTCTCTTGTCTTTCTTATTTGCCATCTCTGGTTTTTGTTCTTTTTGGAAGATTCTTTCATGTTTATTTTTAAGTCTTATGTTGGTTATTTTATGTGTGTGTGTACACATATATGTGATAAAATTTCTTTGATATGCTAATGTTTTGGTATGTTGATCCCAAACTGAAATGTATGTATGTATGTGTATATATACATATGTGTGTGTGTCTGTGTGTGTATGCTTTTTTGAATTTGTATTCTCTAAATGAATGGTTTAAATTTGTTCTTGCTTCATAGAGCAATATCTTCTCATTCTGAGGAACTTCTCATTCTGAGCTTTTTTGAATTTGTATTCTCTAAATGAATGGCTTAAATTTGTTCTTGCTTCATAGAGCAATATCTTCTCATCATATTCTAAAATATGAGAAAACATATTTTATTTATGTTTTAGTTTTTTCTGTTTTCTAAATTTATTCTGTGGTTTGTTTTGATCTCTCTCACTTATGTTGAGAGAGATCACATTTCCTCACATTTCCTCAAATGTGTGGTGACCCTTGGTGTTTAACTTCTTTGAGTAAGAAACCAAAACACTTATTGGAAGCCCTGTGCATGTAGATTGTGTTTGTAGATTGATGGGTCTCACCACCCTGTGATTAGGCAGGATCTAGCAACTTCATTAGGGAAATTATAAATGTCATTTTGCACAGACATCTCTTTTGGACTGGTTAATTTCCCCACAGAGGAATTCTCCAATTTCTTGCAAGGTGAACATAAGTCTGGTGGCCAGTTTTCTTTGAAGTGAGTAGGATTGGGTGATCTCAGCCTTCAGTTTGTACACTTTCCTCTCCCTATTTTCAGTAAGGCAACTCACCTGCAACATCAGCTGTTTCTGGTGTCCCTGAATCCACAGCCTCTCTCGTTCAACTTCTTCGGAGAGTAAGTTTTCTTTTTTCTGTTGTGCTGGGGAAGGGGGCAATCTTCTGGCACTTTAGTAGGGGGACAATTGCATTTTAACACTCCCTATATAATCTTTCAACTAAATCTTCCTATTTTTCAGCTCTACCCCTGCCTCCTGGTATCTACAATTCCTGAGGCTTTCTGTATTCTGTATGAAGAATTGACTTACTTTCTGGCTTTCTGCCCTGCAAGCTTAGGTTTTAGCATTCTCCAGCCTATTTAGGCAGTTACGCAATTTTTTTTTTTTTTTTTTTTTTTTTAGATTTTATTTATTTATTTGAGAAAGAAAGAGAGAGCATGAGCAGGGGTTGGGGGGTAAGGAGTTGGGGAGAAGGGGACAGAGGGAGAGGGAGAAGCAGACTTCCCGCTAAACTGGCAGCCCTATACATGATGCAGGGCTCAATCCCAGGACTCTGGGATCATGACCAGAGCAGAAGGCAGACCCTTAACTGACTGAGCCACCCAAGTGGCCCTAGGCAGTTACATATTTTCAGAATTTTGCTGAAATCCTGTTTGCTGATGATTTTCTTTCAAGTTTTCTTTTCACTTGTAGCTTTAGGACTTTTGTATTTCTTTACTGTTATTTTAGTGGAGTGTTAGGGGGATCAAAGATAAATGTGAATATTCAACCTGCCATACTTAATTGGCTACTCTAGCTGTTTAAGTATGTTTAACCCCAAGAATATAATAAATTCCTCGAGGGCAGTAAATGTAACTCATTTTCTCCAACAATGTTTAGCTCAGTGCTCAAGATTTCATAAGTGCTAATAAATCCTATACTGATTGAAATTGGAAATCAATGAGTGACTATTAATTATGGTGCTCTGCTCAAGAGGTGATGGGATACAAATGTGGATAATTTCTCATTGAGGAAGTCCTAGTCTAGTGGAGGAGTTAAAATAAGTATAAATCACAGGGATAGATTCTATAAAAGCAGTTCCATGAGAGCACAAAGAATGGATGTTTCGGAGAAACTCCCTGACATTTTGAAAATGAAATCAGGGATGACAGTCAAGATCTTGTCCAAAATCTGCAGCTCGTATACAAAATAGTGGTTTGACCAGGTACATCCTGGTCATGTCTTCAGTGCCCAAGGTTTCATTGTTATTCAGCTAATATTAACGATTATATATAATAATATATATTTAATATATAAAATACTAAATATATATTATATATAACCATAACAATTATAAGGAGAATGCACATAATTGAGAAAGTAGAAACTCAAGAGTCTCTTATTTATTCATTTTACTGTGATTTGGCAAGCTTGTTAATTCTTTTCTTAAAAAAAAAAAGACTTGTATATATTCTACAATTTTTTAATTTTTTCAGACTCCTTTTTAAATAAACATATATGCAGCCAGGTCTCTATCCCTAGGAATAGGTAAGCGAATCCACAGGAAAACCAGCAAGAATTTTACTGCAGCCAGTCCATTTGCTCAAACCAAATTAATAGAGCAGTAATCTATAATGACATAAAAATAGTTCTTTTTAAGTCTGCCAAAAATTTTTGCCATATGTCTTGGGTTGGGTTTGATGGGAAAAAGTCTCTAAGGCAGAAATTTGCTTGCAAAAGGTTAATTGGGGTGTGCTCTTGGCAACACCGCTTGCAAGAAAATGTGTAAAGCAGCATTAAGCAGAGAAGTTGAACCATGATGCAGTTGCAACAGAAACTTCAAATGATTTTATGGGAAAGCTCCAGAGCAGGGATGGCCCATCAGAGTTGTTCTAATTGAGACAAAAGACTAGTCATTGGATGTTGGCTACCGCTGGTGAAGGGACATGATCTTAGGAGAGGCAGCTCTCTTCTGTGGAGGGCAATTCCCAGGGAGGCTGGGAGTCACCACCAGCCTTCATCATAAATGGGGGTTTGGGGAGCTTGGGTGGCACATCACAAATTCAACTACACCAATATTGCAGGGCACTTAAGAAGTCTTTATGTCTCTGCAAAGACTTGATTTTTTTTAAAGGTTTTATTTATTTATTTGAGAGAGAGCACAGAGGGAGAGTGAGAGGGAGAAGCAGACTCCCCACTGAGCAGAGAGCCCAACACGGGGCTTGATCCCAGGACCCTGGAATCATGACCCGAGCTGAAGGCAGACATATGACTGACTGAGTCACCCAGGCGCCCCTTGATTTTTAATATACTAGGAACTGTCAGTCTATGTCCTTGCATCCACTGCTGTTTTCTTTACCAAAAACAAAATAAAACTCAAATGTCTGAATAGCTGAATTGAAAGGTAAAGAACTTAAAATTCATTTTCAGTGAACACCTTCCCAAAGTTCAGGTACTTCCAGCTTTTCTAACTGGCAGACATTATAAACTCCATCTAAATGTGTTTCTTAATGTTGAAGAATCTTTGAAAGCCTGAAACTTGATGTGTGTCACCACTGCCCACCTGCCTCTCAGCTCTATTCATTACTATCACTCCACAAGATTTAAGGGCAGGACAAAGCTTATTTAGAAAGGTAATGAAAAGTTCTCTCTTATTTTGAAGGACCTGAGGTATTATCAATACTATAATTGTTAATAATACAGTCTGATGATTTATCATAGATCTCTCAGTTATACACAGAATGAAAGTGGAAGACTCTTTCAGTCAAGAAGGTGGACTTTCTGTCATCCTCATCCTAATCATGTCGTAACATGTCCGTTCCAGGTATGCCTTCTGCAGGAGTCTGCTCCTTTAATCAGGACAATGGCATCCTCACCTTTGGGTTCCAGCTGTACAAATACGCAACATAATCAAGTTATTTACTATGGCAAAGCTGTGTAAACACAATCTTTGTAAGGGTTGTGGTCTTTTTTCAAGATCCTGGAACTGTAAATATATCATTTATGGGGAGTAATTAAGTAGTGTTGGCAATAAAATAGTGTTATAATAGCTTATCTGCTAGATAAACCTATTAGGCATCAAACCTCTATTCACAACACTAGAATGGATGTGTTTGTTTGATGTTTCTAAAAGTGGTTTGTACTCAGCACATTTGCAGTTGGTAGTTCTAATGCTTATGAAAATAAAGAGCTGGCTTTACTATTGATGAGTGAGGAAACCACTAGAAAGAAAACGTGTTATAATTGAGAAAAACTGAAGATCTATAGAACACTTTTATTTGGGTTATTTCTTTGACTTAAGATTTAGTAGACTTACAAAAATGTTAGACTATACTAAAATGTAAATACTAATGCTTTTGATAAAATGGAATAAAATACACTTTGATTTAGCAAGTCAAATGGAAACTCTGAGTATCTATAATTCACATGCAGCTTTTCCATTTTGTCATTGGTGTGCTGACAATAAGCACATGACTTACCAGCATCAGAGTACAATGTGTGTCCTGACTACAAAATCTTCAAATCAATATAGGAAAGTAGTTTAAAGTATCTTTTGCCAAACTTGACTCACTGTAAATTAACTTGCTCTTCTTTTTCAGGACTATAAGGAAAATATAAGATCTGGCTAAGCTCATAATAGAATTCTTTGCTATCTCTTTACACACACACAAACACACACACATATTCACACACATATATGTAATATATGTACATACATCTATAATACACATATCTGTGATATATATTTTATGTATATATAATCTGTAACTTTCATATTAAATCATTTATGTCTTCATTATTATTTCCTCCTCACTCCCCTCAACCCAAATCCTACTCCCCTGGCCCACCTGTAATAGCCTTAGGAAGGGTAAATAGGGACAAATTCTGTTCCTGCAAGTCTTGAAGGGAGCTCTACCAGTCACTGAATGAAGTCTAGGACAACCTCAGACCTCATCCTTGAACTTGCTTATTTGCAGTTAGGAGTTGGTGTGACAGTTGTTTTAGCTCAGCTTATGAGAAACAGGCCTCAAGACTCAGCTCCTACTGCCAGCCCTTGGCCACAGCACAGCTTACAGGAATCCCACAACCTGAAGTATATCTTCCAGGTTTGAGGTCTTCATTCCTATATTCTTCATGCAACAAATATTTATTGACCAACGAGTAAGCATGAGGCCCGGCGGTTACAATAGAGAGAAAAAACAGAGCTAGATTAGATCACTAGAAAAGGCTAAAGAATTAACTGAGGTAGGAATCAGTTTTTTTATGGACAACTTCTTTTCCCAGCACTATTTATTAAATGGTTAATCATTCCCCACTACTTTATATTAACTACTGTCGTATACTGAGATCCCATACATTCACAGGTATGTTTCTGGGCTCTCTATGATTAAGGATTCTATTGATCTATTTGTGTATTCCTTCACCTTTAATTTTTAAATTTATAGAAAATTAAAAAAAATAAAAATAAATTTTTAAACTTACAGCAAAGTCAAAAGAATTTTGTAGCAAACTTCCATATACCTAGCATCTAGATTCCACATTCATTAACACTTCACTGTACTTTATCATGTATCCATCCAGTATCCATTACTCTATCCATTAATCCATCTTCTTTTTGGTGCATTTCCATTTAAATTGCAGATATCAGTACACTTTTACCTAAGTACAACACTGTGCTTTAAAAATATTTGTAATTATACAGTAAATGTATAGTTTTACTGTTATCACAACTGAATTTTTCAGTTGTGTATCTCAAGAATTTTGATATTTAAAGTAATTTCCTATTAAAGCGATGAAAAACATAGAACCTTGAAGACTTGCTTAGCCTGGGGTAAATGCCCCTCTCAAGCCTGGGCTCTCAATTCTAGACCAATTGAAGGAGGGGAGCTCGGATAACTTCATCCTAATTTTCTGGGTCCTGGGATCTTTAAAACTGTGAGATACTTATAATTTCAAAGATTTAGCTTCATGTTGTGAGGAGAAAGTTTAAACATCTCTGAGAGCAGATGATTCCCTTGTTCCCCTGTTTTTAGAAAAATATGTTGTTGGACTTTTTGGTAAAGATTCTGTTTTGTAATAAAAAGATCCAAGAAGGGCGCCTGGGTGGCTCAGTCGTTAAGCGTCTGCCTTCGGCTCAGGTCATGATCCCAGGGTGCTGGGATCGAGTCCCACATCGGGCTCCTTGCTCCGCGGGAAGCCTGCTTCTCCCTCTCCCACTCCCCCTGCTTGTGTTCCCTCTCAGGCTGTGTCTCGCTCTGTCAAATAAATAAATAAATTCTTTAAAAAAAAAAAAAAAGATCCAAGAAAATGAGGAGCAATACTGTTCTCACTAATATTTCCAGCATTTGTCTTCACTGCGGGAGTTATGTCCCTAAATTATTATTTCTTTAGGATAATGTTTCTTTCTTAAATATGGATTTGCTTCTTCTGTCCTTGAAAATTATTGATTATTCATGCAGATATATATAAACAAGATTTGTTCTTGTTTAAACTAAGATCAAAGTACCTGGCATATAATAAGTACTCAATAAAAGTTAATTATTATTAATAAAAATACTGGCCTTCTATCAGTCATACAGGACGGAGGCTCATACTATTCATATTTTGGCATAAAAGGAAGTGAGCTGTTGCAAGGCTGAGACATTAGGCATATCTGAATTACAGATTACTACAGAACATTATTGCCTTGGGTAATTATTGTGGTTATTTAATTTTCCAGAGAAATGAACGCTAACTAGCAGGAAATTATTGGTTAGGGATTCCTACTTGAGATTAAGCAGGTGGACAAAGGAAAGCTTTGAGAGATGGACAGAAGATTATGGGGAAAATATGGAAAACCTCTGATTTCCCACCCTTCCAGCTTCCACGTATCTCCTCTGCTTTCCTTACTCAGATGCTCTAGCTTTCTACCTCAAAATCTCTCCTCGGTAGAGGTTTTGAACTTAGTCACAGTAAGGTACAAACTATAATTTTAGACAGTTGGAAGGATTAGCCTCTGCCAAGGGTATTAGCATTTTAACTGGGCTTCAGTTTTCATTAGACCCTCTATGCTGCTTGCAAGGGGCTAGGCAGGTAACATAAAGGAGCAAAACAGCCTGGTCCTGGGCCACAAGGTCTGGTGGGGACCGTGTAAAAATTCAATTTTTAAAAAAATTATTTGCTAAACAAAACATGTTGGAGGATCAGATTCAGTCTGTAACCTGCTGGTTTATAACTCATGAATTAAAGAAAATCTAAATGTGAAATTATAATTATTATCCAGTGGGAGGCTGAAAATAGTATGTATGTGCGGCTTTTTTTTTTTTTTTTAAGAGAGAAGCAGGGAAAGGTTAGAAAAAGAAAGGGTTTAATAGTTTTTCCAGGTACACACACAGTTCCTGGATGGTTCACTACTTTTAATCAATGGAAAAAGCCCATGTTTGCAAGACTGTGTAGCTCTGGTTTCAAATTCCTATTGGGTGTAGCCACTTACTTGCTGTAGAATCTTGAGCAAGTCACTGAAGCTCTCAGCAGTTTACTCACCTGTCTAATGAGAATGATTCTTTACCCTTTGGGCTATTGAGAGGGTTCAGTGAGAGAACACATAAAATGCCTGCCTCATTAGGTAGTACCAAGCACATTGAATCAATGGCTGTTTATTGATTCCTAAATCTGTCAGTAACCATGGTAAATAATAGACATTTCCCCTTCCAGTGAGGAATATAGGCTTTAAAAGAAATACTTAGATAAATAAGCATCCCATAAATATTAGAGCTATTCCAGATTCATATAATAAGCGGTCTACTCAATCACGTGTGTGCACAGATGCATTTTATTTGTTGACTCATGTGAATGAGAATAAGCTCCATTTTCCTTGAGATGTTTCATTCTTAAGAGTGGCATCTGGTGAAAAAAAATAACTTTGGGGCACCTGGGGTGTCTCAGCCGGCTGGGCTTCCAACCTTTGGTTTTGGTTCAGGTCATGATCTCATGGGCCGTTGAGATCGAGCCCCGAGTTGGGTTCTGTGCTCAGCAGCAGTGGGCTGGGGGTGGGGCGGGAGAGGTTCTGCTTGAAGATTCTCTCCCTCTGCCCTCCCCCAACTCATGTGTTCTGTCTCTCTCCCTCTCTCTTACATAAATAAATAAATCTTTAAAAACAAAATAACTTCTGTGGTTATTATTAAAGTCTGCTCCAAAGTGGTAAATGCCTTCATTTCCCCCAAAATCAAGTAAGTAAGACTCTAGTCAAGGCAAGCCAATCAAGAAATAATTAATGTACTTCAAGTAAGAATAATGCACAGTGCTGCACACTATGGGGGATACAGAGAAGGGTGAAATCTATGACCTTCAGTTATCAGGTGTTTTTAAAAATAACCTGTTATTAATGTCTGACTTGGGCATATTTTGGTTTTCTTTTCCCTGAATGTGGATATGAGGTGTGTTATAGATCTGGAGGTTGATGTGCAATGTGCTATTCATCTCTGAGATTTGTGGTCCATAAATTTTAAAATGGAAGACTACGTGATAGCTAATACTGTTATATATTATGTAACTATCACCTTCCACAATATAACACATAACCAAGGAAAATCTTAAGACCTGAAAATCAATTGGAATGAATTCTAACAGGAAGAGAAGGGTCCTGATACACACCAGCAGCTCATTTGTGACATCTCTCCAGGCTCCTAGGGTTTTCTTTTCTTTCCCCTAAAGTTTGTTTGTTTGTTTATTTATTTATTTATTTATTTATTTATTTATTTATTTATTTATTTGAGAGAGAGCACACAAGCAGGGTGCAGGGCAGAGGGAGAGGGAAAAACAGACTCCCTACTGAGCAAGGAGCCTGACTCAGGGCTCAATCCCAGGATCCTGGGATCATGACCTGAGCCCAAGGCAGATGCTTAACTAACTGAGCCACCCAGGTGGCCCCTCCTAGGGTTTTCTTAACTTCTCCAAGTCAGTTGTTCTCTGTAAAGCAAGGATAATATCCTCTTCTTCTCAGGGATTGGGCGAATTAAAAGAGACGATGGGTGTGAGTACCAGCTATTTAAATTGTCATTGTCTTTCTCCAGTGTAGTTTGAAATCACTCATGTCAACCCACTAGCTCTTTGTTCAGACTCTGGCCTGTTCTTGCCTGGACTGCTGCAATCGTCTCCATGCTGATCTCATCCCTAAACCATTCTCTATCCTGCTGCTAAAACGATTTTCCACAACCACTTACACAACAGGAGACTTTCAACATCTTCCCATTACCTTTTTCTCTTTTATGAAGGTATTATTTACATACAATGACATTTACACATTTTAAAGTGTTTGATGAATTTTGGTCATTGTGTACAATCCTGTAACCACTACCACAATTGTCCCTCTGACCCCCACCAACCGTTCCTTTGCAGGTGATTCCCTCCCCCTCCCCCCACCTCTAGGCAACTTTATCAAAACGTTAAAAAACTCCATCAGTTATAAAGGTATAGGAAAACAAAACAAAACAAATAATAAAACTGGGGTGCCTGGCTGGCTCAGCTGGTAGAACATGCAACTCTTGATCTCAGAGTTGTGAGTTCAAGCCCCTTGTTGGGCATAGAGCCTGCTTAAAAAATAAATTTATAAAAATTTAAAAATTAGTGAAACTAACATTTAGTTCATTGTAATTTAGCACATTAGAAACATTAAATATTAAAGTGTTTTATTTCTTTGTAAAAAATTTATCAGGAATGGGGCACCTAGGTGGCTCAGTTGTTAAGTGTCTGCCTTCAGCTCAGGTCATGGTCTCAGGGTCCTGGGATTGAGCCCCACATCGGGCTCCCTGCTCAGCGGGAAGCCTGCTTCTCCCTCTCCCACTCCCCCTGCTTGTGTTCCCTCTCTCGCTATGTGTCTCTCTCTGTCAAATAAATAAATAAATAAAATCTTTAAAAAAAATTATCAAGAATAATTTGGATAGGGGCACCTGGGTGGCTCAGTTGGTTAGGTGTCTGCCTTCGGCTCAGGTCATGATCCCAGGGTCCTGGGACTGAGCCCCGAGTCGGGCTCCTTGCTCAGTGGGGAGCCTGGTTTTCCCTCTCCCTTTGCCTGCCACTCCCCCTGCTTGTGCTTTCTCTCTCTCTCTCTCTCTCTCAAGTAAATTAGAGAGAGAGAGAACATGAGAGGGGAGAAGGTCAGAGGGAGAAACAGACTCCCTGTGGAGCTGGGAGCCCGATGCTGGACTTGATCCTGGGACTCTAGGATCATGACCTGAGCTGAAAGCAGTTGCTTAACCAACTGAGCCACCCAGGTGCCCAATAAAATCTTTTTTTTTTTTTAAAAGAATAATTTGGATAGTGCTTGCCCCCTTGTCATGTAACTTGCAATATGGAGTAAGCAACTTTCCTATGCCTGGATGAATTGCCGTATTTCTAAGTTCAATCAGGTTCCAACATTGTATCCATTGTGCTTTTAATATGGTATAGTGTCTCCAGGAATTCCTTTAGTGTGACTTTTTTGCCAGCCTCACTTCCTCTGGGACCTCTTCATCCTTTTCATCACGACCACTTTCCCCATTTATGTTGATGAGCTGTCTTCACTGAATTTCCCTGGCTGTACCCCTGGAGGTGTCCCCGAGAGCAGAGTCACCGTTCCCACTGTTAGCTCTTCTTCTTACAACTGAGGTGCTCTATTCAAGTTTCATTTTTACTTTATCTCTTTTTGCTTCTTTGCTGCACTTTCATCTTTGTTGGCCAATTCCTTCTATTACTCATTTTTTTTTTTAAAGATTTTATTTATTTATTTGAGACAGAGAGAATGAGAGACAGAGAGCATGAGAGGGAGGAGGGTCAGAGGGAGAAGCAGACTCCCTGCCGAGCAGGGAGCCCGATGCGGGACTCGATCCCGGGACTCCAGGATCATGACCTGAGCCGAAGGCAGTCGCTTAACCAACTGAGCCACCCAGGCACCCTATTACTCATTTTTTAAAAAGATTTATTTATTTATTTGAGAGAGCCCAGGTGCACTGGGGGAGGGGAGGGGTAGAAGGAGAGGGGGAGAAGCTCAAGCAGACTCCCCGCTGAGGACGGAGCCAATACAGGCCTCGATCTCATGACCCTGGAGCCTGAGATCATGACCTGAGCCAAAATCAAGAGTTGGAGGCTTAACTGACTGAGCCACCCAAGCACTCCTCTATTACCCATTTTTGTAAAATGTCATGTGAGTTTTATTGTTGAGACAAAAAGTCTACACAACTCCATACTTTGCTGTTTGTGCAAGAACTGAACAGCAGATGTGCAATGACTGATAACTGATAGACTTGGAGAGAAGTGATGTCGTGGCCATCGATCGTATCCACATCTGTTATGTGCATAGAGATTTGTGGACTGACGACCTAGTAGCAATCACTGTATGCAATTACTCCACACTGTGAAGTATGGTGACTGAAATTTGAATTATGTTGTTGGAAAACTGGTGTTGCTTACCTAAACCATGGTAACTGAAATTCATGCACACAGGAACTGAACAAAGTGGGGGCTGCTTGTATAGACTGCTATGGGAAAACCTTCCTCTTAGATGCAAGTTATATTTAGCCACTTTCTAGAGTGCTTTGGAAACTTCAGACTGAAATGTTAAGCACCATGTTAGTGGAGGGTAAATAGATGCCATATAAGGAAAGGAAGCTCTAACAAGGTAGGGATTAGGTGGGTTGCTCTGTGCTCAGGAAACAATTGAAACAACAAGACAGATCTACTCTGTGGAACCGTGACCAGTAATTACTGTTACTGACGATGCCTGTCCTTTTCGGATTTGCCCGAGAATCAAAGACTGTAACATATCCAGGAATATCTAAGATATCAGTAATAGCCAGAATAGTGGAAAGTGCTTAATATCAGAACACTCTGCATGTAAGGAGCCATTTCTCGAATCTTGTTTGCTCTGTTAATTTAATGAATGAATGGTATAGCATCTCTAATGGAATGATGATAATTCTGCCTCCTCCAGGGGTGAGGTTTTAATTATTAATTAAAAAAAACTGCAAGATCTCAGTGTTAATTGGAAATTTTCTTTAGGAGATACAATTAACTTAAAAGCCACTAATTTCTCAAGGTAATTTTCTAGGAAGATTCTGAGTATCACACAGGTAGGAAGAATCTATAAATAAAATCCAAATCCCTTTTTATTTTATTTTATTTTTAAAGATTTTATTTATTTATTTGACAGAGAGAGATAGCGACAGCAGGAACACAAGCAGGGGGAGTGGGAGAGGGAGAAGCAGGCTCCCCGCTAAGTCCTTTTTTAAAAACTTGGGTCTAGGGGCACCTGGGTGGCTCAGTCGGTTAAGTGTCTGCCTTTGGCTCAGGTCATGATCCCAGGGTCCTGGGAACGAGCCCTGCATCAGTCTCCCTGCTCAGCGGGGAACCTGTTTCTCCTCCCTCTGCTGCTCCCCTTGCTTGTGCTCTCTCTCTGTCAAATAAATAAACAAGATCTTTAAAAAAATAATAAAAAATAAAAACTTGGGTCTGTTTTGCCTTGAGAACTCCTTGACAGCTCTGCTGAACCTTCCTTGCTCTTTACAGTGGTGTAAGATCACTCTGTGCAACATTTGCTCTCTCTCCTTCACTTGGGGTCAGATTTGCGTGTCTGGTGAATGCTCCCCAGATTTCCTCAGTCCCCTCCACACTTTACTGCACAGCATCATTTTCCTTAATGAAAATCTCACATATTTCATCCCATCTTGGTATCTGCTGCTCAGTGCATCTGGACTGACACATCTTCCTAATGACATTTCTATTTCTATTCTCATTTCTATTCTCTTAGTTTTCCATGAGCCTATTTCAGCCCATTATAAAATATGGAAAGAATGTGAAGATACTGGAATTTCAACCGTCTGGAAGAATTTTACTCTAATCATAAAGGATTGAAGCAGGCATTCCCATTAGAAAATACTATACAAATATAAAAAGACAAATATTTTTAAAAAGACAAATATAGAAAGACAGCTGGGTGCTTAGATTTGGGAAACATGGAGATGAGTAGTTCTATTTTTAGTGGTTCCCATACTATGTTGGTATCAAAATGACATGTGTGTGTTTAAGGCAAATAACTGGTTTCTCCCCTCCATTCCCCAAGACCTATGGAAACAGTCTCCAGAGACAGGGCCCAGGAATATGCACTTTTTATAGAACTTCTTTTTTTTTTTTTTTAAGATTTTATTTTTAAGCAATCTTTCTACCCAATGTGGGGCCTGAACCCACAACATTGAGAGATCAAGAGTCACACACTCCACTCCAGGGACTCCTTACGGAACTTCTTCATGATTCTGATTTACACCAGAGTTTGAGAATCATTGCTGTTTCCCCAAAGGTTCTTTTCCTGGGAGTAATAATCATTCAAAAGCTTCTGACCAGTTTTCCCCCTTCCTCTTAGTGTTGTGCCTCCTTTTCCTTGTGTCACCTGATCCTTCGTAACCTGAGATTTTTAAGATAGCTGAAGTATGGAAAAACTTGGCTTTTCATGACTCATTTGTTCTCAAAAAGCTATATATACATCTAATTGTCTTAAATGCAAAGGTTAATAAGGATGAAGAATCACATCTTTATTTAACTCTGTTTTCAGATTTCTACACAGATCTCTACGTCAGATTTTCCTAAGATGATGCCCACATGCATGTATTTTCAAATAGTTCATGCACACCACTGGTGCTTTACTTTGAACACATCCCGTTCTAGAGAAACGGTTACTCTGGGTTCTAGAAATTGACCCATCTTCATATCTCTTCACAGAGATTGCCACATTTAGGGTCTTGAGAGAAGTGGAAAAGAAGAGACAAGTTCTAGCCAGTTTCTATGTTGACTGTTAGATCTAGGTGGATAACTGATAAGGTTTCCAGACCACAGACTGTTTCTGAGGAGGAGGAATGGAAAGTCACCAACTCAGTAAACAAGAAGCAACAGTTTTCCACCAGCCTTTCCTTCTAACTTGAGAAAACTCGTATTTTGCACAACAAATATTCCTAAATTCAAAAGCTTTTAAGTTACTCAAAGTGTGTATAGTTCCTTTTTTTTAAAGTGTGAGCTCTCACATTAATTTAGTCTTTCATTGAGAGGTACCATTTTCAGTGTATTTGTTAAGTTTCTTTTTTAAAGTAATTCACAATGGCTTGATCCCTTTTAGATAGTGAACATCCATGATAGTATTACTACCAGAGCAATCTGCCTTAAGCAAGTTTCTGGTTATGGCACTCTGTTCGACCACCTTCTGTGGTTTCTTGTTGCCTTAGGTCAAGCACAAATCCCTCACTGCGGTATTTCAGACCCTGTGCAATATGTTCCCAACCACCTTTGTAAGTTTTGCTCCCTCAGCTCTCCTACGTGTGCTGCATTGGGCCTGCTTTCTGTTTCCACATGTGTTGTGGCCTCCCACCTCTACACGTCTGCGCCTCCGTCATTGTGGAATACCCTCTCCCAGCATCTCACTGTAAAATCAGGGGATTCTACAAGTACAAGTTATGTGACTGCCATAGTTTCTGTTCGGGCACCCCATGGTACTTTACCGCAATAGGCCTTATGGTAGTATAATGTGAGGATTTGTCATACCTGGTTATACTAGGTTGAACACTCTTTCAGATCAGGAGTCCTTTCTTATCCAACCTTTAGGGTGCAGGGACCAGCACGCTGCATTACCCAGCTTGTTCAGTTAGGTTGAATAACTTCAAACAAAGCCTCCAACCAGTGGTGATGGAATCAACAAATGCCTTGAGACTCTTTATTTAAGAAAAGTATCAGTTCTTAAAAAGTATCTGATTATTGAGAATAATAACTATAAATTTATTATTAGGGTAGTTGGGTGGAAAAACAAAAAAAGGAAGACCAACACTTTGAGTACCTACTGTATACCATGCATTATTATGTCCTTTATCTAATTCATTCATTCATTCATTCATTCACTCAACAGATATTTATTGAGGACCATCAGCACTCTGCTAGGAGATGGGAAACAAAGATAAAAAGCCATGATTCCTTTTCTTAAGGACTTAACCATCTAGTTACAGCAAGTACATCAATGAATTCAGTATAGCATGATGGAAGGGATGGTAGATGAACACACGAAGTGCTTTGGAAACACAGAAACTAGGTAGATAAATTCAATGATGTTGGCAGCCAAGTCTTTCCAGAGGAAAAATTCTTGAGGTGAGCTTCGAAACATCCTAAGTTAGCTGGATACAGAGGTAGTAAGGGCATTCCAAAGAAGGAAAACAGTAGGTACAAAGAGTATGCACGGCGACATGCAACAGCACAATGCATGGGGCACGCATGTAGGCTACGGCAGGAAATGAGCTGCAGAAATAGGCAGGGTCCAGGCTATGAAAAGCCTGGGAATGAGCTCAGGCTATTCTGAAACCTGGAGGAAATCTTTGAAGGCTTTAAAGCAGGAGAGTGCTGTGATCAGATTTGCCTTCTAGAAAGATATTTCTGGCAGTGATTTGGAGGATGCTGCGGAGGGAAGATACGTAGGCTAGTTGGGATAAACTAGTTAAGATGCTCTTGCAATCATCTTGGAGGGAAGTGATGAGACACAAAACAGGGCTGTGGGAATGGAGAACAGAGGAGCAATGAGAGAGAGGGAGAGTAGAATCTATGAAGTTTGGAAATTGTTTAGATGCGGGAGGGGGTTCAGAATGAGAGATCTAGGATTATTCCCAGGATTCTGCCTTGGATGATGGGGCAAATTATAGAGAGAGCAAATGCAATCAGTGCCAAGACCAGAGTGAGGAAGTGAGGCACTTGTCTCAGGCATAAATGAAGGGGATTCACAAAAATTCAGTAATCAAATAAATAATAATACATTTTAATGCACTATTTTAAAAATCAAAATTAATGCAAAATTAATGCAGATCCATGATGAACCAAATATCAACATTTTTTTTAAAGATTATTTATTTTAAAGAGAGAGAGAGAGAGACAGAGCGAGAGCGTGAGCGTGTGGGGGGTTGGGGAAGGACAGTTGGAGAGCAAGAGAGAGAATCTCAAGCAGACTCCATTCCCCATTGAGTGCAGAGCCTGATGCGGGGCTCGATCTCATGACCCTGAGATCACGACCTGAGCCAAAATCAAGAGTCGGCCGCTTAACCAACTGAGCCACCCAGGCACCCCCCACACACACCAAATATCAACATTTTTAAGTAAAGAAAGACTGTGACTCTGTACTTATGTAACTGTCTTACCTCACCCTAATCTTGCCCTGAATACAACATCCCTACTAAGAAAGGTTGTTAAGCATTTTCACTGAGAAAACTGCAACCCAGAGAAGGAAAATACTTAGCTGAAGCTCACACAGCCAGCAAGTGCCAGAAGCCAGAGGCCCAACCCAGCTTGTGTTGGATTACATGGTGGTGCCTCCCCTCTACCACAGGACCCTTGCAGAGCTGAGACATCCTGTGGGTGGTGCTGTGAGCACCTTTGCTGTTTTCCTTTATTTGCTTTCACTTTTAGCAAATAGTGACTATGTCCATAAGGAGAGATGTCCCCAAGCCCCATTGTCTTAGAGTTGAGTTTAGCAATGGAAAAAAAAAAAAGGTAATTATTACAAGATACAACAGAGAGGTAATATTACAAGCTACCAAGAAAAAAGAAAATGTTTAAGAGCCAGTCTGGCTCAAATAACAAACATCAAATCTTGAAGTTTCTGAAAGTGTGGAATCAGCAAATACAGAATTGATTAACTGAAATGATGACCCAAAGTTTCAGTACACATGCATTAAGGATAGTCACTTGGAATCAATCCAATTGGAATGAGTGAAGAATTCTCTCGGGTTCCACCTTGCCACTAAACCTCAGGGGCAGCTATGGAAAAAAAGTAATCTTTCCTAAAGGTAGAGATTTTGAGTCTTAATTCAGACATGAGCCCTGCCAATGCCTTCTAGACAGAGCTTCCCTCTAAAGGCTGCTATAGAAAAACCCATTTTAAGTGGCTCTTAGTAACAAAACTTGCAGTGCTGTCAAGAGCCCACTCTGTGACCTAGACGGATCACAATTTTGAGCCCATGAAATGATAGCTTTGGCCCACTGCAAAGTTCTATGTAAAGGTACAGAATACCTCTAGACCTATTTTTCATATTTTTTCTTCTCTTGTAAAGTTAATCCACTGTATTGCACTAACAGGTTATTGCTGTGAATTAGCTGTATTTTTGTTTTCCAGGATGGCTGTTGCTTCCCAAAGTTAATATAAAAACAGCTTATATCATTGGGGAAATGCACATCAAAACCACAATGAGCTATCACCTCACCCCTGTCAGAATGGCTAAAATCAAGAACACAAGAAACAACAAATGTTGGCCAGGATGTGGACTGTGCACTGTTGGTGGGAATGGAAGTGGGTGCATCCACTGTGGACAGCAGTATGGAGGGTCCTCACAAAATTAAAAATAGAGTTACCATAGGATCCAGCAATTCCACTACTGGGTATTTACCCAAAGAAAACAAAAGCAACTTAATTGAAAAGATATATGCACCCCTAAGTTTATTGCGGCATTATTAACAATAGCTAAGATATGAAAGCAACCCAGGTGTTCATCCATAGAAGTATGGATAAAGAAGATGTTGTGTATACATACAATGGGATATTACTCAGCCATAAAAAAAAAAGAATGAAATCTTGCCATTTGCAACAACATGGATGGATCTAGACAGTATAATGCTAAGTGAAATAAGTCAGTCAGACAAAGACAAATACCATAGTGGAATTTAAGAAACAAAACAAATGAGCAAAGAAAAAAAAGAGACAAACAAAAAACCAGACTCTTAACCATAGAGAACAAACTGGTGGTTGCCAGAGGGGAGGGGAGGGGCTGGGAGGGATGGGTGAAATAGACAAAGGGGATTAAGAGTACACCTAGCATGATGTGAGCCCTGAGTAATGTACAGAATTGTTGAATCACTATATTGTACACCTGAAACTAATATAACACTGGACATTAACTATACTGGAATTTTAAAAGTTAAAAATAACTTATTGGCAACTTGCTTGCTTAAACCCAACAAATGAAACGTTGTTAGTGCAGCAAATGTTTTCCCACAGATACATTTAGTTTTTGAGCTGAGAGTCCTGCAGAAGCACTGTGACTTAATCTCTGGAAAATATATTAAACAAACTCATGAAAATCTAAGACATGTAATAGGTTAACATATATGTAATGGTTAATGCCATTAGAATCAAATGATACAGCTAAATGCAATGTAGTAGTAGTCATCTAACTTGACCAGTTGTAAAAATGGCTTTTTTTTTTTTTTTTTTTTTTTGGAGTATAGTTGACACACAGTGTTACATTAGTTTCAGGTGCACAACATAGTGATTTGACAAGTTTATACCTTATGCTGGGTACACCACAAGTGGAACTACCATCTGTCACCATACATGGCTATTACAATATCTTAAAATAGCTTTGAACTTGTAAAATTCTGCCTCTGGAGTTAAAATTACAAGGTGTGAACATTTCTCAGTGTAATTTGAACCAATCTAGCCATTCATTTTGGATCAAGACCATCTTTCCTATCAGGGAGAGTTTCTCTTCCTTTAAGTACAATTGTAAATTTGTTTTTTATGAAATGTTTCAGCCCAGAAGAATGTATGGAGTATAATATTGTAAACACCTCTTCACCCAGAAGCCCAGTTGAAATAATAAATGTGGTACAAGGTACAAGGAAGGCCTCCTGTCCCCCTCCCCATCCCAGTGTCCCCTGCCCACTGAGCATTGTCATCAGTCCAAGTGGTTCCTGCCACATGTCGTCCCTCCCAAAGCTTACATTCTTTAATGCCCAGGAGCTTTGGGACATGGATAGGAATACCCATAACTATTTAAATTTTAATACTCAGATTGAGTAATTAAGTATCATTTAAAACTAAATTTTTTGAGCATTTAAAGATCAATTTAGGGGTGCCTGGGTGGCACAGTCAGTTAAGCATCCAGCTCTTGGTTTTGGCTCAGGTCAGAATCTCAGGGTAATGAAATCGATCCCTGCATCAGGCTTCCCGCTCAGCACAGAGTTGGCTTGAGATTCTCTCTTCCTCTCCCTCTGCCCCTCCCCCTGCTCATGCGTGCCATGCTCTCTCTCTCTCTCTCTCCCCCCACTAAAATAAATAAATAAATCTTTTAAAAAATCAATTAATTCTCTTAAACAATTTACACTACGATTGCAGACATATGTATTAGTATGGCCGATTTTTATTTTATTTTTTATTTTTATTTTTTTTAAAGATTTTATTTATTTGACAGAGAGAGACACAGTGAGAGAGGGAACACAAGCAGGGTGAGTGGGAGAGGGAGAAGCAGGCCTCCCGCTGAGCAGGAGCCTGGGATCATGACCTGAACTGAAGGCAGACGCTTAACGACTGAGCCACCCAGGCACCCCAGTATTGCTGATTTTAAAAAACATTTCAAATCCTTCAAACAGTTGATAAAACATACACAAATGATTATAAAACGTATTATCACACTGAAGTTATTTCTGAGACATCAAGAAAATGGCCCTCTCCTATTTCTTCATTTTTTCCTGTACTTGTTTTTATACTGTTCTCAGGCTATAGCTATTTTTATTTAAATATCTTTCTAGGGTTTTCATTTCGTTATTTGGACACTTTCCCAGGCTTGCAGTGATCTTAGCAGACCCAAAAAATATTCCCCAAACCAGACCACTTATGAGATGGAGCTTATCAACTCATTCTTGGTCAGAGCACGGGACTTGATGTGAGTCAAACCTGAGCCCCTGGGCAACAGGGCGGAGGTTTTGCTTACAGTCAAGCTCCACGTACCAGCTCCACTTACTAGTAAAATTTTTCAAGATCATTTTTAGCATATGTTTGAGTGTTTTCACAACTTGGTATCTTTCTTCAAAATGGTTTATTTTTAAAACCCTGCTTGACTAGCGTTAAATAGCATGTTTTTCCATGATGATATATCCACCTCGTCTGTTACCATTATTAAAACCATATTTATTCCTTTTTGGTGTTTTATTATAACTAGTAGGACGAGCAAGCGGTTTAATTGCCTAGAGGCATAGTTACCTTTCCTTTAGGACATTTGGCTCCTTTATCACTGTTGAACTTTTTTTTTTTCTGTCTTTTGTATGACTACCCGTAGTGATTTGATGTCAAGCCCCTTTCTTCCCCGTTTTTATGTGTGACCGCCAGAAACGAGTCATCCTTCCTGGCCTTTGTACAGCCTCCACAATTTCTGGGACTTTTCACAGTTGCTTGTATTCACTACTTTTACTCACACAGATAGGAGCAAGTGTATATCCACACTTTATAAACACGCATAAATTTAATGAGAGAAAGAAAGCACACACACTTTCATTTATTAAAATCGATATGAATAAACCATATCCTCTTCTGCTTACTTGTTTCTGTGCTACAATTACCTTTTGTATAATATATGTTAATATTTCTTTTGGGGTATTTTAAATTCATGGCCTTTCATAGATTCAACTTGTCCTAATTATATTAGCAATAACATTTATTGTTCGCTGAGGCTCTATTTCACAGCAGGAGACTGTTCAAGCAAGTTTCTTTGCCCTTTATGCCTGCTTCTGGAATCCTTAGAGGCATTCTTGCTTTTTGGCAAGATATGATGTTCCGCAACCATCCTGATTTTTCTTGTCCCAAGAGTGGAATTAGGTACCCTGCACGAGTCTGTTCTCCTTTTGGGGAAGAAGAGTATTAGGGACCAAAGTTGTGAGGAGTAAGTGTGCTGCTTTTGTGGTTGTGGTGAGAGCAAAGGGAATGGTGATAGACCCAGAAAATATGTCTTTTTTAAACCTAGCGTTCATACTGCTTCTTCCATTTTAACAGAGCATGTGACTACTCTACTCTCCTTTTCCTATAGCAGGGACTTTCATCATCGTCTAGCTGAGAAATGCCACTCCTTACCCCCAGAAGGAATAAAAAGGAAAATCTTTTTCTAACTGCCAAAAATTCTTTTTTTTTTTTTAAAGATTTTGTTTATTTATTTGACAGAGACACAGCGAGAGAGGGAACACAAGCAGGGGGCGTGGGAGAGGGAGAAGCAGGCTTCCTGCTGGGCAGGGAGCCCGAAGCGAGGCTTGATCCCAGGACCCTGGGATCATGACCTGAGCCGAAGGCAGACGCTTAACCGACTGAGCCACCCAGGCGCCCCATCTAACTGCTATAAATTCTATTCACTAAATCCATCCCTCAGAAACATTAGCTCCTCCAAAGTGACACATTTTGACTTATTATTCTATTTCATGATATCCGTACATAACTGAAGCCTTCTGAGCTCTCTGAGGCTGAAGATCACCTCTTGAAGATTAAACTCTTGAGTGCTGTCCAAGTTGCAATAACCATGCTTTAATTATTTTCACTCTGTTTTCTTGGGACCCTGCGAGCACAAGCAGCAAAGATTTTAACTTGCTCAAAGAGGGTTCTGCTTCATTTAGGGGCTAGTGTTGTAACAATTTTGGGTTTCTGGTTTTTGTTTATTTGTTTTAAAGATTCCATCCATTTATTTGACAGAGAGAGAGAAAGTTCACAAGCAGGAGAAGCAGCAGAGGGAGAGAGAGAAGCAGGCTCCCCGCTGAGCAGGGAGCCCCAAGTGGGGCTGACCCCAGCACCCCCAGACCACGACCTGAGCTGAAGGCAGTTGCCGAACAGACTGAGCCACCCAGGCGCCCCAATTTGGGAGTTCTTTTTTTTTTTTAAAAGATTGTATTTATTTGTGAGAGAGGGAATGAGAGACAGCATGAGAGGGAGGAGGGTCAGCACCCCCAGACCACGACCTGAGCTGAAGGCAGTTGCCAAACAGACTGAGCCACCCAGGCGCCCCAGTTTGGGGGTTCTTAATCATCCTAAAACTGAATGCTCTGAGTCATTCAATTGTTTCTTGCATAACATTAAAAATCGAACACTTCCATTTTCAGAGCATGCAATTCACTTTTATTGGAATTTCTTGGGTAGTCTCCAAATCCTCAGGCAAAGCGACTTATCTGAGAGATCCCAGTCACATTCTGTACTTGTGCTCTCCATTTCTGTGAGCTGACCAGAGTGGGAGTTCTACTCAGTGTGACCACCCACATTAATTGAGTTTTTATCATACACTCCACCCAAAGACATATAAAAAATAGAACTTTGGAATGAAAACCATTCGTTTCTTTCTTTTAAGACACTTCCAAAAGCTTGTCTAGTCTTTCAAAGCCAAGGATTCAGTTCCATGCTGTACTTCTTCTAAGATGACCCTGTTGAACTCCTGTGTTCCGTGGGAATGGGAACAGTCCTAGAGATGACTTATGGTTTGAATCTGGCCTAAGAGAGATCAACAGTGGCCATGATTGTGTGTTTGTTCTATGGTGGGGAAGAAGAGGGGGGAAATGGAGAGGAAGGAGGAAAATCAGGAAGTAGGAGTACCACAGACTTCCAGATCTGCCTCTAGGATGACCCCTTTGACAATTCTGAAACAGAATCAGAACCCCAAGGCAGGAGCTCTGTTCCCATCCAGGGTAGGCTGGTGTGTATAGGCCGACTTGTGGCTCATCTCACTTCATTCTATTCCATATCATCCCAGGCAACTGCTCTCAGTAAGACTGCATCTTTCCTGCGATCGAGTACCGTGACTATCTGGGACGCATTTCTGTGTTGTGTTGGAAGTCTTTAGGTAGCAACTAGGACAACGATTATTTCTCATGTCAAAGAAATCACGCTTGGTGATCATAAACAAGTTTCAGCATTTAATTCCTTTGGTATCTCCAGACTATGACCTTCTCTTCCCTTCATTCATTCCTTTACTAATTCATTCATTTAGCAAAATATTTATCAAGATCTTCATGCATACATAGCAGTAATTAAGAAGCTGAGAGATTATAAGAGCAAAATGTATTCTGTGCATAGGCCACTGCAGGTATTATATAGTGTGATGGACCTACAATTTAGGACAAGGTTTGAAAATGACACTCTCTAAATTTGAAGTTAATTGGAACAAAAATAAAGTGCAGAAGATTAGCCATCCGTAGAAGATACTCAACCTGGACGATATGAATATATCAGTGTCTCCTGACAGATCAGCTATCACTGTAACTGTATTTTATGATTTGGGGAAACACATTATGAGGTTATGTTGTAATGCTGTCACGAGAGAAGCATTAGTGTTTGGGGGGAAAAGATTGGAAAAGAAAGTACCGGCCAGTGTGTCTCAAGTACTACCCAGGGAGTAGGAAATAACAACCAGTATTCATTATCTAGAAGGAAATATCTCCGGAGAGAAGGCTAATAACATTTGCATAGCACTTTGGTTTACAAAGCGCCTCCCAGGGCATTATCTCTTTCAACGTTCCCAGCTGCCCCATAAACTCAGTCAGTGTCCTTGTCGTTCCTATTTTGTCGAGGAGGAAATAAGAGTCTGGAAGGCTGAGTGACTTTCCAAGGTCACACTGCCAGGGAGGGGCAGGACTGAGTGATCTGACTTGAAGGTGAGTGTACTTAGCTGTCTCACACACACCAGTAGAAAACCCACCACGATGAGTTCAGGGGGCCCAAAGAGCTTCTCGGCAACAGACACTTTCCTTTATCTGACTCTAGGCTCATCAAGTCATTTTTTTTTACTACGAAGTGTAATTGACATACAATGTTATATTAGTTTCAGGTGTACAACATGTTGATCTGACAATTCTATGCGTTACTCAGTGCTCACCGTGATAAATGTAGTCCCTGTCCGTCACCATACAACATTATTACAATATTATTGACTGTTTTCCCTCTGCAGTACGTTTCAACTCTGTGACTTACTTATTTTATAACTTGAGGTTTGTACCTCTTAATCTCCTGCACCTATTTTGCCCATCCCCCCCACCTCCTCCCCTCTGGCAACCACCAGTTCTCTGCATTTAAGGGCTGTTTCTGGTTTTTTGTTTGCATTTGCTTTGTTTTTTAGATTCCACTTATAAGTGAAACCATATAGTATTTGCCTTTCTCTGACTTAAAAAAAATGAGATCTTGCCATTTGTGACAACATGGATGGACCTAGAAGGTATCATCAAGTCATCTTTTTATCAGTAATTGGGCCTCTTGGAAGAGGCACATCTCTGTAAGATAATCGCTGCACTCAGGACCGGCTTCATGGATGTCCGACCTGCAGAGCTCTACAGGGCTTTCTGTGCTAGGTCTCTCTCTTGTTGTAAAGCTTTACTGTCACAGTCTCGAATTTTTAAATAATTTTTTAACAAGTGGCCCAGTATTTTTTTTTTAAGATTTTATTTATTTATTTAAGACCTTGACACAGAGAGAGAGAGCACAAACAGGGTGAGGGGAAGAGGGAGAAGCAGACTCCCTGCTGAGCAAGGAGCCTGATGCGGGACTCGATCCCGCGACTCTAGGATCATGACCTGGGCCACAGTCAGTCGCTTAACTGACTGAGCCACCCAGACGCCCTGGCCCAGTATTTTCATTTTTCACTAGGCCCTGCAAATTCTGTAGCTGGTCCTAACTGCACAGATGGTGGCTACCAGCTCTGCATGGATCTCTGGGTAATCAACCAATACCTTGGAAGTTTAAAGGGCATATGGGATTTGGAAATGAGGACGGGAGAGGTTGTGGAAGACAGTCTCGCTGGGGGAAAAACTTTGGGAAAGGAAGAATGGTGGAGCATACAAGGCATGCTCTCAGGAGTGATACTATCTTGCAAGCTTTCTCCCTTTGGTTCATACCAAAATACCAGCAGGTCTATATGCTTTTTCCTTCCATGTCTTCAAAGGAGCCATAATTGATCCTTGGCCAATACCTAGGAATGTGGTCGCTGGGATCTTTTTTATGTTAATGATTGATAATTTTGTTATATACATTTGGAGCAAGGGACCATGCTGTACTGGTTTGTCAAGTTGTTACTCAAAAATCCCAAGAATGATGATGAGTCTTGATTTTGGTTGCCATGGCTGGTTATGTAGTAGATTTTACCTATGTGACTGCCCCCCGTAAAGGCCTTGGTTTCTGATGCTCAGATGGACTTCCCTAGGCAGAGACACTCCACCTACACCCCGGACAGATCTACCAGAGAGAAAGTGCTCCTGTATGGTCTTAGATGGGGAAGGACATCAGAAGCCTGCGCTGAACCTCTTGGGACTCCACTGATGCCCATCTATTTCCTTCTGTTTTTGCTCAGGATATTTTGCTGTAATAAATTTTAGCCCTAAGTATAACCTGCTATTGAGTCTTTGGCAAATCACCAAACAAAACACACTCTTACAGAAACTTCAAACATAGCCCCCAAATGTGCTATTTTTTTGCTTTTTTAATCATCAGAATTATGTGCTTTTATGGAATATCCTCATTTAATAATACTAAAACCAAATAATGACAATATTTTAATGATAAACTCTAGTCCCAATAAAGACTTTTCCTTAAAGCCCTTTCTAAATTTTGAAAACTTTTCCTTTTACTGAAGATTTTGGAGCATCTCCTTGAATTTGAAATGATTTTAAAAGACTAAGAAAAAAAAGAAAGAAAAGAAAAACAAACCAAAAATCAACAACAACAAAAAACCCCTTATATGATCCAGATGCCATTTGACCATTTGGAGAGTATCTTTCATTTTGGAGACATGTGCACTTGCTAAAATAGACTTGGAACAGCTCACAGCGCACATGCCTTTGTGTCCTCTTGGACTGACTACTGCCATTCTTTCTTCTCCAACATTCCAGAGGTACTGACTCATAGATTACAAGTGTTTCAAAACTCTATCACATGCATCCCTGCCAACCATAGCTCAATTTTTATATCTTTGCAAAAACCTGGCCCATAATGAGGCCTTAGGTTTATTTTACAATGCATTTAGCTAAAAATAACTAGAGTTAAATTTCCTTTACATAGCATTTGTCTGTATACGTACTTAGCTCTTACAGTATTGGTTAAGACTCATACAATGAAAAAATTTAAATGCATATTTATTTTCTATATCTTTTTTTTTAAGATTTTATTTATTTACTTGACAGAGAGAGAGACAGTGAGAGAGGGAACACAAGCAGGGGGAGTGGGAGAGGGAGAAGCAGGCTTCCCGCTGAGCAGGGAGCCCGATGGGATCGTGACCTGAGCTGAAAGCAGATGCTCAACGACTGAGCCACCCAGGCACCCTGTATTTTCTATATCTTTAAAGTTAATTTCTTTCATTCTATCTCTCCTGGCCATTAAGGATGATCTTGTTTATATTATTCATATGGTTATTTTACCATTTAAAAACTTTTAACTAAAATCTTTTATTAAATATTAAAATATAGTTATATACATAGTTATAGTCTTGCTTTGCAGATTATCTGTTTTCTAATCAGTTGACTATAATGACAAATTTCTGTAAACTAAATATAATCTTTATACATTTATCATCACAACTGAGGTTTGTATAAGACATTCATTATTTTACTTGATCTTTCAACCAACCTAGGGGTGAGGCATTATGAGAGATAAAGGAAATTGTCACTGTCATGTGGTCATTCGCTGGAGATACTAAAGTTCATCCTGTCACCTCAAAGCTCAAAAATCTTCAAAGGTTATCAATCTTTAACTGAGTCAAGTTTAAACTTTGCTATGCTTTTTTTTTTTTTTTAATGTTTTTCAACATCTTTTTTTGTCTAGCCCCATCTAGCTACTTGACTTCATTACTTACAGTTTCTTGACATGCTCCTCGTGGTGTGTAGAACAATGCTGAGTACATAGTAAGGGCTTAATAAATGCACGCTTACTAATGGATTTTTAAAGATAAAAACAAGATGTTCCTACAGACTATCATCATTAAGATGAAACCTTGAGGCCATTATAAAAAATACTTATAAGAATAATTGCAAAAATTGAACTTTGACTAAATATTTGATTTTAAGAGATTATTGTTACTATTTTTAGGTGTGATAATGGTATTGTATTGTATTTATTTATTTATTTTAAAGATTTTACTTATTTGAGAGATAGAGAGAGCACTAGCAGGGGGAGGAGCAGAAGGAGAGGGAGAGGGAGAAGCAGACTTCCCGCTGAGCTGGGAGCCCGATGTGGGGCTTGATCCCAGGATCCGGGATCATGACCTGAGCCAAAGGCAGACACTTAACTGACTGAGCCACCCAGGTGCCCCAGTAGTGTATTTATGTTAAAAGAAATCTCTGTATTTGGATTGAATTGTGTCCCCCCCAAAATCCATATGTTGAAACCCTAACTTCTGTGGGACTATATTTGGAGATGGGGCCTTTAAGGAGGTAATTAAGATTCAGTGAGGTCATAGGGTGGGGTCCTAATCCAACAGGACTGGTGTCTCTACAAGAAGAAGAGACATAGGAGTGCACCAGAGGAGAAAGTCATGCGAGGACACAGTGAGAAGCCAGCTATCTGACAGTCAGGAAGAAAGTTCTCACTGGAAACCAGCGGGCCAGCATCCTGATCTTGGACTTTCAGCATCCAGAACGAGGAGAAAATAATTTCTGTGGTTTAAGCCATCCGGTCCATGGCATCCTGTATGACAGCCTGCGCGGACTCTTTTTTAAGATCTATTATCTATCTATCTATCTGCCATCTATCTAATGATGTGACATCTAGAATTTGCTTCAAAATAATTTTTGGAGCAGATGGTGGCCTAGATGAAACACTGACAATTCTTGGACCTGAGTACTTGGCAGTTAATTACACTGTTCTTTCTACTTCTGTTTATCTTTGGAAGTTTTCATTTGAAATGCTTTTAAATTTTAGCAAAAATGAAAAACTAAATGCAAAACCTTGTGGCTGAGGAGAGGCTGTAGTTGCTGCCAGGTCAACGGCATATGGCAGAGGGTGGAGGGTTGGGGCAGGAAATATTTGGGGGCTTTTGGCTTCGGGAACTTTTTTAGGACTTACTTGACTCTAGGAGTTCCTTTTTGCAGTAATTCTCCAGCATATCTGTTTAGAGGCCTTTCTCCTCATTCTATCCAGCCAATTAATTATGAGACAGAATGGAACCGGCCTTGCGTATCAGTAAAATAGTTCGATACTTGAGAAGTCGGTCAGGAAAGCCATTTTACAAAAAAAAAAAAAAAAAAAAATCTTTGCTCTGCTCTGTCATTCATGCTTGAAGTTCCCTGAACTACAGCAATGGACACCAGTTAATGTGCTGCCCTCAGTAAAAATCCCAGACACCTTCACAGACATAGTCAAACACAGCATAACTTGGCTTCTCCCCTTCGGGGCCCAAATAAAATCTTGTCACATTTGTGTAGTTGATTGTTTTCACGCTGACATGCTCCACTTCTAGGCACTGATAACAGTTCCTTGAGGATTCTTTCTACCTCCAAGTGTTGAGATTCCCCAACTTATTAGGAACCAAGCATCCCGCCTACACACACACACACACACACACACACACAGCTTCTTCCATGCTTGCCCTAGGGGGATGGGAGACTCCACAGTCCCTCTTTCCACTCTGCCCTCTGCCACACCGCCTCACCATGTCACAGCTGAAGGCTTGTCTACCACATCATCCCATCTGAAGAATGGGTTTACAGATGATTTTTATTTTGCTTGTCTGTACTTTCTAATATTTTCTTTAATGAGCATATATTTATCATGAGATTATAAAGTCAGTGTAAGGGATGTGGCTCAGTGGGTTAAGCATCTGCCTTCGGCTCAGCACATGGTCCTGGGGTCCTGGGATCCAGTCCCACATTGGGCTCCCTGCTTAGCAGGAAGCCTGCTTCTCCCTCTGCCTGCCGTTCCCCCTGCTTGCGCTCTCTCTCTCTCTCTGACAAATAAAATCTTAAAAAAAAAAAGTCAGTATAAAACTAATTTGAAGCAAATAAATAAACATAAAAGTCACAGGCTCTGATGACCCTTAGCAGGTCCAATGACCTGGGGTTGACCCCAATGGGGTTCTTTGGCAGAATCGGACAACTGGAGAAAAATGTTTATAAAATATGTTAGGAAGACAACAAAGAATAAAGTCATCTATGTGGATATTGTTGGGCCAGATATAGACAAATGACTTCACTACTATTTATAGATCAGGTTGGTAGGATGTTCACAAAGACAACCCCATGTTAATAAAGACAACTCATGTGATGTTTGATCTCTTTTAAACTATAATTCCCTTAAAAATAGTTAAGATGATTTTGACATGAAATGATCACTCCAACAGAAAGTTCTTTTTCTTGTTTTGTGTCCATGGGTGATGGCCCATATGAAGTTTAAAGTCTTTCACATCCATCGATGTCGCTTTCTTAGGCAGGTCTTAAAAAGAAAACAAGAGGTTTCCAGAAATACAGTGTGAAGTACTCTCGAGTTATGCTTGGTAAGCAAAGGTCTCTATAAAACTTCTCTTTATAAATAAATTATAACTACATAGAAAACAAAATTGCTTGTTGATGAAAGAGAATACAAAGTCCAACTAATGATGGTGTCAAAATTCATATTCTGGATTGCTTCTTGACCAAAGCAAAAATAAAACAAAGGATAAAAATTTGATAAACTTCCTCAGGCAACTTTACATGTGGAATCTCTTTCAAGTCAAGTTTTCAAGTTTCATTTTTTAAAAAATAGAATCTTGCTTTGCCTTTTTTTCAGTGCATTCTCTTCTTTTTAAACCTAGTGTTTTGTGCCATAACACTGAAAGTTCTTAGGGATAAAATGCGATTTAACTTGAGTTCTTAGGCACATGACAACACAGAATGCTCCAGGCATTCATTGTCAGGAGCAAAGAGGTAAATTTTGTTCCCACCACAGAGGCTCCACTCCCCAAGGTGAGGCATTCAGTGACGTGGACCCCTGGGACCCAACAGTCCCGAGGCCATGGTGTCTCTGCCTTCAGTACAGGGAACAATAGTGATTACAGCTCAAAGCAGAAGGTAGCACGCCCAAGGAGCCCTTGTGTAGGACAGAGAGAGAGAGAGAGAGACTATAGGGCTGTTTTTGTTCGTTAATCTTTTAAGCTTATGGGGGCCAGGTCTGATCCTGTTGGAAGGCTGGTCTCTGGGTAAGAGTGTGTGGAAAGTTGCCCAGAAAGAAGAGGACAGAACCCAGAAGTTTGTAGTGTTGCAAAAGCACAGATGATGAGGGGATTTTGAAGGCAAAGGCTCGAGCTCCATTGTCTTACTTTATCCTTCCTTAGTAGAAACCCCCAGACAGAAAAAAAAATTCTTTGAAGTCTGACAAAGAGGGAGGTGGCTCTTGATCAAGCTGGGATCAAACTGTGCCTTGAAGTCATCAAGCTGGGGGCCAGTACAGGACTTTGAAGGGCACAACTTGGTGCTTAGATATTTAACATGAAGGAGAACATTGAAAAGAAGGCAAAACACTACTGCTTCTATTCAATGTTACATGGAGGCATTATTTTATCTCTTGTTCTATCTAGAAATATGGACTTACATGTCATTATAATGGGGGATAGAAGTAGAAAAATGTTCACCTTTAGTCCAGCAGGCTAACCTAGAGCCTACATAGTTTTCATAAGGATTAAATAGGAGCTGGTTGCTACATTCTTAGAGGGTCTCAATGACTGCCTGTAAATCTCACCAATTTTTTTTTTTAAAGATTTTATTTATTTATTTATTTGAGAGAGAGAGCGAGAGAGAAACAGCATGAGAGGGGATAGGGTCAGAGGGAGAAGCAGGCTCCCCGCTGAGCCGGGAGCCCGATGTGGGGCTCGATCCCAGGACTCCGGGATCATGACCTGAGCCGAAGGCAGTCTTAACCAACTGAGCCACCCAAGCGCCCCTCACCAATTATTGAACTGAATGAAAAGCACCAGAGAAATCTCGCGAAAGTAGTTTTATGAGTAGAAATTTGAAGAAGACATTTATGGTCTAATATTCCCCATATGTCCCCTTGGGCACTAAGCATATAACCACTAGCTTCATACAGTGAAGGTGCATCTCTTTCTGCCCATGGGTCTTGTCCCGTGCCACTTAAGTAAAGTTACTAAGTTGCACCGTAAAACATCCCGAAAATTCTTCCCTTCCTTCCTTTCTTTTTCTTTCTTTTGATTTTTTTTTTTTTAAGTAGTACCTACACCCAATGTGGGGCTTGAATTTACAATCCCAAGATCAAGAGTCGCATTTCTACCCACTGAGCCAGCTAGGCACCCCCCTCCGAAGAATTATTTCTTGACCATCACACTCAAGGATCCCGAAACAATCATAGCTGCCTCCTTTGATTTAAAATAATGATGTGGGCACAAACTCTTTGTGGTAACCCCTAGACCTGTCAATGTCACGATAGTTTGTGTGAGGGGTCCTGGGAGGTTTGGCAGTCTACTTGGTGAGGAACTGAACTTCTGGGTCAGATATTCTAGTTTGGTTCAGCCTGGCACATACTTATTAAGCCCCTAAGTTGCTTAGGTGCACAGGCTGGCTGTGGAGAGAAAGCTAAAAGATTCAGGTTGTGATTAAGGTGGGATTCAGGGCCCAGGGAGGGAAGGAAGGACCCAGATATGCACCAAGCAGGGGCAAGATGGTGCTGGCAGCCTTTCAGAGGTTGGATTGCTCCTTCCTGAGATCCAGCATCATTTCTCTCTTTGGGCTCCATAGGACACTCTAGTGTCCTTGAATAACCTCTTCTTTCTGCTTTAGCTAGTCTAAGTCAGGGACCTAGCAGTCCAACCAAAAAATCCTGACTAAACCAGTACCGTTGTTTTCTCTCATCAACAATCTCATCGGGGCTGCAGGGTGGCTCAGTCGGTTAAGCGTCTGCCTTGGGCTCAGGTCATGATTTCAGGGTCCTGGGATGGAGCGCCGCATGGGTTCCCTGCTCAGTAGGGAGCCTGCTTCTCCCCCCACCCTTCCCCCCAACTCGTGTTCTCTCTGATTCGCTCTGCTCTCTCTGTCTCGCAAATAAATAAATAAATAAATCTTTTAAAAAAACCAAAAAGAACCATCCTGTCTTCTAAACTACTCTATTACTCCCCCTCCCCCATCTCCTCCTCCCCATCCTTCAGGGATTCTCAACAAAGGCTGTGTCTCCAGGACGCTTTAGACAAAGGTCTATTCATCAATTTAGTAGAAAAGGCAGCTCCCAAGGCATTTGCATGAGTAAAGAAAATAATTGTATGAATTTTTAACATTTCAAATCTGTCTGTGTTGCTAGTAGACACAATCTCGGTGGTGTCCCTTAGTTCCCCAAATTGAAGAATTTAAGAACATGCTTTTATAGCCTCACCTCTCAGCTATTGTATATTTCAGCATCTGTCATTTTCAACTTGATCTCATTAATTTATAGCAGTGAATTTAAAAAAAGTTTTAAGTGATCATAGTTTTTTCTCTTTTTTATTCTTCAAGGTTTTATTATGTATCAAGTCCACACTCTGGTTTATTATTCCTCAATTCCTATATTTCCCAAGGCCTTGACTATTTGCTTTTATTTGCTGCTGAAGAGAAGCAGAGTATGCTACCCCAAAATACGCCATTTAGGCATATTTATTATTTTGAATTAAAGTTGCTTAAGAGGGGCGCCTGGGTGGCTCAGTCTCCCTCGGGCTCAGGTCGTGGGATCAAGTCCTGCATCCGGCTCCCTGCTCAGCGGGAAGCCTGCTTCTCCCTCTGCCACTCCTCCTGCTTGTGTTCTCTCTCTCTCTGACAAATAAATAGACAAAATATTAAAAAAAAAAAAAAAAGAAAAGTTGCTTAAGAAACAACTGGTGTAAGAAGGACTCTCTGACCCTCTTTTGTACCCCCTAAAAGCAGGAAATAAATCTTCCATGTGAAAGGTACCATCCCTGATCCAGGAGGATAAAAGGCATCCTTGTCATCAGAGAATGAGAATTCAGGGCCAAGAAGGCTGTGTAAACAAATCTTGTTACTTTTTCACTAATTTACTTCCCCAAGCACAAATGTCTTTGTCTTGTTGATTCCTCACAAATGCATTGTTTCTTTGTTTAAATGTGTAGGAGCTGCCGGCTTTGGTCACGTCTTTGAGTCGTATATTTTTGTGGAGTTCCCATACATATGACATTAAATTTTTCTCCTGTTAATCTGTCTTATGTCAGCTTAATTATTACATGCTTTTGTAAATATGCTTTGTTAAGAATGCAGCTCACAATGTGAAGATTCAACTCGAAAGGTGCTGTATAAAACCAGCATAGATAGGTTTAGCCCAATCTATTTCCCAGGCTGATGGTCAAAGCAGGATCATTACTTTAACATGACCAAACATTACCCAGCACTTTCTCTGAAAGGCAATTAATAAAATAAAAGGAACATGCAGCTTCAAACCAGCCAGAAGTGCTTGGTTGAGATCCTGAAGACCCAGCTCTGCCTGCTTCAGATCCAATCACCAGCTCCTAGACGCCTGCATTCCTCCTGAGTGTATGGCCCACAGAGGTACGTCTCTGTCTCTTCTAAGCAGATGTTCTGCTGTGAGTCCAGGTACCCCTGAAGAGCCCCCGCTAGCCTGTCCATACCGAGTAGGTGCCCACTAGTATAAGCTTCATTGAGAGCTTTGTTTCAGGAGCTCTCACCTTGGTGGCCTTGTGGGCCCAGACTGCTTTTGCCTAAATGAACTCTCCTTGCAAACTGCATTCTTAGCCTCTCTGATTCTCCTACGACACTCAATATATTGGCCTGCTTTTCTGCGGTTGCTTTTTCTGCAGTTTCTCTTTTCCTTTTCCTGCTTATGGTCCACCACCCTAGCTTTTCTATGTGTGAATGGTTTTCAATCACTTATGTTCCTTATATGCTTGCCGATTGATATATGAAGGTCATCTCCCCTGATAACATTCTAAATTGCCTGTGGGAAGGAAACCTCTATGTACCTTTCTATGACAGCTTGCACAGGGCTGGGTACATTTGAGGACCAATTAAGAGGACACGACTTTCCAGTGGAAGAAGTTATGGGATAGACAAAGGAATACAGAAAAACTTTTTAATTGTTAAAAAACAGAGATAGCTAGAGAGGGGAAAATAGGGGAGGAGGGAGACAATGACAGTAAGAGAAAAGAGAAAAATACCCCTTTGTACCTTGACCCACTGGAATCCTTTCTCATCTGAGAGTTAATCTTGAATCTATTAAGTGCTGTGTCATACTAAACAAAATGTCTAAGGTTTGTAGGCATTTAATGAAACCCACTTTAATTTCTATGTGAACCTTGATTGCAAAGGGCCCCCTTTCACTGTTCACTATGGCAGGAAATTCCGTTTTGTCCTTGAACAAGAACTGAATCATTCTATTCAGTATATGTTCTTCTTGACACACGTTTGGTAGCAGGGTGTAGGGGCATATATTAGAGTCTCTCAATATATCTCATCCCTGTAATATTTTTTAAAAGTGCAATGTGGATACAGAAAGTACTTTCTACTCTCATGAAATAAAAGGTAAGCATTAAATTCCTTTTTTTAGGGGCGCCTGGGTGGCTCAGTTGGTTAAGCGACTGCCTTCGGCTCAGGTCATGATCCTGGAGTCCCGGGATCGAGTCCCGTATCAGGCTCCCTGCTCAGCAGGGAGTCTGCTTCTCCCTCTGACCCTCCCCCTCTCATACTCTCTCTCTCTCTCTCATTCTCTCTCTCTCAAATAAATAAATAAAATAAAATCTTAAAAAAAAAAATTCCTTTTTTTAAAAAAAGATTTTATTTATTTATTTGAGAGAGAGGGTGAGAGACAGAATGGGAGCGGGGAGGAGGGGCAGAGGGAGAGGGAAAAGTAGGCTCCCTGTGGGAGCCTGATGCAGGGCTGGATGCCAGGACCCTGGCATCATGACCTGCGCCGAAGGCAGACGCTTCACCGACTGAGCCACCCAGGCGCCCCTAAGCATTACATCCTTAATTGTTTTTAAATTCAATTTGATATTTGTTGCAGTAAGGGTTTCTCATAAGTATAGCTATATACATTATATAACTATATACAATATACAGCTAGAGCTAATATAATTGCTCTTTACTTTGTACCTGTGTGTTGCCTATGGTTCCAAATATTCACATGCTAAAAATACCAAGTGTCAGAAAAAATGGCAAGTGTCATTTCTCAAATCAATAAGGCAATTTGGAGATGATTGAAATTGATCTCTTATGTGTAATATCAAAAGCAGGTAAGGGGCGCCTGGGGGGCTCAGTTAGTTGAGCATCTGACTCTTGGTTTCGGCTGGGGTCATGATCTCAGGGTCTTTGGCTTGAGCCCCGCATGGGGCTCTGCACTCAGCAGGGAGTCTGCTCAAGGATTTTCTGTCTCTCCCTCTGTCCCTTCCCCCGCTCACACTCTCGCTCTCTAAAATAAAGAAATCTTAAAAAAAACCAAACAGGTAAGAACACTGACATATTTCTCACAAAGATGTAGTGAAAAACGGGGCTGGCTTCCTCTTCATATCAATGTGAAAACACCAGGCCTTGGCCTCTATTCAGAATCCCGCTCATGGCTCTGGATCAGAGTCAGTTATTTGTCACTGATATGGGTGTAAGGCTCATCACTATTTATCCAAGATGTTTCACACGTCCACCTCACCCAAGAAAGCACTTGCAGAAATCAATACTATTTGGAACAACCATGAAGAAAGCTAAAGACTTGGATATAATTTTCAACCTAAGAAAACGTCTTTATCAAACATTCTAAGTTATTATTTTTCAATATAGTCAGATAAAGATCTTTTCACCTATTTAAGTTCATTCAACTTTCCATTTTTTAAGTTCAGACAATGTTTATTTCTAAGATGTATATGGATATCAAAGGCTCACACTGAAAACAGGCAAGGAAAACAACGAAGAAGGGAAAACTATAAAGCTGAGGCCATCCCTGAATTTATTGTTAATGGAATACCTTCTTTTCCAACACACAAGTCCTAAACAGTTCTAGCTCCAGGTCTGGAGGTAAGAGAAGGAAGTTGATCAGACGGCTCTACCGGGAAGTTCATCAGCAAATAAGGTTATTTTACTAACACTTACATGTACCAGAGCACAGGCGTTGGCTGTATTTTCTGGGTGTGTAGATGGATTGGGTAGAGCTAGATACCTTTTTTCCTCAGTCCCCATTGTCATCTCAGGTATAATATGTAGTCCTTGACAAGGCTCCAACTCAAGACTTTGAGCTTCTGGGCGGAAGGGTCTGGAGCGTGCTGTCCGTTACTATAGTCACTAACCACGTGTTGTTTACACTCCAATTAAAGAAAAACTTCAGTTTCCAACAGCCACATTTCACAGGTTCCAGAGTCACATGTGGCTAGCGGCGAATGGCTAATCCACACTAATCCACACGCTGAAGATTTCCAGCACCACAGGAGGTTCTATGGGACGAGGTCCTCGGTACTCGGAGTTTGTGAACCAGCGGCTGCCGCATCAGCCGGGGACTTGTTAAAAATGCAGATTCTCAGTTACCTCCAGGTCTGCTGAGTCATAATCTGCATTTTACTAAGACTCTTAGGTAATTTATGTACCATTCAAGTTTGAGGTCTAGACCAGGAAGGAAACATGCCCCCAGGTTGAGAAGGAGAGAACCGTATCCAGGTTGCACTCAAAAGGTGCAGAGTGACTTCCTACAAGCATATGGCTCATTAAAACGAAACAAGTGACCTTGCTTCCAGACATAATGTAACAATTGGGGTCTGCCCCAGTCCTTGATCCCTGCATGCCTTCCTCTTGACACCCCCATAACAACAGCCAAATATTTATTTATTTTTTTCTTTTTCTTTTTTTTTTTATTCTTATGTTAATCCCCATACATTATATCATTAGTTTTAGATGTAGGGTTCCATGATTCATTGTTTGTGCATAACACCCAGTGCTCCATGCAGAACGTGCCCTCCTCAATACCCATCACCAGGCTAACCCATCCTCCCACCCCCCTCCCCTCTAGAACCCTCAGTTTGTTTTTCAGAGTCCATCGTCTCTCATGGTTCGTCTACCCCTCCGATTTCCCCTGCTTCATTCCTCCCCTCCTGCCACCTTCTTCTTCTTCTTTTTTTCTTAACATATATTGCATTATTTGTTTCAGAGGTACAGATCTGAGATTCAACAGTCTTGCACAATTCACAGCGCTTACCAGAGCACATACCTTCCCCAGTGTCTATCACCCAGTCATCCCATCCCTCCCACCTCACCCCCCACTCCAGCAACCCTCAGTTTGTTTCCTGCGATTAAGAATTCCTCCTATCAGTGAGGTCATATGATACATGTCTTTCTCTTTTTGACTTATTTCGCTCAACATAATACCCTCCAGGTCCATCCACGTCATTGCAAATGGTAAGATCTCATTCGTTTTGATGGCTGCATAATATTCCATTGTGTATATATACCACATCTTCTTTATCCATTCATCTGTCGATGGACATCTTGGCTCTTTCCACAGTTTGGCTATTGTGGACATTGCTACTATAAACATCGGGGTGCACGTACCCTTTTGGATCCCTACTTTTGTATCTTTGGGGTAAATACCCGGTAGTGCAATTGCTGGATCATATGGTAGCTCTATTTTCAACTTTTTGAGGAACCTCCATACTGTTTTCCAGAGTGGCTGCACCAGCTTGCATTCCCACCAACAGTGTAGGAGGGTTCCCCTTTCTCCACATCCCTGCCAACATCTGTCATTTCCTGACTTGTTAATTTTAGCCATTCTGACTGGTGTGAGGTGGTATCTCATTGAGGTTTTGATTTGGATTTCCCTGATGCCGAGCGATATTGAGCACTTTTTCATGTGTCTGTTGGCCATTTGGATGTCTTCTTTGGAAAAATGTCTGTTCATGTCTTCTGCCCATTTCTTGATTGGATTCTTTGTTCTTTGGGTGTTGAGTTTGATAAGTTCTTTATAGATTTTGGATACTAGCCCTTTATCTGGTATGTCATTTGCAAATATCTTCTCCCATTCTGTCAGTTGTCTTTTGGTTTTGTTGACTGTTTCCTTTGCTTTGCAAAAGCTTTTTATCTTGATGAAGTCCCAGTAGTTCATTCTTGCCCTTGCTTCCCTTGCCTTTGTTGATGTTTCTAGGAAGAATTGCTTCGGCTGAGGTCAAAGAGGTTGCTGCCTGTGTTCTCCTTTAGGATTTGGATGGACTCCTGTCTCACATTGAGGTCTTTCAACCATTTGGAGTCTATTTTTGTGTGTGGTGTAAGGAAATGGTCCAGTTTCATTCTTCTGCATGTGGCTATCCAATTTTCCCAACACCATTTGTTGAAGAGACTGTCTTTTTTCCATTGGACATTCTTTCCTGCTTTGTCAAAGATGAGTTGACCATAGAGTTGAGGGTCCATTTCTGGGCTCTCTATTCTGTTCCATTGATCTATGTGTCTGTTTTTGTGCCAGTACCATGCTGTCTTGATGACAGCCTTGTAATAGAGCTGGAAGTCCGGAATTGTGATGCCGCCAGCTTTGCTTTTCTTTTTCAACATTCCTCTGGCTATTCGCGGTCTTTTCTGGTTCCATACAAATTTTAGGATGATTTGTTCCATTTCTTTGAAAAAAGTGGATGGTATTTTGATGGGGATTGCATTGAATGTGTAGATTGCTCTAGGTAGCATTGACATCTTCACAATATTTGTCTTCCAATCCATGAGCATGGAACGTTTTTCCATTTCTTTGTGTCTTCCTCAATTTCTTTCATGAGTATTTTATAGTTTTCTGAGTACAGATCCTTTGTCTCTTTGGTTAGACTTATTCCTAGGTATCTTATGGTTTTGGGTGCCATTGTAAATGGGATCGACTCCTTAATTTCTCTTTCTTCTGTCTTGTTGTTGGTGTATAGGAATGCCACTGACTCCTGTGCATTGATTTTATATCCTGCCACTTTACTGAATTCCTCTATGAGTTCTAGCAGTTTTGGGGTGGAGTCTTTGGGGTTTTCCACATAAAGTATCATATCATCTGCAAAGAGTGAGAGTTTGACTTCTTCTTTGCCGATTTGGATGCCTTTTATTTCTTTTTGTTGTCTGACTGCTGTGGCTAGGACTTCCAATACTATGTTGAATAGCAGTGGTGATAGTGGACATCCCTGCCACGTTCCTGACCTTAGGGGGATAGCTCTCAGTTTTTCCCCATTGAGAATGATATTCGCTGTAGGTTTTTCATAGATGGCTTTTATGATATTGAGGTATGTACCCTCTATGCCTATACTCTGAAGACTTTTGATCAAGAAAGGATGCTGTACTTTGTCAAATGCTTTTCCTGCATCTATTGAGAGGATCATATGATTCTTGTTCTTTCTTTTGTTAATGTATTGTAACACATTGATTGATTTGCGGATGTTGAACCAACCTTGCAGCCCAGGGATAAATCCCACTTGGTCGTGGTGAATAATCCTTTTAATGTACTGTTGGATCCTATTGGCTAGTATTTTGGTGACAATTTTTTGCATCCATGTTCATCAGGGATATTGGTCTGTAATTCTCCTTTTTGATGGGGTCTTTGTCTGGTTTTGGGATCAAGGTAATGCTGGCCTCATAAAATGAGTTTGGAAGTTTTCCTTCCATTTCTATTTTTTGGAACAGTTTCAGAAGAATAGGTATTAATTCTTCTTGAAATGTTTGGTAGAATTCCCCTGGGAAGCCATCGGGCCCTGGGCTTTTGTTTTTTGGGAGATTTTTGATGACTGCTTCAATTTCCTTAGTGGTTATAGGTCTGTTCAGGTTTTCTATTTCTTCCTGGTTCAGTTTTGGTAGTTGATACATCTCTAGGAATGCATCCATTTCTTCCAGGTTATCGAATTTGCTGGCATAGAGTTGCTCATAATATGTTCTTATAATTGTTTGTATTTCTTTGGTGTTGGTTGTGATCTCTCCTCTTTCATTCATGATTTTGTTGATTTGGGTCATTTCTCTTTTCTTTTTGATAAGTCTGGCCAGGGGTTTATCGATCTTGTTAATTTTTTCAAAGAACCAGCTCTTAGTTTCATTGATCTGTTCTACTGTTCTTTTAGTTTCTATTTCATTGATTTCTGCTCTGATCTTTATGATTTCTCTTCTCCTGCTGGGTTTAGGCTTTATTTGCTGTTCTTTCTCCAGCTCCTTTAGGTGTAGGGTTAGGTTGTGTACTTGAGACCTTTCTTGTTTCTTGAGAAAGGCTTGTATTGCTATATACTTTCCTGTTAGGACTGCCTTTGCTGCATCCCAAAGATTTTGAATAGTTGTGTTTTCATTTTCATTGGTTTCCATGTATTTTTTAAATTCTTCTTTAATTTCCTGGTTGACCCGTTCATTCTTTAGTAGGATGCTCTTTAGCCTCCACGTATTTGAGTTCTTTCCAACTTTCCTCTTGTGATTGAGTTCTAGTTTCAAAGCATTGTGGTCTGAAAATAGGCAGGGAATGATCCCAATCTTTTGGTACCAGTTGAGACCTGATTTATGACCTAGGATGTGATCTATTCTGGAGAATGTTCCATGGGGACTGGAGAAGAATGTGTATTCCGTTGCTTTGGGATGGAATGTTCTGAATATGTCTGTGAAGTCCATTGGGTCCAGTGTGTCATTTAAAGTCTTTATTTCCTTGTTGATCTTTTGCTTAGACGATCTGTCCATTTCAGTGAGGGGGGTGTTAAAGTCCCCCACTATTATTGTATTGTTGTCAATGTGTTTCTTTGCTTTTGTTATGAATTGCCTTATATAATTGGCTGCTCCCATGTTAGGGGCATAGATATTTACAATTGTTAGATCTTCTTGTTGGATAGACCTTTTAAGTAGGATATAATGTCCTTCCTCATCTCTTATTACAGTCTTTAGTTTAAAATCTAATTTGTCTGCTATAAGGATTGCCACCCCAGCTTTCTTTTGGTGTCCATTAGCATAGTAAATGGTTTTCCACCCCCTCACTTTCAATCTGGGGGTGTCTTTGGTTCTAAAATGAGTCTCTTGCAGACAGCATATCGATGGGTCTTGTTTTTTAATCCAGTCTGATAGCCTGTGTCTTTTGATTGGGGCATTTAGCCCATTTACATTCAGGGTAACTATTGAAAGATAGGAATTTAGTGCCATTGTATTGCCTGTAAGGTGACTGTTACCGTATATTGTCTGTGTTCCTTTCTGGTCTATGTTGCTTTTAGGCTCTCTCTTTGCTTAGAGGACCCCTTTCAAGATTTCTTGTAGGGCTGGTTTTGTGTTTGCAAATTCCTTTAGTTTTTGTTTGTCCTGGATGCTTTTTATCTCTCCTTCAATTTTCAATGACAGCCTAGCTGGATAGAGTATTCTTGGCTGCATATTTTTCTCATTTAGTGGTCTGAATATATCCTGCCAGTCCTTTCTGGCCTGCCAGGTCTCTGTGGATAGGTCTGTTGCCAATCTAATGTTTCTACCATTGTAGGTTACAGATCTCTTCTCCTGAGCTGCTTTCAGGATTTTCTCTTTGTCTATGAGACTCGTAAGTTTTACTATTAGATGTCGGGGTGTTGACCTATTTTTATTGATTTTGAGAGGGGTTCTCTGTGCCTCTTGGATTTTGATGCCTGTTCCCTTCCCCAAATTAGGGAAGTTCTCTGCTATAATTTGCTCCATTATACCTTCTGCCCCTGTCTCTCTTTCTTCTTTTTCTGGGATCCCAATTATTCTAATGTTGTTTCGTCTTATGGTATCACTTATCTCTCGAATTCTGCCCTCGTGATCCAGTAGTTGTTTATCTCTTTTTTTCTCAGCTTCTTTATTCTCCATCATTTGGTCTTCTATATTACTGATTCTCTCTTCTGCCTCATTTATCCTAGCAGTTAGCGCCCCCATTTTTTATTGCACCTCATTTATAGCCTTTTTGATTTCTACTTGGTTAGATTTTTAGCTCTTTTACTTCTCCAGAAAGGGTTTCTCTAATAACTTCCAGATTTTTTTCAAGCCCAGCTAGTATCTTTAAAGTCATGATTCTGAACTCTAGATCTGACATCGTACTAATGTCCGTATTGAGTAGGTCCCTGGCAGTCGGTACTACCTCTTGTTCTTTTTGTTGAGGTGATTTTTTCCATCTTGTCATTTTGTGCAGAGGAGAATAGATTAATGAGAGAACAAAATGCTAGCAGAGTAACCACATCTCCAGAAAATATACTCTAAACAAATCAGAAAAGACCTGAAGCAGTGGAAAAAGAAACGGAAAGAGAGAAAAAAGAAAAAGAAAAAAAAGAAAAAGATAAAGATAAAAACAAACAAAAACAAACAAAACAAAACAACGACAACAAAAAAAACCAGAATGTGATCAAATATGATCAGGCTGGTATATAGATCAGTGCCACACACTAGATTTGGGGTGTATTTTGGTCTGTTAGAAGAACGTGCCTCCCAAAATTTTAAAGAAAGAAAAACTTATATATGTACAAAAATAAGGGTTGATATGATGAAGGGATGGAATATGACTGTAAAGATGGAAATTATAAAAAATTTTATAAAAGGAATTGATAAGAAGTTGTTTGAAAAAAGAAATGATTTAAAAAAAGAAAAAAAAAGGGAGAGAATGTGATCAGTCAGGGGAGTAGAAAAAACCATATACTAGAGATTTAGGGTATATTTTGATCTGTTAGAAGAAACTATCTCAAAAAAGAGAGAACAACTTATATATATATGCCAAAAATACGGGTAACTACTATGAAGGGATAGAATATGACTTTAAAAATGAAAAATAAAAATTTTTTTTTTGAAAAGGGATTGATAAGATGTTGGTTGAAAAAGGGAAAAAGAAAAATTCAAAAAAAAAAACCAGTTAAAAAAAATTAACTTTGAAAGACTAAAGAATCATGGTAAAAAAGCCATGAATTCTATGTGCAGTATTCCCCTAGCGCTGGAGTTCTGCCGTTCTCATTGATCGGTAAACTTGGTCTTGGCTGGCTGTTCTCGCTGATCTTCTGGGGGAGGGGCCTGTTGCCGTGGTTTCCAGATGTCTCTTCCTGAGGCGGAATTGCCCCGCCCTTGCCCCCTCCCGGCTAAGTAATCTGCTCGGGTTTGCTCTCCGGGGCTTTTGTTCCCTGCGAGCTTTCCGTACAGCTTTGGAGGCGGAGAGTGAAAATGGCGGCCTCCCAATCTCCGTCCCGGAGGAGCCGAGAACTCGGGGCCCCGCTCCTCAGTGAGCCCCCAGAGAAAAGCCGTCAGTCACTCCCGTCTCCCCGGTCTCCGGCCTCACTCCATGCTCACCTGGCCTGTGACCGCGCGTTTCTATCTCTGGCACCCGACTCGGTGTGGAGTCTCCAAACCCAGCAGATCCCTGCGGTGCACTCCCGCGCGGCTCCTCCCAGGGGAGGAAGGTGAGTCTCCCCGGATCTGCCGCTTGTTGGGTCCCTGCTGGAGGAGCAGTGGCCTGACTGTGCCGCGGATCACGGTTTATGGCCACCCCGAGCTGAGAGCCCGCGCCTGGGCTCCGCCTCTGCAGCCGGCTTCCCTGCTCGTTACCTGGGAGCTCTGCCACACTCGGGCACCCCCGGTCTTTCTGTGACCCCGAGGGTCCTGAGACCACACTGTCCCGGAGGGTTCCACCCCCCGCTTAGCCACCAGAGTGACGTCCCTCAGCGGAGCAGACTTTTAAAAGTTCTGATTTTGTGCTCCGTGGTTCTATCACTTGCCAGAAGTGGCCCACGGAGGCCCCTCCCCCGCCGTCTATCCTCCCGAACATCGCCTCGGATTCACTTCTCCGCACGTCCTACCTTCCAGAAAGTGGTCGCTTTTCTGTTCAGAGAGTTGTTGCTCTTCTTTTCTTCGATCTCCTGTTGAGTTTGTAGGTGTTCAGAATGGTTTGATCCCTATCCAGCTGAATTCCTGAGAGGAGATGAAATCCAGGTCTCCTAGTCCTCCGCCATCTTGCTCCGCCCCCACAGCGAAATATTTATTAAGCTTTAACTCTGAACCACACATTGTTCTAGGTGCTTTGTGTTTTTATGCACGCAACTTCACAAACAACCCTCTAGGTGGCTTCTATTGTTCATCTTATTTTACATCAAGCAAGAGGATGTCTTCAGGCCACTGGCCGTTAGTGGAAAGCTACAGCTTTGGGGGTTGCTCACCAGGTAAGCTCCAAAACCAGTGGGAAGGATTACTTGTTGGTTGTGTGCTTCTCCTGGTTCCATTACCTCCTTAGGAGGCACCCCAGTTCAGGTTTGCTGGAACCCACTGTGAGGGGCTGGCCTGGCAGACACCATGTTTCCTTCCTATTTGTTTAGCTCATCCTATGGCTCAACCCTCTTTCCCCAAATCCCCAGGAAGAATCGAAGAGAGATAAAGGGCTGAGGTTAAACTCATGCTAAAATCCTAATGCAACCTGTCCCTCCCCGGGAATGCAGGCCCTGCCTAGACCAGCAACAAAAGAATCAGCTGTTTCCTGCCCAACCTAAGTGGTTCTGGGCGAGTCATCACTTCCCCTGCCCCAGCTAGGGCGTGGATCCCCCCACCCCCCACCCCAGATCCCTTACAAAGTGCTCAGGCCCGCCTGTTAAGTCTGGAGAGCCAACTATTTCCGGGTCTCCTTCCAATCTCATGAAGAAAAAATGCCTGCACTTAAAGTCCCAGAGTGCCCACAAACAGACCTGAAATTAACTCCGTTGGCCTCTGGCAGACACCAAACCACCCTTGTGCATTAAGCCCAACAAGAGGATTTGGGGCTTGCCAGGGCCTTGCCTCTCAGATGGCTCAAGAAGCATATGAGTGAAGCCAGCTGTCAGCATCAGCCTCCTCTGGTTATTCAGAATGTCCAGTTTTGTGACACAGTGCTGAGAACCAACACGACACACCACCAAGGACACCTTTTTGTTCCTCTTCTCCAGTACCCTTCTTTGCCCATTTTAAGTAGTAAATGCTAAATTCTGGAAGGACAGAGATTGTGTATCTGTACCACCATGGATGTCTGGCAAAGCACTCTGCATGCAGTGGGTGCTCAATACATGTTTATTAAGGGAAGAAACGCAAATGGATGGGGACTCCAATTATCACTATTAGTAAGCAATAGCCAGTAAGAGCAGCATGATACTTTGTTGTTCTCTAGGGCCCTTTTCCAATGAACTTCAAGTAGATAATCAATGCATACCAGTCTTATTTGATAACAGGAAACGCTCATGTTGAGTGAGGATATAATTTGGCTACCACCAAACTGGGCAGAATAAAATTCAATCTTTCTTGTTCTCACTTTGAAGCTCTATTGCTTGGGAGGAGGACCTAGGATCTAAGAGGAAAAAAAGTATCATAACTAGTCACGGGGGCCAGTGACTTATGTCCATCGAAGGGGGACCCGAGAGAAGCAGCTTGGATTCCCTCTATGTCTGCAGAATTTCTTAGGGGGCAGATGCAAGGCCACAGGCAGGGCCTCTGGCGTCTGTGTGGACGGCTGCATTTTCCTTGGGGCCCCTGAAAAGGAAGAAAGACTGGGAAGTGGCCATGGAATAAACAAATGGAAAGCAGGAGGCAGCTTGGAGAGGCGCAGGCCAGGGCGAGGCTCCCGGGTGCTCATCTCTGTCTGGACACAGTCCTAGAGCATTAGTGAGTGCATCTAGACAAGGGCACTTATCTTAAATATTTGCCAACAACTTCATATTCATTGGGAACCGATAGGAAGTATTTTAGGGAGGAGCCCATTACATCATGCTCGCTTTTGCCTCCTTCTAGCGCTGAGTGCTGAGCCCTTTAGTGTCGCCCGGCATTCTGCAAACACCCACGTTTGGCTTTTTCCTTCAAGTCAGTGAGATGGAATCAATGGATTCCTTTATGTCCAGATAGGACTCTGATCCTCCAACGCCTCGTTAAAGAACCAGTGTTTTTGAGAGTCATTGTGTTTAATGGATCATTACCTAAAGACGGGCTTTCCTCAAACCCCCGTGGAGAAAGCCATTTGCACCGTCGTCTGGGGTGTGGCTGTCATCAGCCCAGGCTCACAGGAACTGCCTGTGAGTGAGGTCTCTGACAGAGACAACAGAGGACTGTCTGCCTCGGAGGGAAGGCAGGGCTTTGCATGATGGCTCACAGCTGACTTGGAACATTGATTTTATCAATGTATTAAAAGGAGTAAGATTGTAAATGGTGAATGATAATACCAGGAGCCACCATATATGGCACTCAACTTTTTTCAAGTCCTGAGGATGACAGCATTCCCTTCCTTCTTTAACCCCAGGAAGAATCAGTCTCCTCCTCTGTGTCCCTATAGAACTTATCTCTAGCTGGGATGAGGAGAGAATACTACATTTAAATCAGAAGCCCTGAGTTTGAATCCTGATCCATCACTTACTAGCAGTGGGGCCTTGAGCAAAATATTTATTCTCTGATCCTTGGTTTACTTGTCTGTAGAATAAAGCCAATCATAAAATTTCTCTCAAAGAATCATTATATGGGATCTCAAGCAAGAAGCTAGGCTTTCAAGAAATACTTGATGACAGAATTAATTATACTGTGTCATAATTAATTTGTCCCAGTTCCTCACCTGGAGTGTAACCTTCCTGCCATGATGGAACGGGTCTTACTCATCTCTGTATCCCTGACACTTAGCAAGTGTCCAGCCCATCACAGGTGCTGAATGTTACTGAATAAATGAAGGAATGAGACATGTAACTCATGTCACTACTAAGGCAACGAGGCTGTCCAGGATTGTCAAGTGCTCTGCTGAGCTGGAGAGAGCTGGAGAGAGCTGGAGAGAGCTGGACGTCCAGGTGTTGGAGTAACCGATTAAGACAATGAACCAACATGTAGGTAACAGTCAAGCCTTCAATCACCAGCTAGTATGAGCGAGAGGCTAGACTAGAGAACGTGCTCATTCCTCCTGTTCATTTTCCCCGTGGAACAGAGCCAAGCGAGGGTCTGATGTATCAGTGCAGGTGGGGAAGTTGTCTCACTGCTGAGGGAGCCCTGAGCACAAGTTTTCCTGGAGTTTTATGGACCCAGGGCTGAGGAAACAAAGGGAGGAGGACTGCAGTGGGAAAGTACTGAATACTAAGTCAGCATAGAGAAAAACTGTCTGCAGGTTTCCTCCTCTCTTCCTCTAGAAGAAGTCTTGGCAGAGTCTCCTGAGGAAGGGCTCTGTCAAGGCCTCCCTGATAAAGATGCCTCCAGATGGAGGTGCCTGGGCTAGGAATGCAGATGTGTATGAGAGCAAGGCTGGCTGGGGACCCGAGTCCTTGACTGTAACTCTTGTCTGTGTGTGGGGAGGTCGGCTTCCCCCTGGAGGACCGGCAGATGAAGCCTTTGTAATCGCGGGTTGTCAGGCCTGAAAATCGCACTTAGGTGTTTGCTGAGAGCTCGACTCCTCATCCAATATGTTCCATCTGACAGGTCAAGTAGCTGGAGACACAGAGACTTTCAATGACTTGTCTAAGCTCACTTGGTTTGGTGGATGCAGAGCTCCTGATTATTTCACACCGTACCAGAAACGGGTAGGTGAACACTGGTAGCCCCTAATATTATGGGAAGTTGTTCTTCTGCTTTGGGAAGTTGGGAGCCCTGGCCAGAATGAGTTGTAACTTCCAAAGCCTGTTGTGGTAGGCAGAATTTTGACCCCATGACCTTTGCTCTTGGTGCTATACCTGTGAATACACTACGTTACATAGGAAATTGACTTTGGAGGTATAATTAAGGTTATTAATCAGTTGACCTTCCTGGAAGGAGATAATTCTGGATTATCTGGTGAACCCAATGTAATCCCATGAGCTTTCAGGACAAGAGGAGAGCAGAAAGTCAGAGAAATGAAGCAGAAGGGGAAATCAGAGAGAGTGGAAGCATGAGAAGGAGTTGATGCTCTGGCTTTGAAGATGGAGAGAGCCATGGGCCAATGGAGTAGGTGGTATCTGGAAGCCGGGAATGCCCCCCCCCCCAAAGGACAGCCAGCAAAAACTCAGGGATGTCAGTCCTGCCAGCGCATGAGAAGGAACTGAATTCTGCCAACCACGTCAATAAGCCTGGAAGCAGATTCTTCCCCAGAGCCTCTGGAAGAGCCCAGGCAGGCTAACCCCTTGTTGCAGCCTTGGGAGACCCTTAGCAGGGTATCTGGTTAAGGCCACGCGGACACATGACCCACAGGAGCTGTGAGATAATAAATGGGTGTTGTTCTTTTTTAAAGATTTTTATTTATTTATTTGTCAGAGAGCTAGCACAAGCAGGGGGAGCAGCAGAGGGAGAGAGAGAAGCAGACTCCTCACTGAGCAAGGAGCCTGATGCGGGACTCGATCCCAGGACCCTGGGATCGTGACCTGAGCCGAAGGCAGATGCTTAATGACTGAGCTACCCAGGCGCCCCTAAATGGGTGTTGTTCTAAGCCAGGAAGCTTGTGGTCATTTGTGACAGCAGTGACGGGGAACGAATACACGGGTTCGAAAGCACAGAAGACACATAGTGTCCACTCTTGCTCATCATACCATTGCCACTACTCCAGACCTGGGAGCCACTCCCTCAGGCAACAGGTCCTATGGTACTCTGTGGAAATTGCTGTTGTCAGGCCCAGACCGGACATTCCTGAGTGTAGCTCAAAGTTCACCGTAAGCTTGTGGGTTAGGAAGGCACTGGGACTATTTCTCTGATGCTCAGTGTCTTTATCTTCTCGTCTGCCTGTGACATACTCAGTGGAAGGCTTTTAGGTCAAGGGACTAGGGTTGTCAGCTAAAACATGGGACACCCTGTTAAATTTGAATTTCATATTAAAAAAAAACCAATTAATTTTTTAGTGTGTCTCCAATATGACACAGGACATACTTATATTAAAAAAATATAAATCATATATATACAGAGCTATATACTTTAAAGTCTGGAAGCCCTACCAGGAGCAGACATTAAAAATGAGAGTTTTTGAGAGTAAGCAGAACTGACCAGGAAAAGAGTAAGTCGTGACCTAAATTTGATCTGGCTTCCCTTTTCTGGGACCAGTGCCCTTTTGTTCCTGCCACAACCAAATCTGATATCAGGAAAGGATTTTGTGTCAGATGCTTACACATCAGTGGGCTTTTTTGTCTGTTTCTCCAAACCTCTATTCTGATGTGGAATGAAAGACCTCGCCTGCTAAAAGGAAGGCTGGGTTTCAAATGAGCAGGTGGGGTGATAAACCTCAGTCTGAGTTCCTTCCCGAGGCAGGAGGAAGGGGGCAAGACATCTGTCTTTGGATCCTGGCTTTGCTGTTCTCTGCTTTGTGATTTGGAGTAAGTGAATATTTCTCAGTATATTTGTCCTCACCTATAGTACATTTACCTTCAGGGTGATTACGAAGATTGAATTAGCCCATACACATAAAGTATCTAGCATACAGTAAGTGCTCGGTATGTATTATTTATCTTTCTCTTCCCTAGCTCTGACCTAGTAACCATAGGTTTATTCTGTGTATGGGCAAAGATGACCACATCAATCTAAAACCACCTATAGGCATCTAAATGCCAGCATGTAGGGTTAAAGAAGGGAAGACTAATAATACATCTATACCCACCATTTATTGGACGCTTACTATAATAAAAGTTGAATACACTTATAGAAGACATAGTATGTGTTAATGATGGTTCTGGATGATTTATACATATTAATTCACTGACACCCGCAACGGCCTTATGAGGAGACACTATTTTTATCATTTTCACCCCATTTGGGGTGAGGAAATGGAGGCACTCACTCAAAGGTCAAATAACTTGTTCTAGTTCGCCTGGCTAGTAAGTGGTGGTAACAGATTTTTGACCCAGGTGATTGGGTCCAGAGTCCCCGCCATTACATACCACACTCTACTGCTTTGTGTGTGCCTGGTCTCTAATCTTTGTCCTTATCTCATTTAATCCTCACAACAAACCCATGAAGGAGGGATTTCTTTTCTGTTTCATTTTTTAAGATCTTATTTAAATTCAAGTTAATTAACATATAGTGTAATATTAGTTTCAGGAGTAGAATTTAGTGATTCATCACTTACGTATAACACCCAGTGCTCATTACATCGCATGCCCTCCTTAATGCCCATCACCCACTGACTCCACCCCCCCACCCACCTCCCCTCCCGCAACCCTCAGTTCGTTCCGTATAGTTAAGAGTCTCTTAGGATTTGCCTTGAAGGAGGATTTCTATAATCTTTCCCATTTTACAGTTTGACCAGCACCTAGTAAGTGGCAGACTCCCTCTCTGAGAACCAACAGTAAGACAGTATTTAAGTATTCGAAACATTTGCATCTTAATGTTGTTATACTTGAGATCATTAAATTGTGGACATTTCATCCCCGAGAGGGCAAACGTCCCAGGACTGACACAATGTGGAACTTTTGTGCGTCAGGACAAGAATGTCTCCCTGCTCAAGAATGGTCCCTTGGGTTCTCAGAGCAGCTCCACCCAACCCCTCGGGAGGAACCTCCTTCCTGGTCTTTCTCTGAAGCCCTCTTCTCAGCATGAGGAGTGATCACCCCTGAAATAGAATCCCAGTGGAGAGGCTTTGTCCAACTCTTCTGATGCAGCACTCTCTGTGGTTTTTTTTGGTGACAAGTGAATCAAGTTTCCATTAAAAACACTGATGCTAAAAGGAGAGGTGAAAAAAAGCTCCAGCATCACTTTGGAGGGTGATTCTTTGTCTTCATTCTGGAGCGCAGAATGGAAAGTTGGCAGCTCAGCCTGAAAGATGAGAGCGCATCAGGCAGCCACATGAGTAGGAGATAAAAACCACAAAACCGGGGGCGCCTGGGTGGCTCAGTCGTTAAGCATCGTGGGATCGAGCCCTGCATTGGGCTCCTGCCTGTTTCTCCCTCGCCCACTCCCCCTGCTTGTGTTCCCTCTCTCGCTGTGTCTCTCTCTGTCAAATAAATAAAGAAAATCTTTTAAAAAACACACATACACAAAACGGGGAACAACTCGTTGAATCTGAACTGTGGATGGGTGGGTGGTTGGGTGGGGGATGGCAAGAGGCCAGCACCAGGCTCGAATGCAGGTCTCAGCCTTTCAGGGTGGGAATCAGATTGCCTAACTATGACGTCATGAGAGCCATTCCCACGCCGTTGGCCTACTTTTGAAATCACTTAGCAAGGGGTGCTGAAGCCAAATTTGAAATAAATTACTATATGACTCAGACTGTTAATCTCTGTTTTGATAACCCACATGCAGTCATTGGTACTTTACCTTACATTTTGTATGAAAATATCATAATGTATCGCCAAGGGCTCCTTAATTCACCCCCTACCTCAAGAAAATGTCAGTTGTGTCCAGGTGAAAATGCAGATTCTCTTGCATTTGGGGAAAATGGCAAGAATTCCTCTTCACCAGAGGGCTTTGGAGAAGTTAAGAAGGCAGCCTCGAGAGTCAGACCCATGGTCAAATCTTGGCTGTACACCCTAGTGTCCTCTCTGGAGATGGCTGATAATCACCTACTTCCTGGGGCTGTTGCAGTGATCCGCGGAGATAGAAAGCTCTAGCATGGGGCTTTGTAGGTACACGACACATGCAGGCAATTGCTTATTTATGCTTGTATTTGTAAACACACAGTTCAGAGCGAAAAACAAGTATGAAGAGGAAGTCACCAGTCCTGCTGGTTATTATGTCTATAGGTGTGGTGCTTTCTAGCTCCATGTTAGTAATAAAGCTCTCTGCACACCTGGGAGGCTCGAGGAAGTGTGTAGAACTCTTCTACCAAGACATTTAACCGGAGTGATGCTGATTTAGAAATAGCACACCAGCCTCCTCACAGAGGACTCTGGGATCTACAGTCCAGGAGCCTTTGCTTTCTCTGTTACAAGTAACTGTGCGATGCAGGTATTAAACTTGAGCTAACACCAGAGAGCTTTCCAAGTGTTTCCTTCAACCACAAAAGGCTTGCATTCCACATCATCCCATTCAGTGTCTCCCTTTCACTGTTATTTTTCTGCCTATAATTCCCTGATTCCTGAGCTGGTTTTCTCAGTCAGCTTTGTGTTATCTGAAAATTGGTCCATGAAGTGAAAACAGTCTCCTACGGTTCTCACCTTGTTTTTCCTCTAACTAGAAATTAAGTCATTCATGTTCATCATCTGTCTTCAGCTCGCTAGAGGTTTCTGAATGTCAAAGGTCATTTGAATTTTCACAGTTTTTCAAAGCTTCAAGAAGCTCTTGTGGCTCTTAGCTCGAACATGTCCCTGAAAGCTGTTATCGGTTCACCCGCTGGGTCTGGAGTAGCTTTGGCCGAGAGCTATGATTTGTCAGCCCTGATGTTTACCGTCTTAACTCTTCTAGGTAATGTTTTATGTCCCTTTGGGGTCTTTCTCTCCTTTAAAATCCTATCATTCTTGGGGGCCCTGGCTGGCTTAATCGGTTAAGCATCTGCCTTCGGCTCAGGTCATGTTCCCGGGGTCCTGGGATCGAGCCCAGTGTTGGGCTCTCTGCTTCTCCCTCTCCTTCCACCTGCTGCTCGCCCTGCTTGTGCTTGTGTTCTTTCTCTCACTGTCAAATAAAGAAATAAAATCTTTAAAAAAAATAAATAAAATGTGACTTCTGTTTGTAGTTATATGTGGTGGAATATAGGCCACGTGGGTTTCACAAAGGTGATACAAGATTCAGTCCTTAGGAATTTTTAATGGTGCATATAGTTAAGCGTCTTATCAACCATACACCCCTTCCATTTTCCTCTGGTAAATATTTAAACATAGTTCTTAATATTTATGTGTTAAAAGAGTGAAATAGTTTCCCAAGGCCTTCCAACGTGAGATCCTATGTTTGGTCAGACCTGATACTCTTCATCATAGCTGCGAGAAAAGGAAAGAGAACACTTATCTAGTGTTTAAGTGGGAAGCTTCTAGCTGACATTTCCTGTGATTACTAGAACTAAAAGCAGAGGGCTACAATTGGATGTCGTGGTCCAGCTACAACCTGCTGAATTTTCCACGATGTCACCAGGCAAACTGCAAACCTGTAGAAGCATCCTGCTTCTACATTTCAGCTCAGAGACTGTAAATGTGGAAAGCAGACCCAATAAAGTGATCATTATTGATTTACTTAAGCATATGCATTTTGGAGATGCAGAACACACAAGCTGAAAAGCCAAGCAAAGTACTGTAGCAGTGAATACAAGGGAACAATGTGCAGTTTAGGTAAGGAGTAATATCATAGGCCCTTGAGATAGAAAGAACTTCAGAGATCATCTTGCCCAGTCCTTCTCAAATTTAGTGCGTCTATCTCACCAACTTTTTAGAAATGCAGATCTCTGGGTCTCAGCTCCAAAGCAAAGACCTACTTCAATGGGGCCCAGGAATGGGGCCCAGGAATCTGTATGTCAAAATAAGCATCCTCTGCTGAATAATTTCTATTTGCCTGTTGAGACCCATTGTCCATCCTTCTCCGTCCAACCAGGCTGACAGTTACAGAGTGGATTAACTGGGCTTCCTTGTTTTCTGGAATCCAATTGGGCTCACTGAATGGGAAGCAGTGACAGGAAATGAGGGGGTGGGATATTAACCCCCTCTTGACCACTTCCCTGTTGGCCATAGGTCGGCAGTGGCTGTGTTCCTACCGAAGCCTGGGTCTTCTCTGACAGCATTCTCCCCAGGTCCCGCTTCATTCCTTCCAGTCTAGGGGGACTCCGTGTCCAGGCTGCACCCACACACCAATGAAATCAGAATCTCTAGGAGGGGGCACTGGAGACCCTTACTTTAAAGCTCCTTCAGGAGATTCTAATTTACAGCCAAGTTTGAGAACAAGGGCTTATTAGGAGATTTCGTGAAAAAGCAGGTGCTGATTCAGTGTGTCCAGGGTGGAACCTGAAATACTGCACTTTTAGCAAGATCTCCCAGCGATGTGTATGCACATTAAATCTTGAAAAACACCACTCTTGACCAACTTCTTCATTTTTCTTAGAAAGAGTGAAATCCAGAGAGATAAAGTGACTTGCCTGAGAACACACAGGACTAGAACCCAAGTATCCCAACTCCAAAGTCAAAGGTGGAGACCTAAGATGACCCTGAGAGATGGCGGTGCAGAGTCAGAAAAATACCAGTGGGAGTTCGGTGTTCTACTAAGGACTCGCTCTAACTGGGTCACTCCACGGAATATACACATACAACCCCTGGAAACATGAGCCCCAAGGAAAAAGGAACTTTCCTGAAGCTTCACAATAGCAGGTGCAGACAGCAGCTGCTGGGACAGCTCTCCTTCGGGAGCATTTGTGAAGGGAGCTAGAACAGACCAGATGATGTCAGCTCTTCTGGAGACTGTTCCAGGAGTCCTGGGATCATTAGAATGTGCTGACTTCGGCTCATCATTGGAACCAATCTTTGGGCAGGAAATGACAGGTTCTTTTCCTGTAATTCACAAATTTTCCAAGACTTTCGGTTTCCTATTAATCATGGAGAACGTCTTAGCAGATAGCTCCTGTGGTAAATTGTCTGCAAGAGTGTATGTCTCTTATGTCCATGCTCTTGGGTAGTATAGGGGAGGGGAAAATCTTTTTCTTTCTACCTTTCTGGGTTCTTGGCTGGGGTTCTGTAACACAAGGCAATTAACAAGAAAAACAAACAAGTTTATTGACGTGTATATCTTATATACATATGGGGAAAACTCAGGGATGAGTAACTCAAACAAGTAGCTAGAATTTAGGCTTATATATTGTCAGAACCAAAAATAATAAATTTTCAGAGAAGTTACAAGATAAAGGAAAAAGGCTGTGAGTTTCTGGGCAGCAAATTATGAGAAGGTAAATATATGGGAGACTAATGGAAGGTAAGGGCTGGTCAGTAAAGTTATGGAGAGTCCTCCCATGCCCTCTCTGGGCTGATAAGGGGCTAGGACTGTTGGTGATTGACTTCTGTACAAATTTATGTCCTGCTTTTAGGCAAATAGAGGGAGGGCAGAGAGGATTCTCTTGTATCTGCTTCTTCTCAGTTGCCTTGAGCTCAAAATGTCCAAGTGGTATGTTTGGGGGCAGCACATCCTGCTCTCCCTCAGTCACTTCTCACAGTGACTCTGGGCTTGACCATGTGTCTCGCTTTGTGTGGTGGGAGAGGAGCAAATGTGGCAAAAGCACATGGAAAGACTTGCAAAGGGCTGCACATTGGCCTTGCACTCCCTTGCTGCTCTTCGGTTCAGTGTGAACTGTGAGTAGCGTGTGAAAAAACCAGGCCAGCCTCCTGGAGCAGAGACAAGCCACATGGAGCAGAGACAAGACGTCCCCGCTGAGGGCCTCCTGCGCCCAGACCAACCAGCCTGCCAACCCCTGGACACGTGAGTGAGGCCACCCAGCCGCCAGCCAAGCTGCCAACTGATGGAAAACGTACATGGGAATCCAGTAGATATGAGCTGAGCCAGCCGGGAGCCGAAGGATCACACAGCGGGCCCTGCTCTGAGTCAAATGATTATTAGTTTAAGCCACTGAATTTTGGTGTAGTTTATTATATAACAAAAGCTGACCGATGCACCTCCAAACACAACAATTTAGCCTAAAATATTATAAACTCCGGGGCGCCTGGATGGCTCAGTCAGTTAATCGTCTGTCTTCGGGTCAGGTCATGATGTCGGGGTCCTGGGATCGAGCCCCACATTGGGCTCGCTGCTCAGCGGAGAGTCTGCTTCTCCCTCTTCCTCTCCCTCTGTACTCTCTCTCTCTCAAATAAATAAATAAAATCTTTAAAAAAAAGTATTATAAAGTCCTTGAGGGCAGGGCATGTTTCTTAAGCACTCTTTGTGGTGGCAAAATACCAGAAACAGTGAATGCTCCTGTTTTGTCAAATCATGGAGCAACCACGCAGCACAGCCACTAAGAGGAATCCTTAGATCAGTGTAGGCATATACATATTGAATGACAATTTTAAAATACCCCACACACATTTTGGTCAAACAACGACAAAATCCCATGTACATATTTTTGTATGAATATGCAAACAGGGAGAAAAACATGAGCCCACTGTAAGTGGTGAGGGTGCTGGCAGGAGTGGGGGAAGGTAGCCCAAGGGGACTAGAGAAATGCACGAGAAAGAAGAGTGCATTTAAGTGATCTTACTTACACAAGAGTATACATATTGATTCATGCCTGAACATTTCCTGGAGAACCAAACATCGTAGGGGCTAGGATTTCAACTGGCTCTCTATTTTTTTTCTTTACACTCTTAGGAATTGTTCAAATTTTATATTGAGTATGTGGTATTTAAATCATTAATAGAGTTTTTTCCCTTGTTGCAGAAAAAACAAACAAGTACTCCAAACCTAGAGCAGTGGTATGCATATGTCAGCGTGTAAGAGAATCACCTGGGATACTTAAAAATACAAATTTCTGGGTCCCACTCCAGACCTACTGAATGTGAACATCTGGGCGTAGGGCTCTGGAATCTGCATTACAAATAAGCACCCCGGGTGATCTTAACTGAATTAAAATATAAGAACTGCTGCTTGAGGTTCTCCAGAATGAATAATCAGCACTACATATTAAAAGGCACCCACACTTGAAGTGGCTAATCTGGAAAGCCCTGAATAGCAAAGGCAGCCGATGGACACTTAATCTGTTTATGTTCCACATTCAAGGTCGTATGTAATCAACTGTGTCTTGTACTTCCTTCCTGATGTCTGATTTCCACTGCTTCCTCCCACATCCAGGCTTCTAGTCTCCTCTTTTCATTCATGACTCCTCCATGACCAGGGACTGTCTCCTTCCGGGCCCCTCTCCCAGGGCCACCTTCCAGCCCCCTTCCCTGCAGTCCCTTCCCATGAGCCATTTGCAGAAGATGCTCAGGGCCCCAAGCTCTCCCCTTTAAGAGACCCTGAGTTTTCTACGTCTTATTGTGTGGTCCCTGCAGGGGCACTCCCAGGTGGCCCAGGCCCCCAACAGAAGGGTAAACCTGGAGAGGTGGCAGGTAGGCGGATGGACGGATGCAGGTAGCCGGCTATGTTACTGGGCTCAAGACTTAGCCAGGATGTGACCTTCATTTGATGACTTTGTGTCTAGTTTTTTAACTTGTGCTAAGTATAAGCAGAGCCTTTTTTTTTTTTTTTTTCTGATTTGGATACCACAAAAGGGGATTTGAAGGGCTGTCTGTAATTTACTTTTAAAATACTCAGTAAAGGTGTTGTGTGTGTGCATGTGTGTGTGCGCACGTGTGTGTCAATTGTGATCTTCACGATTCTTAATTAGGGTTTCAATTTCGGGGTGTTTAGTTGGCATTTAAAAGACTAATCAGAAGCCCATATTCCAGCATATTCCAGAGAGGAAGACTCTGGGCCCTTCCGTTAGCCTTATCCTGGATCATCACGGGGGATTCGATCATTAATCAGGGGCTTTATAACTGATTTTACACTGGTGAAATGACCAGGGTTTTAGCTGTGTGAACTGGCTTTAAACAACGTTAACATTGTTGTGATCCTCCTACCTCTGTAAGCCCATTGTCTGTATACTTTGGAATTGTGCCCAAGATGGCAGACACAGTCCTGTTTCCTGGTTTTCTAGAAGCGTCTTTCACTCAGTGCTGACCACATCTGCTGAATCCCGCTGCTAGGCCATTGTTGAGTCCACCTTAAATAAACCTTTCATACAAGGTCCTTGATGGTGTGCTGGAAAGAGCCAAGAGCTGCCATTTCATGGAACTTACAGAACAGGCTCTACGACTATTTGCCAGCTTGCTACTAAATATCTGTAGGTGTGACAACTTCTTGTGATACTTGCTTTCATTGTAGCAAACGGCCTGATAGAGAGGTAGTTTCATGTAACAAACGCTCCACCTGCCTTGTGGTGACCCAGACCCATTAATTCTTAAAAAGGCCTAATAATTGCGAGTGACCAAATTGGCTTAGGTAGACCACATCATAAACAACCCCAAAAATGTTTCTTCTAGACCTGCCCACGCTCCAACAGAACTGGATCAGCCCCAAGGGAACCTCCTGGGAAGGAGCTGGATGCTGCGGCAGCATTAGCCCTCCATCCCCTACCCTCCCACCCCCCACCACCGTCCCCGTCCTCAGGAACCTAAACCCATAACCACAACGCTAGCCCCTGGGCTTGCTGGGAGAGGCCACCTGTGCATGGTCAACTATCTTGATGACCAGAAAAAAAGCAGACACTGGAACAAAATTTCAAAAGGCTTCCACGTCACACATCTGTGACATGCAAGAAGGTTAAAGGACTCAGTTGGACTCAAAAGGAATTCCTGAGTTGGCATGGTGGGGCCAGGGGCTTGGGTAGGTGGAGGGATTCTAGAACGAATATGGTTTCATGAAATTTGAAGGGAAAAAAAAGAAATTTGAAGGAAAATGTGGGTCCACCTGCTTAACTCAATAATATCATTACTAAGATCTGTTGTGTGCTTGCTATGTGCCTGGAAGTGTGCCAACCACTTTAGAAGGATTATTTAATTCTGTCCTCCCAGCAAATGAATGAGGGTATTATTATCATCTCTTCTGACAGAGAAGGAAGCTGAGTGGGTAAGTCAGTTGCCCAGGGTCACAGAGATAGTAAGTAGAGGAATAAGGACTCAGACGCAGGAGCGTCTGGTGCCAGAGCCCCAGCGCTCAATTACAGTTTTTGAAGGAACTGAAATCACAGGTGTGTGGAGGGCTGAAGGAAGCCCAAGTCCTTGGAGACTTTCATCAGCAAAACCATCACAGAACCTTGCCTAACACCTGCTTCTGTGCTGTTCTATCAAGTACCTGAGTTGGGGCGGTGGGGGGGGGGGGTTGCCTGGGTCCCAGCATGGCTGGGCTCCTCAATCTTCATGAAACAGTTTCTGAGGCGGGTGTCCTCTTCTCTCTTTGTTGTCTTTGCTGGGGGCCGTGAAGGGTGTTGAGACTCTCTTGTTGATACCTGGGAGGCTGGTTGTGCAGCTGTCCCAGGAGCATTTGTTCATCCCTGCCAGGTGGGAGGAGAAGCAACATCCGGCTGGAAGCCAATCTGCACAGAGCCTTCTCTTGTCCTGCTTTCGTTGTCATGAGTTCATAGGTGGCGCTATGAATCCCAAACTGGCCTCCGAAGCACTTCATTCTGACCCCTTCGATTACTCAGTTACACCCTTGCTAAACCCGGTGCTGTCAACAAGGTCGGCAAAGATTGGATTTGGTTCTCCCAGACTCCTTGCCCATTCCTTGTCTGCCCTCAATCATTCGCACTGTGGTATTAGTTTAAACATGCATCTTGGATGGTTGTGTTGGCCTTTGAAAAGTCATCCCCAATTATGGAATGAAATGCCTTACGTTTTTATTGTCAGTGACATGGATGCAAGAGAGACTGGGAGAGGAGATGGAGATCCTTTTCCAGGTTAGAGATAGCTTAGGTTGGGAAGCAGGGGGAATCCCATTGGTCTATTGGGATCTACTCAGCAGTCGTACACTGTGACTCGTGGGTGTTCAAGAACTGGAGAGGAGAGCCGTAGCAAGCAAACGCAAGGTTAAGAATATCTCCTTAGAGTCCCTATCTCTGAACATCAACACAGCCCTAAGCCCCGGGGCCTCTCCTATGATGTAAGCAAATTGAACAGTTGCCTAGTCACACCTTTGGGCACCTCCCATCCCAGGGGAAGGGCCAGATCTCTGGGGCCAGAGACTGATGAGAAAGAAAGTGATTTGTACTTAATAATAGAGCTGCTTCCTGACAGTCATAATAGAAACCAACCAGAGCCAGGCAAAAATAGAGTCTTAACATGTAAATGTTATCACAAGTTTCTGATCATAGCAGAGAAAAAATGAAAAAGAGAACACCAGAAAAGGTCACACTGACAAGTGCCTTTAGGTTTTGATATTGTTTGTTAAACTTATTAGAGGTGAACTATCTCAAGAGCAAATCAGGCATTTTGTTCCACAGAAATTTATTGAGTTTCTTGTTTAAGTTTGTATGTAACATGCAAAGGTACCAAAGAAGTCTCTGACCACGAGGAACATATAATCTAGACAGGGAGATAAAACACATGACTCCATACACATGACTCCAATGTAAGGCAGAATGTAAGACATTTGGCATTTACAGATTCAGAAGAAGAAAGAAGTCATTTCCGCTAAGGTGGTCAGGAAAGGCTTCCTGGAAGAAGAGGGATTTCTGTTGAGCCTTGAAATTGAATAGACTTTTAACAGAAGGTGGTGGGTAAGGTAAAAGGAATAGGCTGAGAAAACATGAGGCAAAAGGTAAGGTGAGAAGTTTGGTTTGATTCACACATAGAAAAGAAGGAGACAAACCTGAAAAGATAGCTGGGGCCAGTTCATGAAGAGGCTGAAAGCCAAGCAGTGGAATTTGTGCTTTATTCTGTGGGCAATAAGGAGCCACTGAAGGTTTTCTGAGTGATTCCAAGTTGACCCTCACTGGGAAGAGCAGAGGGGGAGAGAGAAATGGGGGTTAGGTGGGCCATCTGGGAAGCCATTGTCAAAGTCTAACCATGGACCTGGACTAGCACGATCCCCCATCAGAGAGGATAGGACAGATGTCAGAGAACCACTTTGGAAAAGGTCTTAAGAGCTGATTGGATATGGGCAGCAAAGAAAGTCAGGAACCGTGTGAATTTTAGGGGTTGAGACCGGTGCCTGGGTAGGCATGTATTCATAGGAGAAGGAGCTCCTCTTTGGGGTGTTAAGGAGAGGAAGAAGGAGAAGCGTTCAGACCAGTTTTAAGCCCACACAACTGGTTAAGGATCAACCAGATTGAACAATTCCTCAAGCTTGGTTCTGGAAACAGCTCAAATTCAGATGGGGGTCACTCTGGGGATTGAAGTCCCACTAGCCTCTTCTGCTGTCCCCAGAAAGGGACTGCACTGCAAGTCAGTCTCCATGAGGATGAAGCCAACACCAGGCTTATAATTATGGCCCCCAGTGGAGACATCCACCTGCTGTGCGTGTTTGCAGCAGAGGTCCCAGCCCCACTCTGGTGGTCATGCCTATCACTGCTGCTCTAGCAGAATTTGGGGGAGCGCCACAAACCACAGAATCGTATACTTCCTGCAGGTCAATGTGGGCATGTGGATGGTTCCCAAGAGAGGTTGGCACTATAGACTCACAGAATTGAGAATCAGCCTTTGAAAAATGACAGTTGAAGTTAGAACAGAAGGGAACAAGAGAAAAGAAGGCCAAGGACATACCTTGGGGGACACAGTTGGCAAACACAGCAAGGAGAACCAGAGAAACACTCATAAAAGGAGATGGAGAAAGAGAGGTTCAAGAGATGGGAGAGGAACCAGGGGAGTGCTGTGCCAAGAAAGGAGATGCTTTAAGAAAAATGGGATTATCAACTCTCTCTCCAAGAGTGCAGAGACATCAAAGATGCACAAGGCTGAGAAGGACAGTTTTTGGTAATTGGTAATCCTGAGGTCACCTTCAAGAGAAGTTTCCAGAAAGCCGTAAGGAAAGGGGATTAAAAAGACACAGGCAGTAAGCAGGTGGTGGGGTGGAGGGGTAGGAGCAGCAAGTACAGACTGAGTCTCCAAACTGCAGAGTTGAGGGAAGAAGAGAGAGAAACAAGATACCTTGTGGAGATGGTTTTTGTCAGTTAGTTTGTATGTTGAGCGTGAGGGACAGGAATCACTGAGAGGGGCAACTGAGGGTTCAGAGGTGGAGGTGGGACATTCCCAAGTGTCCTCAAGAGGAGAGCATTTAACCTTGGGCGAGACACTGCCTCTTTTGACCTGCAGTGGGCAAGATGAGAATGGAGACTCGGCTATTTTTTGAGGAGGAGAGGAAGTTCACTGTAATTTGAGTTTCCCCCAAAACAGACCCGAAGAAAAGGATCCGGGTGCAAGTAGTGTATTTGAGTGTGTGGTTGAGCAGATCCCTGTGGGCAACAGAGGCTCAGTTCTGCTGGGGACACATAAGAGGCTGTGAACTCTGCCTGAGAACTGTTTCCCCTGGGGGCGAGGAAGGTGGGGTATTAATCCATGTTTCGTGGTTGAGGGTGGTTCTGGGGTTTAATTCTGAGGAAAAGCTCTTGGAGAAGCTCAGTCATAGAGGAATTTTTCTGTAAGTGACCTCAAGGGGTGATGGTGGTGGTGGTGGTGTGTGTGTGTGTGTGTGTGAGTGAGTGTGATATGGGTGGGCACTTTCAGTGCTGGCTAGAGGCTATGGAGGCTCTTTGAGTCAGGGAGAGGGAATTCGAGAGCCTGGCACTTTGGCACATTTCTGGGGGAGGGGAGGGCACGCATAGAGGCTCAGCACAGATCAGGCACCACGGTAACCAGCTGGGCTCATCTGCGGACATGGTCCCTTCATGCCCAAAGAACAAATCTGAAAATGTACCAGGTGGTGAGGAGAAGGGAGAGAACAATGGGGAAAACAGGGAGGCTCTCATTTAGGATCAGATTTTATTTCTGCTTCATGGGACTTGGGGGAAAAATTGGGGGTTAAGGGAAGATTTCTTTTTTTACTTTGTTTTTTGAGAGCAGTTTTAGGTTCACAGCAAGATTGAGAAGAAGGTACAGAGATTTCCCATGTATCCCCTGTCCCTACACATGCATGGCCTCCCCCAGTATCAACACCACTTGCCAGAATGATGAACCTGCATTGAGACATCATATTCACCCACAGTCCATAGTCTACCTCAGGGTTCACGCTTGGTGTTGTACATTTTATGGGTTGAACAAATGCAAAATGATGTGTATTTTTCATTGTAATATCACACAGGGTATTTTCACTACCCTAAAAATCTTCTGTGCTCCACTGATTCATCCCTCTCCCTAACCCCTGGCGACCACTGAACTTTTCACTGTCTCCATAATTTTTCTTTCCTTTTTAAAAAGATTTTATTTATTTGTCAGAGAGAGAGAGCACAAGCAGGGGGAGCGGGAGAGGGAGAAGCAGGCTTCCCGCAGAGCAGGGAGCCCGACGCGGGGCTCGATCCCAGGACCCTGGGATCATGACCTGAGCTGAAGGCAGCCACTTAACAACTGAGCCACCCAGGCGCCCCAAGTCTCCATAATGTGTTCATTTCCAGGATTGTCATGAGGTTGAAATCATACAGTATGTAGCCTCTTAGGATTGACTTCTCTCACTTAGTAATACGCATTTAAGGTTCCTGAGGGGGAGATTTTGTTTTTTTTCTGAAATTACAAAAAGAGGATCCTGAGAAAAGTTAGGATCCACAGTTCTATAGTTTCTGGAAAATGCAAACCTAAATGTGTGTCCTTGCATGTTTTCCCTGTGAGACGTGGCCAGCAGGAGACCGAATTTATGATTGTAAACAGCAGCCAAGCCCCGCAGTCTATGGTTTGCTTCTAACTGTTCAAGCGGCGCTCCCTGCTGATCACATCAATAAGCTTCGTAACACTGGGTGATTCATACCAGCCCATGGGGAGCTGCAGGATGATAAGCCCAACTGTTGCTAGGAGAAAGGCCCCTGGTGAGTGGAAAGACGCCAGCTGGAAGCTTCAGCTCCACAGACAGCCACTGCCCGAGCAGCCTCTGCACGGGCTGGAGACACCTGGGAATACTTCTCCCGCTGCACCTTTGAGGCCACGGCTGTGGGGGCCCAGCCCAGAATTGAAATGGCTTCTTCATCTCTGCTAATCACTCAGCTCCCCCAGCACTGGGACGATTGACCACCTGGTCATATCGGAAGGCTTCTCTGAATACAGGCAGTTCCTATCTAGGACTGAGTTGAGGTACCCTAGCCGAAGTCCAGATGGAAAGACCAGAACTGCATTTGTTTCTTTTTACATCCTCTCTAGGCAGACATACAATATTTAAGACGTGATACAAATGCAGCGCATGTGTAACCTTATCAAAGAAGGCTGGTTAATTTAACTCAGTTTCTCGTCTCAGAGGGAAAGCCTGCTTCCTTCGTTTTGTGATATGCCCTTCAAGGGGAATACAGAATGGAGATCTTGTTTTCTCAGCCTGATGTTAAACTAATTGACTTTCATTTTTCCTGGATATTTTTTCTCCTTCTTTTCTTCATTTGCTCTTCTCAAATATGGGTTTTAAAGAAAAATCTATGCTCCAGAGAGTTAGTGAAATGAATTTATGATCTTGGGTCTCAACCTTCCAGTATAGGTTTTACCCCAAGTACGTGATAATTTTACCCCCCGGAGATTTCAAATTTATCAATAAAAAGATGCAGTAGAACCCTTTCCTTGCACCAGGGTGAGGGGCTCAGGAGAGTAGTTCCCTCAGGTGTCAGCATCCTCAGGGAGGCTGCGAGGGACACAGGGCAGACATGAAGCTACAGGGCAAGGGGCATGTGCCCCGATAAGTTGTGGGACCTCAGATACGTGAGTTGGCTTCAGGGTTTCAGTCTCTACCTGTAAAATGAGGAAATTGGGTTAGATCATCTCAAATATGTACATGCATGTGGCTAAATGTGGCTACATACGTAATTGGGAGGTAGATAGTGATGGAATTTCTGTTTTTGATTTGGAAGAAGGCTATAGTGATAGTGAGCTTAAGGAAAATTTCCCCCCAAAATATCTCTCCTGAAAAATAAGTTCAGTTCTCTCTGAGGAATGGCACCTTGTCTGAGCATCGGCTAGCAATGTGAGTTGGTCAGGGAATGGATGGCTTGTGGCGAACGAATTACGGAGAGAAAATCCACACCCGGCTTGTTTAGACTGGGGAAGGTCGGGGTAGGGGGTCAAAGCCTTCTGAACCATGAACCCCTCACCATAATAAAAGCCGATTGGAGCTTCTTTTTGCAGTAAGCTAGATGAGTAACCGAGGAACAGAATGCATGACTGCATGAATTCTCAGCCCATTTCACTGCCTCTAATCCTCCCCGAACTGCATTCCTGCTAATAATCATAGCTAGCACTTTACAGCACCTACTAGGCTCAGGCATCTTTCAAGGGCTTTACAGATACTAACTTGCTTAATCCTAGAACTCCCCATGAAATAAGTACTCTTCTAATCCCATTTCATAGATAAGGAAATTGAGGTGTAGAAAAGTTCAGAGACTGACTGAAGTTATAGTGGGGGCAGGTGGGGATTCAAACACCGGTAGTCTGGCTCAGGGGTGCTCTTCATCACTGGAGTTTCCCTGGGAGGGAAGGTAATGGCCCACTGAAGTTATTTATGTGGTGGGAGGTGGTTGATACTGCTGAGAGAAGGCTGCTGCTGGTGTGTGTATGTGTGTGCGTGCGTGTGTGTGTGTGTGTGTGATAGAAGCTTTGCTCTGAATAATTAAAGAATCCTCCGGTGCCTTCCTAGGACTGAGCCTGAACCGGTTCTTTCCAGCTTTGATGGTCTTGAACAGGAGGGGTGAGGCAAGATGGAGGCAGGTGGGGTAGAGGGCAGGGCAGAGGGATAAACGAGGAAGAAGCCTGGAGGACATCACAGAAGAAAGGACTCCTGGGCATCTGTGCAGTCTTGAATGGACTGAAAGGCCCATCAGTAGGAGCGGGAGAGACCCTAGGGGCATCTTCTGGATTCCAAGCTTGTTCTTGATTGACAGGAAGGAGACTGGCTGTCCTTGAGGAGGGAGGACACCCACAGAGACTTCTAGATAATGGGCATAAAGGAGGAACTCGAGGGAGCTGAAGGGTAGGAAGGCCTTCTTCACTGCTATCTATACTTCACTGCTGGCAAATCTGGTTCAGTATAGCTGAAGTGGGACCTAGAGTCTTTATTTGTAAAAAATTCCCCTGGTTGATTTTGACATGCATCACTTGCACAAAACACTGATCTGGCCCGGCTTTTGCAGATAAGTGTAGCTGATGGCACATATGTGGAGCTAAATAGGGTTTTATGTCCTCTTTATGGATGGACAATGTGTCTTCCAGACTCCCACAGGGTGTGAGGGGAGGTGCCTTCCTAGCAGGATAAAGTGGGGATCCTGCAGAAAGGAAGACTGGTGAGGATTTTTGTCCACCCGAGGTTTAGTCAGTGCTAAACTGCAAGAAATCTTGGCACCATCCTCTGCATTTATCTCTGTCTGAGATCATTCATTAGGAGGCTGGGTTCTTTCTGGGGATGGTCTGAGTCTTTCCTGCAGGGCATTCACAGAAGTCATGTTTACATTATGTTTTATCACTTTGCTTTTTTTTTTTATCACTATGCTTTTCAAAGTGCTTTCCATTCATAATTTCTCTAGGATGAGGAAGGTGCTCACTTGTGCCTAGCTGTGTTTACTTCTTTCACTGTTGTTTGGGATTTCCTATCAGTTTATGAATCCAAATTAGAGATTAGTTATTAGTATTTATGTTAGTATTAGTGTTCATGTTGCTAGTTGCTAGTCAATTACATGGGAAAACATTATTAACCAATTCTGGGCCCTAGTTACATGTTTTAAGCTCCTGACTTCCTGGCGCCATCCATTTGGAATTCTTTTTTTTTTTTTTTAAAGATTTTTAAATTTTTATTTACTTGACAGAGAGACAGAGAGAGAAGGAACACAAGCAGAGGGAGAGGGAGAAGCAGGCTTCCCGCAGAGCAGGGAGCCCGATGCGGGGCTTGATCCCAGGTTGCTGGGATCATGACCTGAGCCGAAGGCAGACACTTAACGACTGAGCCACCCAGGTGCCCCTCCATTTGGAATTCTTGTTGCACTCCTGTGAGGAAAGAGTTAACAAGCAGGTCCGGTTACTTATTCTTTGTGTGTCTCAAGGGATGATGGTTGATTCTTGTGCAACCCCTGGGAATGTGGCTTTTGGAGAGTTTTTTTATGTTAGCAATTGATGATTTTATCATATATGCTAGGAGCAATGGACAGTATAATACCAGACCATCAGATTGCTTTGCACAAACATCAAAATTGAGGATGGGTACCTAGGCTGTCAGTTGGGGTACTGAATTTTGGTTGCCATGGTTGGTTGCTAGAAAAATATGTGTACATAACCAGCCTCCCATATAAACCTTGGACAATGAGATTCAAATAGATTTTCCTGGACAGAGACATTCCACTCATGTCTCTGTAGTTCTCTGCCAGAGAGAGTACTCCCATGGTTCTCAGATGAAAAAGGACATCAGAAGTGTATGCTGGATCTCTCTGGAATCTACCAATGTACATCTATCAGCTGTTGCTTTGCTCTGTATCTCTTGGTGTAATAAATCTTAGCCACAAGTATGACTTTCTGTGGAGTCATGAGTCCTCTAGCAAGTCACTGAACTTAGACAGTTGTGGGATCTCCAATATACTTTTGCTCACCACACTCCAAATTTCTTACTAATCCTGACCCGGTTAACAGTCTTAGGCCCATCACCATGTAGCACCTAGCATTCGCTTTGTTGCCATAGATCTGATATCTGGCACCTGTATAGCAAGCCACAGTTTAGCCTCTCCTGCACCTTAATAACTGGGTTTAGTCTCTATAATGGTGTTCGTCTCTGTTTCTCTGCATGGCGTTGTAGTTTCTTATTGGAATGGAGGTGCTGTCCAGAAGCCCATCCTTTCTGACCAGGTCCTGCCACACTGTTTGGTGTACTAGTTCTTCTCATCCCAATCTTGCCTTGTCTCTGCTCTCTCCTTCTGGACACCTGCCTTTGTCTGTACCAGGCGGAATTATTGCCATTTTAGCTACCTATGCTTGGGAGTAGGCCTCACCAACATTCTCAGGGACTAGGGAAGCCGTCTGGCTTTCAGACCATCCATTCCCAGGAGGAAATGAAAAGTGTCTATATGACTGCTTTGGAAACCCAAATCTATCCACGAGAGCAAGTACATGAGTGTGTGGGAACCAATATTAACTGAATGTGAAACACCTCAAGCTCCCCCTTCCCCAACATTTCTGTGGAGGCCACAAGGCAGAAGGCTACATGAAGTGGCAGTCCGGTAAAGGAGCAGAGCAGGGTGGCCCAAGATGGAATCGTGGAGACTAAGTGAAATGAGGAAAGCATCTGTGCGGGAGGGTAACCTGCTGTACGGGGTCAGAGTCTGAACAGCATGAACTTTTGTGTATGGAAAAAGATATTCACGCAGGAGGGTGACCTGGTTTGGATGTTGGAGCCCAATTCAAGTGAGGAATGAATCTGCTCAAGGGGGTGGCTTGGTGAGGGTGTCAGATTCTAGGTGGAGTGAGGAGGGTATTCACACCTTGATGGCAGTGGTCTTAGTGGGGGTGGCAGCGCCCATCCAGGGAGAGCATTTGCCTGGTGAGGAGGTGGCAAGAGTGTGAAGATTGGCTTTACAAAGAGGGATTCATCAAATAAGTAAATAGATTGGTGATAATGGGAACCAGGTTTCTCACTGTTAGAGAATTATAAACATGAAAAGAGAGAAAAATAGAATGAACTTGGAGTATTGGATTAACATTGAAGATATCTGTGTGAACCCATTGTTTCCCATATAAATAGAGGGAGAAATAAGTATGATGTATATCTTTCAGAAACAGTAGTGAGGATCTTAGGCTCAGTCCCCTGAGAGGTCCTGGAAATCCTTTAGCAACAAGCATACCTAGGACCCAGATCTTGGTTTCTAAACACCTTTCTGATCTAAAAGGGACCAGAACTTCTTGGAAAATTTATTGATTCCAGATGAGTCTAGAATATCCCTTTGGCCAGACAGTGGTGAGGAAGTGCTCAAGAAATGAGGAGAAGAACATGTCAACAAGATACAGAAGCTAAGGGGGCTCCTTCAACAAAGCATGGATTATATCATCAAAGTAAAAATGATAGCAATAGATTGCAAACCCTTGAATGAAATAGAAATTCCTTACTGATATGGATAAAAGACCAAAAGTACCTTCCCATAAAATACTTATTAACTATGAAGGGAATGAAAATTAACTTTACAGTGGAGAAGCCTGGCAGATAACACATTTATCAATTTATCAAAATAAACATCACCAGTGATGAGACAAATCAAAACCATGCACCCCTTGGTGTAATGCAACATGAAAAACATGGTCTCGATATTTTGACATTCCTGCAGAATTGCTTAACCAGAGTATAATCATCAGGAACATCAGACCAACCCAACCTGAGGCACATTCCTCAAAGTAACTGGCCTATCATCTTCACAGGTGTCAAGATCATGAAAGTCAAGAAGAAAATAAATGTTTTAGATCGAAAGAGACTGAAGGCACATAAAAGCTAAATTAAGTGGAAGTTCCGACTACATCTTTTTGCTCTTTAAGGACATTACTGGGACAGGTGGTGACACTTGAATGGGACTGAGAATTAGAAGATAGTAATGTATCACTATTAATTTCCCAATTTTAGTTGTTGTGCTATTCTGTAGGAGAATGTCCTTATTTGTAGGAAATAGACACTCAAGCATGTGGGTGTGGCAGGACGCCGTCGGCGACCTGTTCCGAAGTAGAACAGGAGAAAAAAAGGTACTTGGCACTGTTCTTTCAACTTTTCTGTAAGTTTGAGGTTATTTCAAAATACAGTGTTCAAAATGTTTTTTCAGTCTGGTGAGTCCCTCTTTAGTTAACTATAACAGATACTTACTGAATAGCTCAAACAGGAAATCATATGAGATTTGTAGCTGCCTTCCTCACCTTCAGCCCTAAGCCAGCAACCCCTCTCTCTTGCCCAAGGCCAGCCTTTCAGTAAAGCCACTGGACAGACGCCAAAGAACTTTGTGGTCTGATCATTTCTCATCTTAAATCTCTGTCTCAGCTGAGGAGAGAATAACATTGTTCCCCACTTCTCCTAGAAGACGCTATCTTGACAAAAATCAAACCCCTACCAGAGTTATGGGATCATTGATTTCTAGAAAACTGCTCTTTTTCTTTAAAAATTTTTAAGGCAACATATTCAGCTCTGAGATAAAGTTAAGTGGAGTTGCTGGATAAAAAGAATCAAATAAATGAAAATAAGAAACAGCCATGCAGACAGGGGAGGACAAAAGACATAGCAAAGCCTGGCTAATAGTCCCACTATTTCCTCCCTGTTCACATTCTGGAAACGGTGTGTCTCTATACAGAGATCAGGAAAGCTCTGCAGGAGGTAAAGTATGTTTGACCAGAGGTAAGTGAATAAACTGAAGAGCAGGCATCCGGCACCAGCCTGTGACAAGGCTCTGAAGTCGGAAAAATCAGATTGAGAGTAATTCAGTGGCCTTAAAAGTGCTTTCGCATTTGAAATAACTGTGAGTATTGCCTCCTTCAGTGGAAAATTCTTGTTGTAGGGGCGCCTGGGCGGCTCAGTTGTTAAGCGGCTGCCTTCGGCTCAGGTCATGGTTTCAAGGTCCTGGGATCGAGCCCCGCTTCGGGCTCCCTGCTCAGCGGGGAGTCTGCTTCTCCCTCTCCTTCTGCCTGCCGCTCTGCCTACTTGTGCTCTCTCTCTCTCTGTGTCAAATAAGTAAATAAAATCTTTTTAAAAAATTCTTGTTGTAAAAGTTTTTAGCCTGCATCCCTGCTGGATGAGAGGCCGTTTCTTGGAAGGTGCCTGGGGAATCTGCTATTGGTGGAGAAGTCAGCTTTATGGGGTGGTTAAGATTTCTTCCCCAGTAGACTAGGTGCGGGCCCAAGCCTTTCTTGGGGTGTTTGTCTTTCCTCAGAGGAGTGGGGATATCTAATTTCTTTGTCCTGCTGATTTCCCTTCCCTGCTTAAAATAGAAAAAAAAAAAAAAAAGTTCTGTTAGACTTGCCCTGTATTTGTTTCCCTTTCCTCTTGACTCACTAGGATTTTTTTGTGTATTTGGCCTTTCCTCATTTTTAAAGTCTGTTGATTTTGGCTGACATGAGTTTAAATGTGTCTACATGTGTGCTTATCAAATAAACATAGCAATATCAGCTTGGACTTCTCTGGAAATCAAAGTTCCCATCTTTGTAGTGTAATCCTTTAAAGGGAACTGCTCTTTCCCATTTCCCACAAACCTGGGGTCAGGTTTAGAAAGAGCTATCTATATCTAATGCTCTCAGGATCCAGGAATGCAATCTCCTATGCACTGAGCCTAATTACCATTATTTGGCCATGTTTGGTCCTTTACTCATGTATTCAACAAGTATTTGTTTTGTTAAGTCTTGGAGATAATAAAATCAAGTCTTATACACAGAGACTCTCACCTCGAGATGCTCATGGTTCACAGAGATATGAGCAAGTAAATCAACAGGCTCAGTCCAGTTGATTGTTACTGGAAGTGGCACAGTGGAAAGATGTCTGACTGACTGGGAGGGAGCCAGAGGAGGTCCTCAAGAAACCATTGCTTGAGGTTGGTTCTGAAGGGCAAAACCATGGAGTGTATTCGGTGGAGGGCCTGGGGGGTAGAGAATTCCTTCCAGGCAAAGGACACAGCATGGCTGAAGCCCAAAGGCAGGAAAATGCTTTGAGTGTCCTAAGAACTCCCAGTGGGTCCAGTTGCAATGGAATGTGAGAAATGAGGAGAAATGAGGCAGGGGTGAGGAGGAGAGGGAGCACTGCCCATGGAAGACCTGCATACTCAGCTTGGGAGCTTGAACACGGCTCTAAAAGCCTCTAGAATACGACCATCAGGGACCCCTTTGGTGCCCTCCATTTTGTTATAAGCAAAATTGCTTTGACTGTGTGGGGCCATATTTTCCACAAATCGGGAATCTGTTCTGACAAATGGGAGTATATTTGCAGAAACAACAGAGCAAAGTATTTGGAACCGTGACAGATCTTGACAATTGACTGTAGTGAGGCAGTAGAGGGGGGGATGGGTCTGAGCCCTAATTCTGTAGGTTTCTCTTCTTACTTGTCTCAGTGGATTTCTGTACTTTCTGGGATTTAAATAGCCCTATACTTAGATTTATAATTTTAGTGACATCCACACTATTTATAACCATGATAGTTTGATTACTTAGAGGCTGGCAGAGGATTTTTAAATTTGCAGTGATCAGAATTTCCTATTTATTCATTCAATGAATAATTACTGATCACCTAAAATGCCAGATACTGTTCTAGATGTTGGAGATACAGCAGTGAGCAAAATAAAGCTTCTGCTCACTGGAGCTAAGATTCTGGTAGAAGCAAATAGAAGCTAAACAAAATAAATATGTCCGTCATATATTCTTTTGGAAGTTGATCAATGCATTAAAAAAAAAAAAAAAAGCAAGGGGGGGAGGGCTCCTGGGAGGCTCAGTCCGTTGAGCAGCTATGGGTCGTGGGTCATGATCCTAGGGTCCTAGGATCGAGCCCCGCGTCGGGCTCTCTGTTCCTTGGGGAACCTGCTTCTCCCTCCCGCTGCTTGCTCTCTCTCTCTCTCTCTCTCTCTCTGTGTCAAATAAATAAATAAAATCTTGAAAAAATCAGGGAAGGGATATAGGAAGCGTCAAGGGTTAGGAAGTGAATTTTAACTTTGATGGTCAGGGCAGGTCTTATGGAAGGTCACAATTAAGCAAAGATGTGAAGGGTATCTGAGTTAGAGAGGACAGCAAGTACAAAGGCCCTGAGGTGGGAGCAGTCCTGGCAGGCTTGAAGTTTGAGGAACAAACGACAAGCAGGCCACTGTGGCTTGAGCTAAGTGAGGAGTGAGGAGCACAGGACTCGATCAGCAAGGTGATGGTTCTGAACTGGGCCACCTTTCCTCATTACACGGTAGCCGGCACCTCAGCTGGGGTTGGACACCTCAGGACAGCTTTATGCCTCATCTCGGGTGGTTGTCGGGCTGGTTGTTCTAGACAAGGGCCTTGACTGGGGCACCAGTCTCTGCTTCTGTGGTGTCTCATCGTCCTGCAGGCCAGCCCAGGGCTTCCTCACACAACCAGGGAGTTCTAAGCCCAAGAGTGCAAGCCTAACATGGAAGAGTTTTGCAAGCCTCTGTCAGCAACATATATGCTAACATCCAATTGGCCAGAGCAAATGACACCGAGAAGCCCACGGGGCATGGGTACAGCAGTGGGCACAGGACATTATTCAGGGACATTAGGATAACCTTCGGTTATATCCCTCATGCCATTTAACACAGCCCCGGGCCACATTGAACGCTCCCTAGATAAATATACTCTTCGTGATCACTGTTTCCTCCCTCTGTCGCATAGAAACTGCATTCTCTCAAGAGTCCAGGTGTCGTGTGCTTTTCAGTTTTAGTAGATTTTATTTTTTAGAGCACTTTTAAGTTTACAACAGAATTGAACAGAAAGTACAGAGATGTCCATGTACCTCCTGCCGCCACACTGGGACAGCTTCTCGCACCGTCGACATCCCTAACCAGACCTGTGCATGTGCTCCAGCCAGCGAACCCACATCGACCCATCATTATCCGCCAGTTTTCCATGAAGGCTCACCCTTGGTGTTTGCGCATTTGTTTGGACAGATGTATGATGGATAATTCCATGGATCCACCATTATCATATTGTAGGGAATGGTGTCACCGTCCCTGTTTCATGCTGGCTTCTCCTCCCAGAATGCTGGGCCTTTGCCTTTGCCGCCCCCCCCCCCCCCGTCATCCTCTAGGGCTCCGCCAGCAGGGCTAACTGCCTGTGAACTTTGGGCCCCACAGCACACTATACCAACATTATTTTCACTAAATTAATGATGTGTTTTTTAATGGCTGGCCCTCTGGTAGGCTGCAATTCCCTATTGCAAGAGAATATAGAGGAAGCTTGTAATTAGCATCATCATCATCATTACAGCTACTCTTAACGGACTTCCTATGTTCCAGGCAATGTTAATATCTGTTGATTCATTTAAGTTACAGGGTCATGGAAACAGGTACTCGCATACGTGAGTCTCCGAACTTCCTAATTCTGTGCCCATCCCTTGTTTTTTTCCTATTCTACCTGCATGTAATTTTAGAAGAAGCTTCTCTTTTGTTTTTCATCCTCTGCTTGTGAAGAGTTACAGCAGTGACATATTCATTGCAAAGAAGACTGGAGGAGACCGAAAGAGGTAAAGAAATAAAGGACCTATTGCCATGCTTGGCATAGAGTAAACCCCTTGATAAGTATTAGTTCCCTTTTTTTCCTTGTAACCTGTTCGCCTGTGTCTGTACTAATCATTTGTGCCACTAGATGGCAGACTTTTGGCCTAAAAACTACTCAGACACCTACATCCCTTAAACTATTGCTTGGGTTCCCTCTACCTCTATCTTATGGTGGTTTCTAATGTGTCAACGTAATATCAATCCATTTGTTTGGGTCCCAAATAATGGTGAATGTGAATGTGTGGGCAGCAATGAACTCTTAGGGAAACTGTCTAAAACCATCCCCTGGCCAATACTTAGCTCATAACTTTGCTTAAGTGTGGTAAGTTTGTGACTGCTCTCTAAGCACGTTAAATGCTGAATTTCTATCTTGCAATGTTTCCAGCATCAATTGATGTCAGTGCTTATTTCATGTTTAAGAGCTACCCATATGTGCAGCAGTGTAGTATTTGAAATAATTCTGTTGGAGAGTTCGCTGCCACAGATCACTTAGATACCTTCCCCAAGAATTCAAAGGACAAGAACCTCAACAAACTTTCGTGGGAAAATTGGGACTCAGGACTCAGGATTTTCTCCAAAGTTTATAATAAATAATGGCTGAAAACATTTAGGAGCACTTACTATGTGCCAGTTATTTTGCTAAGACTATTCATAGTAACCTGATGATAAGTTGGAGATACTATTTTTTTTTTCAACCAAGTTGTGTTTATTCCAAAATTGCAAGGTTGGTTCAACATTTGAAAAATCAATGTAATTTTCTGTGCTAAGAGAATAACAGTGGAAAATCATATATGATATATTGAAAATCATATGCATGCAAAAGAGTCTGACAAAATTCAACACACATTCAAAGAAAAACTTGTAGCAAACTGTGAATAGAAGGAAACTTCTTTAATTTGGTAAAGAGTACCGGCAAAAAAGCCTACAGTAAACATTCTTTTAAAATTCTTGGTGATGAGGGACGCCTGAAGGGCTCAGTTGGTTAAGCGTCTGCCTTTGGCTCAGGTCATAATCCCAGGGTCTTGGGATCGAGTCCCACATCAGGCTCCCTGCTCAGAAGGAAGCCTGCCATCCCCCCGCCCCCCGCCACCGGCTTGTGCTCTCTCTCTCTGACAAATAAATAAATAAAATCTTAAAAAACATTTTTTTTTGTAATGAAAGACAATTTTTTTTAAAGATTTTATTTATTTATTTGACAGAGAGAGACACAGCGAGAGAGGGAACACAAGCAGGAGGAGTGGGAGAGGGAGAAGCAGGCTTCCCGCAGAGCAGGGAGCCCGATGCAGTACTCGATCCCAGAACCCTGGGATCATGACCTGAGCCAAAGTCAGACGCTTAACGACTGAGCCACCCAGGCGCCCATGAAAGGCAATTTTAAAACAAACTTTCTATTCTATTATTTTTTTCGCCTATTATTCTTTTTAAAAAATTGTGGTAAAATATACATAAGATATATTATTTTGACCATTTTTTTTAAGATTTTATTTATTTATTCATGAGAGACAGAGAGAGAGAGAGAGGCAGAGGGAGAAGCAGGCTCCTGCGGAGCAGGGAGCCCAATGTGGGACTCGATCCCAGGACCCTGGGATCATGACCTGAGCTGAAGGCAGACGCTTAACCATCTGAGCCACCCAGGCGCCCTATTTTGACCATTTTTTAAGTGTACAGTTCAGTGGTATTAAGTACATACACGATGTTGTGCGCCACCATCACCATCCATCTCCAGAACTTTTTTCATCTTTCCAAACCAAAATTCTGTACCCATTGAACACTGTCTCCCTGGTCTCCTATGTCCCCAGCCCCTAGCAACCAACATTCTGCTTTCTGTCTCTATGAATTTGTCTGCTTTAGGTACCTCACATATGTGTGTCTTTTTGTGACTGGCTTATTTCACTTAACATATGTCTTCAAGTTTCATCCATCTGGTAGCATGTGTTGGGATTTCCTTCCTTTTTAAGGCTGGATGATAATCCATTGTGTGTGTGTGTATATATATATATGTGTGTGTATATATATATATATATATATATATATATATATATACATTTTGTCTATCCATTCATCCACTGATGGAAATTGGGTAGCTTCCATCTTTGGCTATTATGAACAATGCTGCTGTGAGCATGGTTGTACAAACATTCCTTCAAGTCCTTGCTTTCAATTCTTTTTTTTTTAAAGATTTTATTTATTTATTTGACAGAGAGAGGCACAGCGAGAGAGGGAACACAAGCAGGGGGAGTGGGAGAGGGAGAAGCAGGCTTTCCTGTGGAGCAGGGAGCCCGATGTGGGGCTCGATCCCAGGACCCTGGGATCATGACCTGAGCTGAAGGCAGACGCTTAACGACTGAGCCACCCGGGCGCCCCCTTGCTTTCAATTCTTTTCGGTATATACTAGATGAGGAATTGTAGGATCATATAGTAATTCTATTTTTATTTTTTGGGGGGAACTACTATACTGTTTTCGATATCAGCTGTACCATGTTATATTTCCACCAACAGTGCACAAGGGTTCCAATTTCTCCACAATCTTGCCGAAACTTATTTTCTGTTGTTGTTGTTTTAACAGTGGCCATGGGTGTGAGGTGGTATCTCATAGTAGTTTTAATTTGGATTTCCCTAATGATCAGATACTGAACATCTTGTCATGTGTTTATTGGCCATTTGTATGTCTTCTTTGCTGAAATGTCTATTCAAGTCCTTCGCCCATTTTCTAATAGGCTTTTGTTGTTGAGTTATAGGAGTTCTTTATATATACCAGATATGAAGCCCTTATTACATGTATGATTTCAAAGATTTTTCTCCTATTCTGTGGGTTAACTTTTCATTCTGTTGAGCATATCCTTTGATGCACAGGAGTCTTTAAGTTTGATATAGTCCAATTTCTCTATTTTTTTCTTTTGTTGCCTGTGCTTTTGGTATCGTATCCAAAAAAATTATTGCCAAATCCAATGCATCAAGCTATTCATATATTTTCTTCCTATAGTGTCAGGTCTTACATTTAGGTCATGGATCCATTTTGAGTTAATTTTTATATATGGCTTAAGGGAAAGGTCCAACTTCATTCTTATGCATGTGGATATCCAGTTTCCCCAGTACCATTTATTGAGAATACTGTCCTTTCTCCATTGGATGGTGTTGTCATCCTTGTTGAAAACCATTTGATCATACATGTAAGGGTTTATTTCTGGACTCTGTTCTATTCCACTGGTCAGTATGTCTGTCTTTATGCCACTACCACATTGTTTTGATTGCTTTAGTTTTGTAGTAATATTTGAAATCAGGAAGTGTGAGCTGTCAACTTTGTTCTTTGTCAAGATTGTTTGGCCATTTAGGGTCCCTTGAGATTTTAGAATGAATTTTTCTATTTGTGTAAAAAATGTCTTTTGAATTTTGATAGGAACTGCATTGAATCTGCAGACCACTTTGCGTTGCACTGACATCCTAACAATGTTATGTCTTCCCATCCTTGAACACAGGACATCTTTCCATTTATTGGTGTCTTCTTTAATGTCTTTCAGCAGTGTTTTGTGGTTTTAAGTGTACAAGTCTTCTTCCCCCTTGTTCATTGTTGGTGTATAGAAATGCAACTGGTTTTTTGTGTGTTGATTTTGTATTCTGCAAATTTGCTGAATTTGTTTATGAGTTTTAACAGTTTTTGTGGAATCTTTAGGGTTTTATATATATATAAAATCATGTTGTCTGTATATAGAGATAATTTTATTTTTTCTTTTCCAATTTGGATGCCTTTCACTTCTTTTTTCTTGTCTAATTGCTCTGGCTAGGACTTCTAGTACTGTGTTGAAAAGAAGTGGAGAAAGAAGTCATCCTTGTCTCGTCCCTGATCTTAGAGGGAAAACTTTTAGTCTTTTCATTACCTGGTATGTTACCTGTGGGGTTTTCATAACAAGCCTTTATTATATTGAGGTTGTTTCCTTTTTTGTTAGTTTGTTCAGTGATGAGTTTGGTCAATGCTTTTTCTGCATCAGTCGAGATTATCATGTGATTTTCTCTGCTTTCATTCTGTTTGTGTGGTGTATTACAATGATTGATTGAACCATCCTTGCATTCCAACGTGGTCATGGTTATAATCCTTTTAATGAGCTTTTGAATTCTGTTTGGTAGTATTTTGTTGAGGATTTTGTGTCAATATTCATCAGAGATATTGGTCTGTAGTTTTCTTGCAGTGTTTTTGCCTAGCTTTGGTGTCAGGCTAATGCTGGCCTCATAGGATATTTAGCAAGTATTCCTTCCTCTTAAATTTTTTAGGAGAGTTTGAGAAGGATTGATGTTAATTCTTTAAATGTGTGGTAGAACTCTCCAGTGAAACCATTTGGTCTGGGGCTTTTTTTTATTGGGAAGTTTTTGATTATTAATTCAATCTCCTTCCTAGCTATAGATCTGTTTAGATTTTCTTTTCTTTTTTTTTTTTTTAAAGATTTTATTTATTTATTTGAGACAGAGAGAATGAGAGACAGAGAGCACGAGAGGGAAGAGGGTCAGAGGGAGAAGCAGACCCCCTGCCGAGCAGGGAGCCCGATGCGGGACTCGATCCAGGGACCCCAGGATCAAGACCTGAGCTGAAGGCAGTCGCCTAACCAACTGAGCCACCCAGGCGCCCCTGTTTAGATTTTCTATTTCTTTATGATTCAGTCTTGGTAGGTTATGTGTTTCTAGGAATTTGTCCATTTTATCTGATTTATCTAATTTATTTACATATAATTGTTCATAGTGCTCTCTTATAATCCTTGTTATTTCTGTAAAATTAACAGTAATGCCTCCTCTTTTATTTCTGATTTTAGATATTTGAGTCTTCTCTCTTTTTTACTAAGTCAGTCTAGTTAAAAGATGTCAATTTTGTTGATCTTTTCAAAGAACCAGGTATTGGTTTAGTTTATTTTCTCTATTATTTTCTATTTTCCATTTTGATTAATCTTTTTTATTACTATCTTCTGCTAGTTTTGGCATTCATTTGTTCTTTTTCTAGGTCTTTGAGGTGAAATTTAGGTTGTTGATTTAAGATCTTTTTTTTTTTTAAGGTTTTATTTATTTATTTGACAAAGAGAGAGAGAGCACACATAGGGGAAGCAGCAGAGAGAGGAGGAGAAACAGGCTGCCCACTGAGGAGGGAGCCCGATGCAGGGCTTGATCCCAGAACCCTGATATCATGACCTGAGCCAAAGGCAGCTGCTTAAGGACTGAGCCAGCCAGACGCCCCAAGATCTTTCTTCTTTTTAAATGTAATGCTTACAGCTACAAATTTCCCTCTTAACACTGCTTTCATTGTATCCCATAAATTTTGGTATGTTGTGTTTTCATTTTCATTGGTCTCATATATTTTCTAATTCCCACTGTGATTTCTCCTTTGATCCATTGGTTGTTTAAGAGTGTGGTGTTTAATTTCCACATATTTGTGGATTTTCCAATATTCCTTTCTGCTATTGATTTCCAATTTCATTCCAATCTATCTTGGATTTATACTTGAGAAAAATGTGTAATCTGCTATTTGTGGGTAGAGCATTCTTTATAAGTCTGTTAGGTCCGATTGGTCTATAGGCGGTTGAAGTTCTTTATTTCCTTATTGATATTCTGTCTGGTTGTCCTATAATACTGGTAGTATTATTACTTTCATTTTTACAGACAAGGAATGGAGGCAAAGAAATATGAAGGATCTTGCTCAAGTTCACATCTAGTAAGTGGTAGAATTAGGCCTCAATTCCAGGTCTGGATTCTCCAAAGGCCATGATCTAAATCACCAGATAAGAGATAACATTTGATGCTGTCCACACTCTGATAATCTCACTATTGAACCTCAAACATTTACTTGCTAAGATTCAATAATTGACAAATGCCACACACAGTCACATATATACAAATATATGTATATGTGCATATATATGTATTTATATATGTGTGTATATATAAATGTAAATATATATGTATATTTACATTTATATATTATAATTTTTCTTCTACCTTTAGGATATATTGGTAAATTTGGCTTTCTGATCTCCCTTCTGCCAGCTGAGCTCTAGATTCATTCCTGTCTTCTCACTCTCCGCTTCTCCACCTGTTCCAGCTGTTTAACAAATTCTCTCCAGACCTAGCAGGTTTGATTATGCTCATGGATTCTGTGGGTCAGGAATTCAAAGAGGGCATAGCAGGATGGCTTGCCTCTGCTCCACAATGTCTGGGCCTCAGTTTGGAACTGGTATCATCCACAGGCTCCTTCACATCGGTGGCCCCTGGGCTAAGACTACTGAAAGCCAAGGACTGCTAGCTCGAGGGCCCACATGTGGCCTCTGCATGTGGCTTGGGCTTCCTGACAACATGGAGCCTCGGGGTAGTCAGACTTCTTACATGGCGGCTCAAGGCTCCAAGCACAAGGGTTACATCACCTTTTCTGACCCACTTGGGAAGTCACAGAATATCACTTCTGCTGTATTATATCGTTCAAAGTGTCACAGTACACCCAGGTTCAAGCAGAGGGCACGCATACTCTCTCTCCTAAACAGGGAAAGTCACATTGCAGATGAGCATTTGGGACAGAGAAACTGTTGGGGCTATCTTTGGAAAATATAATCTGCTGCTCACTTCTTGTCCCCCTCAGCTCACTAATCATCTGCATCTGGCAGTTACCTGTAATGTCTCCCTGGTATCTGGGACTTCTCCCTGGCCTATCCTTTTCATGACCCCATTAAGATTAGAACTTTCCATGGCCTCTTTCTTCTCTCTGGCTCATTGTCTCTAGGACACTGAAGGTGGGGGGCTGTGAGTCTCTGCCAAGTCCAAGGGTGAAGCTTTGACCCACTTTCTGTAGTGATTCAATCCTGGGGCTTCATTTTAGTCCCAGCAGCCATTTAGCAGCTGAGACAAAATACACAAGCTAAATGGTCTCTGAAACCAGAAAGGTCACAAAATATGTTACTCAAAAAGTAGACTAATTCAGTAATACCAAGTTACAGGATGTTATGAAAGAAGTTATGGCTTCAAAGTGTATTTATGGTATTTAGGTGAGATATCTCCTTTACCTAAAGATCTTATACTTTTTGCAGAGGGCATCTGTTATTGATGATCAGCTATGGAAAAATTAGATATTCATTAGCTCTCTGGAGGAGAAGCACAATGGGGAAAGGGGGACAGAGCCAGGGCCTGGTGAGCTAGCCCCACCCAGCAGGTGCCATTCCTTCATTCTCTGGGCAAAAAAGGTCACCCAGTTACTCCTGGACACCCAAGGAATGGAATTCTGCTTATTTCTATTTGCCAAAAGGCAAGAAATGCTCTTCTGAAAGCTAATGTTATGGAATTTCAACATATGTAGCTATTTTACTGGTGTCAGAATCAGAAGATTCTTTTAATTGACCTAGGTCTCTATTTAATTTGAATTTTGCTTTTAGTGGAACTGGAAGTCATGTGAATGCTATGCTTGAAGTAGCTTTTCAGGTATTATTAATAATGAATCACATTTATGTTCACATAAATTGTCTCCTTGCATTCATACTCCTTTCCATTTTGTTGTTTCCTGGCTGTTTTGTCATTTTTTTCTTTTCTTCCTCTCCTCTGTCTTCCTTTGTGATTTGATGATTTTCTATGGTGGTATGCTTAATTCCTTTCTCTATCTTTTGTGTATCTACTGTAGTTTTTGCTTTGTGGTTACCATGAGGCTCGCATAAAACATCTTACAGTTATAACAGTCTATTTTAAGAGGATAGCAATTTAACTCTGATCACATACAAAAACTCTACCCTTTTACTCCCTTCTCTACATTTTATGTTTTTTTTAAACATTTTTTAAAAGATTTTATTTATTTATTTGACAGAGAGAGACACAGCAAGAGAGGGAACATAAGCAGGGGAGGTTGGAGAGGGAGAAGCAGGCTTCCCTCTGAGCAGGGAGACTGATGCAGTGCTCAATCCCAGGACCCTGAGATCATGACCTGAGCCAAAGGCAGGTGCTTAACGACTGAGCCACCCAGGCATCCCTACATTTTATGTTTTTGATGTTACAATTTTCATCTCATTATATTGTGTATCCATTAACAAATGATTGTAGTTATAGTTATTTTTAATGCTTTTCTTTTGACCATTATACTAGAGTTAAAACTGGTCTATATCATACACCACCATTACAGTATTAGAGTATTCTAATTTTGACTATATATTGACCTTTACCAGTGAATTTTATACTTTCATATGTTTTTGTGTTACTTAGTGTCCTTTCATTTCAGCTTGAAGAACTCCCTTAAGCATTTCTTATAAAGCAGACCTATTGGTAATGAACTCCCTTGGCTTTTTAGTGTCTGGGAAATTCTTTATCTCTACATCATTTGTGAGGGGCAGCTTTGCTGGGAAGAGTGTTCTTGGTTGGTAGTTTTTTTTCTTTCAGCTCTTTTAATATATCATCCTACCCTATCCTGGACTAAAAGGTTTCTGCTGAGAAATTCACTCATAGACTTATGGGGGTTCCCTTTTATGTGATGTGTCTCTTTCCTCTTGCTACTTCACAGTTCTCTTCAAATTTGATTTTTGGTAATTTGATTATAATGCATCTCAGTGAAGATGCATTTTTTGAATTAAACCTGTTTGGGAACTTTTGAGATTCATGTACCTAGAATTCCATATTCTCCTCAGATTTGGAAAGTTTTTAGCCATTATTTCTCTAAATAAGCTTTCTGCCCCTTTCTCTATCTCTTTTCCTTCTGGGACACCCATAATGAGAATATTAGTCCTTTTGTTAGTATCACATAAACTCTGTAGGCTTTCCTTGTTTCTTCTCATTCTTTTTTCTCCTCTGACTGGATAATTTCAAATGGACTGTCCTCAAATTCACAGATTCTTTATTCTGCTTGATCAAGTCTTTCACTGATGCTTTATATAACATTAAAAAAATTTTTTTTGAAGATTTTATTTATTTGAGAGAGAGAGAGTGTGAGAGAGAGAAAGCATGAGAGGGGGGGAGGGTCAGAGGGAGAAGCAGACTCCCCACTGAGCAGGGAACCTGATGCAGGACTCAATCCCAGGACTCCATCCCAGGACTCCAGGATCATGACCTGAGCCGAAGGCAGACACATAACTGACTGAGCCACCCAGGCGCCCGTGTTTAAAAATTCTCATTCATTGTATTCTTCAGCTCTGGAATTTCTGTTGGTTCTTTTCATTATTATATCTCTGTTGAACTTGTTTTGTTCATACATTATTTTCCTGATTTCAGTGAGTTGTCTATTTCTTTTGGAGCTTTTTGAGCTTTCTGAAAACCATCATTTTGAATTCTTTATTAGGAAATTCATAGATCTCCATTTCTTTGGGATTGGTTACTGGAAAATTATTGTGTTCCTCTGGTGATGTCATATTCCTTTGACTTTCTATATTCTTTGGCATCTTGCATTGCTTTTTTTTGCATTTGAAGAAGGAGTCATGTGTCCAGTCTTTACTACTTGGCTTCAGGAGAGAAAGACCTTCACCAGCCCAGTTCAGGATTCTGAGGCTCCCTGAGACCTTGTCTATGGATGTGCTTGCTTCATACCTCTTGTTGGGGGAATGCTCAAGATTGTATATCTTCTCTCAATTCCACAAAGTCAGGCCAATGTTGAGAGCCTTCTGTTTGTTTACCCACAGCAATGCCATGAAACGCTCAACTTTGTGTACCTTTTCCCATACTTGCAGAGTGGGGCTGGCTTTCTGCATGTGCTTGAGAGCCATCTGCAAGGGCTTCTCTTGCAGACTATGGGGGCACACAGGGAGATGGCTAGGAGGGGTGTGTGAAACATAAAGAGCACTGGGGTTGCCTGTGGGCCAGTGAGAGGGGTCCACAGATTAGGTGTCCCAAGAAGCTCATGACTGGGCTTCTTGATGGCATCTGTGAGGCTTCTGTGGCCTTTTGATGAGTTATGAGCCCTCGTTACTATGCTCCCACCTCTCTAAACCTCTCAGCTGTGCTGATCACTTCTGTACTCTGGGCAGGGTGAGGAAGAATTGGGCCTCCGGGGCAGTGTCTTGCATAGGTACGGAAGCTGGCAACTCACTCACTATGTTGTCACTTTCCCCCATGAGAAAAACTGGGCTGAGGGGTTCTCTCTTGGAACTTGCTGCCTTAGGGAAGGGGTGATATGGATAAAGTGAAACTGGTTCTTCTTACTTCTTCAATACATCTATATTTTGCTCCAATAATATGTTGGAACTGCTCTGCTGAACTCCTGGACTCCCACGAAGGTACTCTTGTCTGGGAGTGGCTGTTAATGTTGATGTTCTTGGGGGGATGATGGTAGAAAACCACTATTCCACCAGCTTGCTGAGGTTACCCCCCTTCAATTCCTCAGCCTGGCAGGGCAAGGGGGTGTAGGGCTGCTGGTGAGCAGGTCTAGCTCCAGTTGAGATTTCTATTTGAATCCACCTGTCCTCCCTCTCTTATAACCAAACCATAAAAAACTTTAGTGTCCTAATTCAAACTTTTGTAACTGAAAATGTTATCTCTCTTGATTTTACTTGCATTTTAAGAGAACAAATCACCTTCCCTTTAAAAAATTAATTTCAGGGTGCCTAGTTGGCTCAGTCAGTTAAGTGTCTAACTCTTGATTTTGGCTCAGGGTTGTGAGATGGATTCCCGTGTGGAGCTCTGAGCTGGGTGTGGAGCATGCTTAAGATTCTCCCTCTCCCTCTGCTGCTCACTCCTCCCTCTATAAAAAAAACACAAAACTTAAGGGCACCTGGGTGGCTCAGTTGGTTAAGTGACTGCCTTCAGCTCAGGTCATGATCCTGGAGTCTCGGGATCAAGTCCCGCATCGGGTTCCCTGCTCAGCGGGGAGTCTGCTTCTCCCTCTGACCCTACCCCCTCTTGTGCTCTCTCTCTCTCACTCTTTCTCTCAAATAAATAAAATTTAAAAATAAATAAATAAAAAACTTAATTGAAAACCCTAATAAAAGGAGGAGGGTAGAAATTAATGAGTTTGTGGGGAAAGGAAGAAGAACCTTTAGGAGTTCTCGGTTGGTTTGGGTAACCTAAAACATTTTTTAAGCTGAAGTTAAGATGCTCTTGGTACCCTTAGAAACATTACTGATGCCCTGTCGTGGGATTTTCTCAGCCTTCTTTGTGTAGTCCAGCAGTCCCACCTTGTGGGTTATGGAGATAGAGGCAAGAGGTAGGTTCTTTAGCAGGAGGCCTGTTTGCCTGTGAAACAAGACTGAAAGCCAGAGAATACGTCTGTCCCTTGGTGGGGTTGGTCTAAATCAGGTCATATTTTAATCTGTACTCAGTTCTGTAGACAGTTTAAAATGGGCTTTTCAATGGGGAACAAAAACCAAAAGCGCTGACTAATGTCTACAAAATTCCCCAAGCCTGCCACAACAATTTTCAACTCATTACAGGAATGTATAGCCATGCGCTGAAGTGCCGTAGAACATTTTAATGATTTACAAAGTGTGATCACCAATCGGTATCAACATCAACATCACTGGGAACGTAGTAGAAGTTCAAATTCTCAGGTCCCACCTCAGCCCTGCTGAATCAAGTATTTTGTAGGTGGGCCCAGCAATTGTGTTTTAACAAGCCCTCTAGGGGATTCTGAGGCATTGGACAGTTTGAGAACTGTTGCGTTCGATTTTTAGGACACAGCTGCAATGTAACTGAGGATGTGGGTCAAGGCTATAGTTGCTCCCTGAGAATCTGCTGTTTCTGTTCCTGGAAGACATCCTCTCTGCAATCCTATCTCCTGTGTTGACGGCAAGCCAAGGCTTAACTCTTTGAAAGTGGTAAGATGGTGGGAAATACAGATGTGAGTTGCTAGGATTCAATCAGTATAAAAGGCAGAAATGGAACCAGGAGTTAACTTGTTGCCCTAAACCTGCCCATGCCCTTGTGGGGAGGAATAATTGCAGAGATGAGCCGAGCCACTCCCTGTGAGGCTGCTGTCCACCAGCATCCAATCTGATCCCATCCATAGACAGACCGACTTCTCTTCTCCCCTTTCTTCCTGGCTGGCAGAGTTGGGGGGCAGGCTGTTTATGTTGTTTGGTTTTCCAGGCAGACTGATTTCGAGAGCTAAATCTTACTTAAAAATGTGACCTCAGTGGTAAACACACTTTAAAAAGCAGCTGTCCTCTATTTCCGTTTTGGTAAATCGAAAACAGAATTTGTCTTCTTATCCTGCAGAAATGCAAGAAAGCTGAAGCAGCTGCTCTGTGTTGGCCTTAAAAAGTGCTAGCGCTAGGAAGGAGCTGAGCAGCTGTGGGGTTTCTGGGCCGGCTTTGAAACCCACTTCTGTCCTGCTTGTCCATGTGTATATTAATCCACCAGCTGTGGGTTGAAAGTGAAAATGGACAATGACCACAGGAAAATGCGGTGACCAAGATGACCAAGACAGCAAAGGGGCAGTCGAGGCCAGGCACCTGAAAAGAAATGCCAAGCCATTGTTAGCAAAAAAGTAGGAGAGAGCTGTATGCTCCAGGCAGTTCCTCTCAAACTCCAATGTGCATCCCAGTCACTGCGGAGCTTGTTAAAATACAGCTTCTGATGCTGCTGGGTCTCGGGGACCCCACCGTCTGCATTTCTACTAAGCACCCCATTGGGGCTGATGTTGCAGGTGCAAGGGTTATACTTGAGCAGTCAGGCTCCAAAGCTGTCAGGTGGACGGGATTAGGTTGCCCTCTAGTGAGAGTCCCATGGAAATCCAAGGTGTTTCTTCTTCAACAGAGAACCAAGACAAGATTTTTAGAAATTATGATAAAGGGGTGCCTGGGTGGCTCAGTCGTTAAGCGTCTGCCTTCGGCTCAGGTCATGATCCCAGGGTCCTGGGATCGAGCCCCGCGTTGGGCTCCCTGCTCTGTGGGAAGCCTGCTTCTCTCTCTCCTGCTTCTCCCTCTCCCACTCCCCCTGCTTGTGTTCCCTCTCTCACTGTGTCTCTCTCTGTCAAATAAATAAATAAAAATCTTAAAAAAAAAAATTATGATAAAAATTATTCATACCAAGTCAACTAGAAATTTATACAACTTTACAGAAAAAGAATCAGTATTAAGCCCTTTATTATTTATATCACTTCAAACTCTCCTTTGCCATATATAAATGGAGAATCTTTTGCTCCTACCCTTCTGCCTTCCTTCAAGACTGGGAATGCGGGAGCCAACTTTAGCCCACATTCACCTTTACCCAGATAGTCACAGCTACTTCCAACAATATTGTTTTCGTCATGTTGCTTCTCGAAGACTGTTCTGCAGCTCTCCTTCGCCACAGTGCAAAGTTCAAACTCCACAGTCTGGCACTCAACGGCGTCCACAACATGGCTCTATTTTTTTCCAGCCTCATTGGAACTGGATTGCTGTACATGCATTATGTGTTTGAAATTTTTTGATGTTATTAATGTGCTGCTTCATACACAGATCTATTTTTGGAGGAGGTGGCGGGAGAATCTGTCTTCTTGGACTATATACTCTAAAATAGAATCACTGAATTAAAATTATATAGCTCATTATGTATTGAAATATCTCCTTTCAGGAACTGAAAATATTTCCTGGTTACCCACAAAATATTTATACTAGTTTTTATACAGTACCTATTTCATTGGATTTTATAATTTAAAAGTGTTTTTGTGGGGTGCCTGGGTAGCTCAGTCAGTTAAGTGTTGGCCTTCAGCTCAGGTCATAATCTCAGGGTCCTGGGATCGAGCCCTGCATCAGGCTCCCTGCTCAGGGGGGAGCCTGCTTCTCCCTCTCCCACTCCTCCTTGCTTGTGCTCTCTTTTGCTATCTCTGGCTCTCTCTCTCAAATAAATAAATAAAAACTTAAAAAAAAAATAAAAAATATTTTTGTTACTTTCACAGATACATTTAGGGCCACCACTAGCCTGTCAGTGCCATGGTGTAAATGGGAAGGAAGCAGCCACACACGCATCTTTGTGTCCATCTCTGGATGGACATGGGCCTGTGACAAGGAGAGGCTTTGTGGATGGAGCATGGGCTAGATTTCAGCCCCTGCTCCCATCTTTAAAGTGTAAACTCTGGATCTTCCCCCATGGGCTCCGATTTGGTTAGCAAACATTTTGAACCTCCGCTCAAATAGGTAAAACCATAACTTTCATACAAATAAGTAATGAGCACATTTCAAAGATTTTATCCAATCCATTAATTAATGAGGGATCCAGGAAGATGTTAATCTCGGCTCAAAGAGCATTTGCAGAGCTGAGCACTTACAGGCAATTTAATCAAGGATTGTTAGGATAAGATTACGCGGTTAGATAAAAACTGTCTAATATCTTACAGGGCAATAAACTGTAACTTCTGTGGTTATCTTTTCCACCAGATAGATTATTTACATCTCTACCAGACCTCTTTAGGTTAATCTTTGCAGAGCTGTAAAATAGCTCAATCAATAGAAAGTAAATCAAAGGGCAAACCTAGCTCGGGACTGAAAGAACACCCAGAAATTTCCTTTGTCTAGTTCTACATTTTGCATAATTATTCTGACAGTTTCCCTCACTTGCAATCAGAAATAACCTCCAACGAGTATTCTCAATACAAGGAGTCTGGTCTCATACGATTTGGTTAGCTTGATTATTTACATAGGTGTAGCAAGAAAATTAATTAGCCATCGGGAAAACTTGAGTTTGCTCTGCAAACCTAGAGCCACACAGTATTGGCCACTGCCCAGCCCAAGATGCTGCATTTATCGGATTTCACCTGCAGAAACTACTCAGACCTAAATAAGAATCATTCTCAAATATAACACTCCAGGTGTGGTCTCGATTGCACAGTTGGTTTTCCCATCGTTTTCAGATAGAAGGGAAACAAATTATTATGAAACCTATACAAATAATTACATTGTTATTAAAAGTAAGGAGATTCAGTAAGAATGTTTGTTTTCTGAATTCTGAGGGGTCATTGAGATTCCAATACCATTTTAAATGTTGTTGTTGTTTTTTTGTTTTGTTTTGTTTTATTTTTTAATTTTTATTATGTTATGTTAGTCACCATACAATACATCATTAGTTTTTGATGTAGTGATCCACGATCCATTGTTTTCGTATAATACCCAGTGCTCCATGCAGTACGTGCCCTCCTTAATACCCATCACTGGGCTAACCAATCCCCCCTCCCCCCTCCCCTCTAAAACCCTCAGTTTGTTTCTCAGAGTCCATAGTCTCTCATGGTTCATCTCTCCCTCCAATTGCCCCCCCCATTTTTCCCTTCCTTCTCCTAATGTCCTCCATGCTATTCCTTATGTTCCACAAATAAGTGAAACCATACGATAATTGACTTTCTCTGCTTGACTTATTTCACTTAGCATAATCTCCTCCAGTCCCATCCATGTTGATGTAAAAGTTGGGTATTCGTCTTTTCTGATGACTGAGTAATATTCCATTGTATATATGGACCACATCTTCTTTATCCATTCATCTATTGAAGGGCATCTCGGCTCTTTCCACAGTTTGGCTATTGTGGACATTGCTGCTATGAACATTTGGGTGCCTATGGCCCTTCTTTTCACTACATCTGTGTCTTTGGGGTAAATACCCAGGAGTGCAATTGCTGGGTCATAGGGTAGCTCTATTTTTAAATTTTTGAGGAACCTCCACACTGTTTTCCAAAGTGGCTGTACCAACTTGCATTCCCACCAACAGTGTAAGAGGGTTCCCCTTTCTCCACAACCTCTCCAACATTTGTTGTTTCTTTCCCTGTCCATTTTTGCCATTCTAACTGGTGTAAGGTGGTATCTCAATGTGGTTTTGATTTGGATTTCCCTGATGGCTAATGATGATGAACATTTTTTCATGTGTCTGTTAGCCATTTGTATGTCTTCTTCAGAGAAGTGTCTTTTCATCTCTTCTGCCCACTTTTTGACTTGATTATTTGTTTTTTGGGTGTTGAGTTTGAGAAGTTCTTTATAGATCTTGGATACCAGCCCTTTATCTGTAGTGTCATTTGCAAATATCTTCTTCCATTCTTGTTGTTGTTGTTTTTTAAGTAGGCTCCATGCTCAGTGTGGAGCCCGACATGGGGCTTGAACTCATGACCCTGAGGTGGAGGCCTGAACTGAGATCAAGAGTCGGACACTTAACCCAGCCAGGGGCCCCTTTCTAAAATATGTTTATATACAGTTTACAAAGCATAGGTTACGAAATTGAAAGGGAGCTATAAATAGCTTGAAAAGACAGAGAATGGGCTTCCTATTTCCACGAAGACTAGAATATTAGAAATCATACCAACAATATCCCCAATAAAATGCCACGATGAAATTTCCCTGGGTTCAGTCCTATGGAATTGATTGTTGTGTGGCTGGATCTTGGGTCAGCAATCTGCTTTCCTGAGGTATATCTGCATCTGGACTAAAAAGAGTCCTGGAAATCCCCACTAAGTTCACTGGAATAGTCTGAACGTTATCTAAGCAATGTCAACTCAAAAGCCCATAAACAGGAGTCTAGTCTTCGAAGTATCAGTAGTTTAAAGGACCTACACCAGCCCTTTCTACAGGGCTCTGCAACTGTCTTTTTGTGAAGAACAAATTCTAGCTTAGAGCAGAGCCTTCAGTCAAGCTTCTAGGGAAGCAGACACCTGTATAATCATGAGACTGAATGTAGTTAATGTATTCAGTGGACAATAGCATCAGAATGGAAGAAAGTAAAATTCTCTATTGCGATCAGTACATAACTGTTTCATTAGGGTTCAGTCAGTGTTTCCTTCCCCTGAGAGTAAGAATATATTACAAACAGTGAGAGCATTTATAAATCTCTAAGATCTTTCCATAAGATAGACACATTTTAGAATATCGATATTTATAACATTTTACCAATACAGACTAACCGAGGGAAGGCTGGGCATCTCTTCTGATTTGATAATTTTTTCCCATGCAGTTTTTACAATTGTGTTGAACTAATAAAGGATACCAAACAAACCCAATTATTTCTAGCATCTTTCCTTTTATAAGGTGAAAAGAATACAACCTTGCAATTTCTGAGGGCCCTCTGGGAAATTTCAAAGATAGTTTAAGTTTAAAAGCCAGCCCCCCACCCCTTTCTTCCTAAATTTGAAGGCTGGATTTTGGAAAGACAATATAAAAAAAAATAATCAGAAAAATGTTTGGATATTTGATTAAGATAGGAGGCCTGGGGATCAATGCTTGGTTACTTACTTAACAAACGTAAAAGAATTTTAAGATAAACATAGAAGAAACTTAGCTTTTTTACAAGTGAGGAACATTTTGTGTTTTGTTTTGAATAAGCAAGGACATTATTCTGGTAAGCTATGGGATCTCGGCTATCTGGGCAGAGTTCTCAGAGGGTAAAGGATAACCTGTACCCACTGCTTGGTAAGAGCTCTAGGACCAATCTGTCATGTAACAGAGGGAAAGCCACATTCTAGTTTTGCATTTATAGGGTACATGGAAATAAATGTTTCATGACCTTTTTAAACAATAGCTTAGTGAATAAGTGCATCAAAGCTGGCAAACTTGGTCAAAATTGATCATATATCATGGTCACATCTCAGACTCAGCCAAGTATAAACTAAGGCAAATAAAGTCTGCTACCCTCACAGCAGTATGCTATTCACTCAAAAAAAAAATTTTTTTTTAAGATTTTATTTATTTCTTTGACAGAGACAGAGACAAGCAGGGGGAGTGGGAGAGGGAGAAGCAGGCTTCCCGAGGAGCAAGGAGCTGGATGCGGGGTTCAATCCCAGGACCCTGGGATCATGACCTGAGCTGAAGGCACAGGCTTAACGACTGAGCCGCTCAACAACTGAGCCACCCAGGCGCCCTATTCACTCAAATTTTATCTTTCATTTTACTCTTGCATATCCTGAAACAAACTTGTATTTTATTTTAGACAAAGCTACTTTCTTTTTTCCTTGAAAACAAAAACTCATCCCATGACTTGGTATACACAGCTATAGTTTTCTATCACTTTGGCTGTGAGTCCATGCATATTATAACTTTTAGCCAAAGGAACTAAATTATATTTCAAATAGAAAACTGGGAACTTTGTTTGTTATATATAAGCATTTCAGCAGATAGCAAAGCGCATGGATGCATATAACACAATCCTCAACAGCTACACACTTATACCTTCTTTCATACCTTCTTAAAGTGGCAGAATGAATACATTTCTTTTTTTAAGTTTTTATTTAAATTCCAGTTAGTTAACATACAGTGTTATATTAGTTTCAGGAATACAATTTAGTGATTCAACACTTCAATTCAATACCCAGTGCTCATTACAACAAATGCCCTCCTTAATCCCCATCTCCTATTTCTCCCATCCCCCCACCCACCTCCCCTCTAATAACCATCAGTGTGTTCTCTATAGTTAAGAGTCTGTTTCTTGGTTTGCCTCTCTCTCTTTTTTTCCCTATGATCCTTTGTTTTGTTTTTATTTTTTTATTATTATGTTATGTTAATCACCATACATTACATCATTAGTTTTCCTTTGTTTTATTTTTAAAATTCCACATACGAGTGAAAAAAATGAACACATTTCTTAACACAACCTAAAGATACAATCACTTGTTGTGTATAAAAAAAAAAGGAAAAACCCAAAGCCTAAAATCATGCTTAGTAATCGCTGTTCAGTGTTCAGTCTTAGAAATTTTTCAGGGACGCCCGAGTGGCTCAGTTGGTTAAGTGTCTGCCTTTGGCTCAAGTCATGATCTCAGGGTGCTGGGATCCAGTCCCGCATCGGGCTCCCTGCCTGCTCAGCAGGAAGTCTGCTTCTCCCTCTCCCTCTGACCCCGCTGGTGCTTGTGCTCTCTCTCTCTGAAATAAATAAATAAAATCTTAAAAAAAAAAAAAAGAAAAATTTCATGGATCAAAAGATTATTCATTAATTAAATTGATGTACTATTGGGGCTCCTGGGTGGCTCAGTTGTTTAAGCGTCTGCCTTTGGCTTAGGTCATGATCCCAGGGTCCTAAGATCAAGCCCCGTGTTGTGGTGGGCTCCCTGCTCAGTGGGGAGTCTGCTTCTCCCTCTGCTCCTCTCCCACCCCCAGCTCGTGCTCTCTCTATCTCTGTCTGAAGTAAATAAAGTCTTTTAATAAAAAAATAAAAATAAATAAATTGATGTACTATCAATCCAAGTGTTTAAGTTTCCTAAAGATTTTGGAGATTATATTTAAACTGAACTACTATAAAACATAATTACTGTTATAAAACATTAGTTGAAATTATGATTCAATTTAGTTGAACACAAATACAGACTTTAATAATCTTAAATATTATATAGGAGTAATATTAGCTTATTTGATAGATGATCTATATAAGAAATTTATGAAATTCAAGTCAACTAATCTCTTTATATGAGAAAATAAATATAAGTCTTATGAAAAAATAAAATGTATGCTTATAGATTACATAGTACTGATAAATCGGAGAAAAAACATAAAACTGTTTCTTTTCTTTCTTAAACCAAAATTGTCAAACCAGTCTGATTTGTTCAAAGATTCACCTTAATTATTGAAGCTTAGATTTTTAAAATATTTCTGAGTTAGTAGTTTCTGTAAGGATGATTTTTTTTCCCTAAAAGTTTAGCATGTTTAAAGTGCTAAGGGTACAGTTTATTTATTTTCTGTAAATTCTGAGAACTATTTGATTTCTTTAGGCACTTATTGATCCCTATAAACAATCAGAACAGAGCTCCTTTAACTTAAGAGCGGTAATTATTAAGAACCTCTGGATGTAGGGTAACATTTCACACTTGCACAATTAGAGGTAAAGCCTGTTCTGAACTGTAGACACACAGGTGCATAAACACATAGCTTAAAACTTCAGTCCTATGACTACAGCAAGGGATCAAAAGTAAACACAGAAATAAAGAAACTCAATTGTCCTAATCTCAGAGTTCCCTCACAGTAGACATCAAATATTTGGTTGATTGGATTGAGCTCACCAAGATACAAACAGACAAACAAAAAGGCAAACCAGAGTCTCTGTCATCTTGTCAGCCTATAGAGAATAAATGTCCATTACCCACGCTACAGACATCCCAAATCATTAGACCATATCAGCAAGTTTCTAGCCATTGCTGCCATTAATGGGGAATGGTTGATTGGCTTTACATGAGCTAGAAACAAAAACAAAACTGGAAAATCAGAAGAAAAAAAAAAAACCACCAGAAGCAATAGTTTTATCACTACTTGAGAGTCACTCTGGAAGCTAAGAAAAGACGTATCTGGGCTCGAGCAACCCATGGGTGGGTGTCTCAAGCAAGGCGGTTTAACTGGGTCTGTCAGGAAGTCTCTATGGGATGACCTCTGAAAGTGCTAAAGTAAATTTTCAAGAAGGTAAAATCTTGACTCTCGTGCAAATATAAAGTAAGCACATGCACAAAATGTTATTTAACCAATGAATGGATGAGAGAACCAATAAGATGAAAATTATCTCAAAGGACATTTGAGGAGCTGGGGATATTTAAGCAGCTTAGTATCCTGCAAAGTTATAAACTGCAACCTTGGGCATTGTTTTTGACTGTGGACAGAAATGATTTGCACCCCTTACCAAACAAATATTCACAAGTGAATCTGTCCCTGTGGAGATGGAAAACAGCTCAGTCAATACAAAGTGAATCAAAGGTGCAAGCCCAGCACTACTCTGAAAAAACACTTAGAAATCTTGGCATATTTCTCTGTTTTCGTGTTTTACCTACCACTTTTTACCCTGCGGCAGGATTAGGGTTACAAAAACAGTTAAGAAGTTCTCGGGACGCCTGGGTGGCTCAGTGGGTTAAGCGTCTGCCTTAGGCTCAGGTCATGATCCCGGGGTCCTGGGATCGAGCCCCATATCCAGGCTCCCTGCTCAGCGGGAAGCCTGCTTCTCCCTCTGCTTGTTAGCACTCTCTCTCTCTGGCAAATAAATAAATGAAATCTTTACCAAAAAAAAAAGAAGTTCTCAATGATCATGTATGGCACTATATCATATAAACTCAGTTCTCAGGTATGTTACTATACCCCATATACAGGTACTATAGTACCTTCATTTATCTTAGACACCTTTCTTTTGATTGTTACTGAAGCTAGGTACTTAGATGGGTTTTATCTTTCTGTTTCTTCCCATGTAAACGCTTTTTTTTTTTTTAAGATCTATGTATTTATTTTAGAGAGAGAGAGAGAGAGCGTGGCAGAGGGAGAGCGAGAGAGAGTCTTAAGCAGACTCTGTACTCTGAGCGCAGAGCCCAATGCCAGACTCTGGCCCACGACCCTGAGATCACGACCTGAGCCAAAACGAAGAGTGCCATGCTTAACCGACTGGGCCATCCAGGCACCCTTCCTCCCATGGAAACTCTGAATTCATCTACTTGGAATCACTCCCAGAATGAAATCTGGGCATTTAATAAATACTTCTTGTTCTCTTATTTGTACGTTCTTAACAGACAGCATTTGTCGCTTGTATTCACACAAATGTAATTTCTTGCCTTGTTTTTCTTGACATGTACAAAATATGTTCCGTTATGCAATCATAAATTTTAAAAATATCCACACATCTTAGAACTGATAATATCTTTCATTTCTTCATTCATAAGTTTATTTCTCTTTCCCAGCTGGATTGAGCTGGTGCTTCAGAGATTTGTTACGTTTTAATTTTTTAACCCACTTGTAATAGTCTGTAGTTTGGGAAGTCAGCTCCGTTTTGTTCATCTGGGATCCAGCTGTAGACTTATTCCCACAGCATTTTGTTACATTCCTTTTCCCCTCTGCTGTGCTACTGCTGGTTAATAATTCATTAAGTTCATGTAATTGTTGAAGTTAATTTCTGGAGAGTCTTACTTAGTTTTTATCGTGATTGTAAAGTAATTTTCTCTTTGTAATAGCCCTCTTAATTAAAATTCTCAAAAGATATTTTCTAGAACTTCATAAATTTGTGATGAGGTATATCCAGAAAAAAAACAAGAAATAATATAAAATATTTCTATATACTTTAATAATGAGGGACTCCGTTTAAGTAGTCCTCACCTTGATTTTATGGCTTTCACTGATTAGCTCCCTTGGTCCCCAAGTTAAATGAACGGCCAAGTCTTTTGAGCCTTGTTTTGGTGGTGGTGGGGCCATCACTGTAAATGAAATCTTACCTTTTTTATTACCTTGCTGTATTTCACTGATAAAAAAGAGGGTGGTAGGTTTCTGGTTTCTCAGGCAGGAGACTCTGCTTGAGGTATAAATCTAAGATATGACTCCCGCCCTGAGGTCACCCAGCATCTCCTCCCAATTAGAAACAGTAGAGCAAAGCAGTTGGGAGTCTTGAGGTCTGAATCCTGACTCCACCACTTCCTAGCTGTCTGACTTTCAGCAAACTAGTAAACCTCTCCATTCCTTGGCTTCCTCAGATAAAAAATGTGAAGAATAATAGTACTTGCTTCATAGGATTGTCAAGAGGGTTAATTGAGGTAATATATGTAAAACTTTTACAACATTGAGGCACTCAATAAATGTTAGTTGTTGTTATTAAGGATTCCCTAACTCTTTTTTTAATTTAAATTCAATTTAATTAACATATAGTGTGTTATTAGTTTCAGGGGTAGAATTTAGTGGTTCATCATTTGCATACAACACCCAGTGCTCATTCCCATCAAGGGCCTTTCTTAATGGCCATCACCCAGTTACCTAACTCTTAAGTTAAGTGAGGGCAAAGAAATGGAAAGACACTGCAGAGGATGGGAGAATTTAATGTCAGTCTCTGGTGACTGGCCCTGAACAGCCAGTCTTGAGTATTTGATGAAGATCTGCACACACGCTCAAGGAACCAAATTGTCAAAAACCACCTTTCAGAAATCAAAGAAAACCTTGAGTGGGATCTTTTTTGTGATCCTTCTTGCCTTTTCCATCACCAATGAATTTTTACTCTACAATGCAAATTTAATAAACATTCCTTATTTTGTTTTGTACATTCCACTTAAAAAAAAAAAAAAAAAGAATTGGCCACATGTTCCAAGAAGAAAACCTGATTTTGTACTCTGTATGCAAAGCTGCTAACATAGTCACTGGTTTTGCCAATGTTTATTATGCATTATGTTTTGCTTCAGTTGGCATAATTTCATGCTACATTAGCCATATAAGCAGGATTTATGGTGAATGATATCTAACAGTTTCAGTTAGCAAAGATGCCAGGTGTGTGATGTTGGAAAATTGTAATGGGGAGATTCTAACCTTGTTCACAGAGCACCCTACTTACTCAAAACATTATTTTAACATCTGTTCAAGTCATATTCATTAGCAGTCATTTGCAGTATTGTGAATGGAATACTGATTTCCAAAGACAAGGCAATCAACAGTTGCTTGATTAGCTCAAAAGAAACGGTTCCTGTTATTTTGCATGACAGTGTCAGAGTATGGCTGCAAAGCATGCTGTTCTGATGTGACTACGAGAAAATGGAACTGACTGCAGGATTCTCTAGAAGTCTGGTAGGTCGAGGGGAGAGCTGGAGAGGGTCCGCATCCCATCCTTCACGAGTCCGGCAGTCGCTTGCACCTGGCCGTGGCTTCCATGTGCCCATCCTTTCCGTGGCCTCTGCTGGGCTGTCGGCTGTGGTCGGCCTCAGCTCTCGCACGGACTGTTGCAGAACTGCCTGACGCTCCTCCGCCTCTAGCCTTGTCCCCTCTAGCAGCTTGTCCACGTGGCTCCTGCCTGGGTGATTTTTCTAACACAGAGATATGACTGGTTTACTTCCCCGGCTGAACTTGTTCAGCAGCTCTCTGCTCACTAGCCACATGATACAATCAAAACTTTTGGGGTGCCTGGGTGGCTCAGATGGTTAAGCGTCTACCTTCAGCTCAGGTCATGATCCCAGACTCCTGGGATCGAGTCCCGCATCGGGCTCCCTGCTCAGCGGGGAGCCTGCTTCTCCCTCTGCCTCTCAATCTCTGTCTCTTATGAATAAATAAGTAAAATCTTAAAAAAAAAAACCTCAAAAAACTTTTGCCCTTGACATACAAAGACCATCAGGGTTGCCCCTGCCTTCCTGTTAAGCCTCATCTCCCTCTCTTCCCTTCCCTAAGCTTCATCCTCTGGGGTATGGAGCTGCTTGTGTCTCCCTTTACTTGCCCTTCTTACTTCTTTCTTTCTTTCTTTCTTTCTTTTTTTTTTTAAGATTTTATTTATTTGACAGAGAGAGACACAGCCAGAGAGGAGCAGGGGGAGTGGAAGAGGGAGAAGCGGCTTCCTGCAAAGCAGGGAGCCCGATGGGGGGCTCGATCCCAGGACCCTGGGACCATGACCTGAGCCGAAGGCAGACGCTTAACGACTGAGCCCCCCAGGCGCCCACCCTTCATACTTCTGCTCAATTGCTTTCCTCTGTAAAGAATTCCCTGATCTTGCGGGCAGACTAGGGAGCCTTCCCCTGTGCTCATACAGCACTTTGTACATAGCTTCATAATGAGAAATAAAACATTTTGGGGACGTTTGGGTGGCTCACTCGGTTAAGTGTCTGCCTTCAGCTCAGTCATGATCCTGGGGTACTAGGATCGAGTCCCGCATCCGGGCTCGCTGCTCAGCGGGGAGTCTGCTGCCCCCTCTCCCTCTGCCCCACAGGCGCTTGTGCGCACCTGCACATACTCGCTTTCCGTCAAATAAATAAATAAAATCTTAAAACAGAAGGAAAGAAAGAAAACATTAGGTTGTTACTGGTTGTTGAGTAGCTCTCTCCACTAAAATGATAGCTCCTTGAAAGCAAGGGTTACTTACTTCATTTTCATCTTTGAATTGCCAGGGCCTGGCATGTCATGGGCAATATCTATTTGCTGAATAAATTTGAAATTGTAAATTAAATAATATAAATGTAAAATTTCACAGTGATTTAACTAAAAAATAAGTGAAAGTGTTTTTAAAATGGTAGTTATCTCTCATCATGTATTTACTATTTGCCAGATGCTTAAGCAAATACTTTTGATTTTGTTACACGTTTCCCAAGTTCCAGTGCAGACTATTTTATTTAGTTTGACTCATTTTTGCTAAGATAAATGTATTTTATTTATTTATTTTTTTTATTATTATTATATTTTTTAATTTATTTATTTGAGAGAGAGAGAGTGAGAGACAGAGAGCATGAGAGGGAGGAGGGTCAGAGGGAGAAGCAGACTCCCCGCCGAGCAGGGAGCCCGATGCGGGACTCGATCCCGGGACTCCAGGATCATGACCTGAGCCGAAGGCAGTCGCTTAACCAACTGAGCCACCCAGGTGCCCCTAAGATAAATGTATTTTAAAGGAAAATTTTATATTATTACTGCATGTGGAAAGCGAGTATTACTGTCAAAAATGGAAATAGGTAAACTATGTAATATAAACAGTAGGGTATCTAATTAATTTGCTAAAATGTTCTCCAATGAGAAGAAAAGTATTTAAGATCAGTCAGGAAATAAGGATATTCAGCTCAATTTCACATAGCTTAAGAAAAACTTATGAGAATCTACGTTAATGAGAATGTTTTAGTTTTGATGTAAGCTTGCACCAATATTCCTAATTCACGTGCATTCATAGCTTGAGAGGTGATTACATATAATTTACTCTTTTGATAGTTCATAACAAAAGTGATGTAAGTGATTTTTGTTCAACAAATTTTAGTTAAAAGAAACCATCTGAGGAGATTGCCAGAATTTGTACTTGTGTTATTTGGTAATGATGCCCAAAATGATGGGGAAAAAAATTCCTTATTCACTCGAGGCTGCCAATGAGATTGGAAAAACACTTATGAGAACCTTCTTTTTATTAAGTTGTTTGAATCTCTTGTTCAAAATTTTCTTGGCAAGATCTTTGACTGAGTTCAAAACCAATTTGTTCACCTAACAAAAGGGATCAAGCATGTCATAATCAAAGAGTGGCCCTCCCTGGGTCTAATTTTATGCCTCTCCAGGGGCATGCTGCTTTGTAGGAATAAATTCAAGTTGTTCAGATGACCAAATGTAACTGAGATTATGCTAATTTGCTCAGTTATCCAATCATGGATATTAACTCAGAGAATAAAAGTCTCTTTCAGAATGACTTTGTCCTCATGGTTTGGATGTACCCTGGGGAAACCAAAAAGCTTCAATGTGAAACAGTCACTGTTTGGAGTCACTGCCTTTCTCTACACAAAGCTGAAGAAAAGCTGAGAATTCAGTTAAAATGGACAAATGTAACAATTTAAACAGCTTTTAAAAATACCTAAGTCCTTCCCTTTCTCTTCACACAGTTGAGGGCTTCTCTGTGTTTCTAAAAGTGCGTAGATTTTCGATTTCACATCTGGAACAGTAGCTTGAGTAGACAGAACAAGTTGTCTCGGCTTCAGCCATATTTGCATTCGACACGGGATCAATGACACAACGGTTCACACTAGTGCGCTGGACCCACTGTGCTACACGTTCACACTTGTAAAGGATGATGGCAAGAGAATCAGTTTCTGAAGGTTCAAAGTGTATCATGTGTGGTAGGCAGTTGATGACCCTCCAAAAACGTCCACTTTCTAATCCCTAGAACCTGTGACCTTGTTACCTTGTCTGGGTGAAGGGATTTTACAGATGTGATTAGGGTTAAGGACTTTATGATGTGAGATTATCCTGGATTACCTTTGAGGGCCCAGTCTAATCCCATGAGTCCTTAAAAGTTGAGAAATGTTCCTGGCTGTAGCCAGAGAGAGATGTGGCAATGAAGAAGGATCACAGAGGTGTGATTTTGCGTAGATCTATGAGACTTGGCCAAAAGAATGTTTTGATTCCTAATTATTTCCTTTTTCTTTTTTTTTTTTTTTAGATTTTATTTATTTATTTGACAGAGAGAGAGCACAAGCAGGGGGAGCTGCAGGCAGAGGGAGAGGGAGAAGCAGGCTCCCCGCGGAGCAGGGAGCCCCATGGGGGGCTCAATCCCAGGACCCTGAGATCATGACCTGAGCTGAAGGCAGATGCTTAACCGACTGAGCTGCCCAGGCACCGCTTGATTCCTAGTTATTTCCAATTATTACCAAGTAAAATAATTAAGTCAGTATTAGTTACCACCCCCTATTCCTCTTAGTTTAAGAGGAAATAAGCCAGTTAAAACTGATAGCTTTAGAGGGAATGAACTTAAGTTGGGGGACAGGAGCATTTTTTTAGAAGATTTTATTCATTCATTCAGTTGAGAGAGAGAGACAGACAGAGCACAAGCAGGGGGAGAGGCAGAGGGAGGGGGAGAAGCAGACTCCTCACTAAGCTGGGAGCCTGACATGGGGCTTGACCCCAGGACCTGTAGATCATGACCTGAGCCAAAGGCAGATGCTTAACCATCTGAGCCACCCAGGCACCCTGACAGGAGCATTTTTTAAAAGAAATGTTTCCAAACATCCATCTTACTCACTTCCACCCTTGTGACCTCCTTGCCCCTCCAGGATCTGCAGAGCTTAGAACAGTCAAGACAAGGATCAGAAGAGCCACTGAAATCCTCAGCTGTCACCAACCACACCTACCCTAAGGTGAGGAATGTCCAGAGTATGGCAGTGTTGGGCTTTGGGGATAGGGAAGGGAGAACAGGAGTAGAGAGGGGCAAGGAAGATGGGTATGGTAGTTAAATCTGTCAATTTTTGTTCACAGTTCCCACCAAATTGGCCTCTTTCCTTTTATAAGGGCTTGAGCCTGATATATTTGATACAGGTAGCCAGGTTAGGGAAAATTGAAGCTGGCTGTGTATAATTTCGGCTAATGTAAAAGTTGTTCTGCAGTAAAAATGTGTTTTTTAGTAGTCAGAAATAGCAATAAATTTTTTAAAAAAGATTTTATTTATTTGTTTGTCAGAGAGAGAGAGAGCACAAGCAGAGGGAGAGGCAGAGGGAGAAGCAGACTCCCCGCTGAGCAGGAGGCCCGATGTGGGGCTCGATCCCAGGACCCTGAGATCATGACCTGAGCCGAGGGCAGACGGCTAACCGACTGACCCACCAAGGCATCCCACAATAAATGTTTTCAATGGAAAAAACAGAGTAAATGGGGATGAAGAACAGAAGAGTTTGCTACGAAAGGAAAGATTTAGGTTTTTTTTTAAGTGAAGAAGCCAACAGAAAGGGAGGGATTGAAGACCTAGGAAAAGGAGGGAATTTTTGAAAAGCAACGTGTCTGAGATGGGGAAAAGGATCCCAAGCACAAGAGGTGGAAATCCCCTTGGATGGAGGGGGACCCCCTTCTCGTTTAGGAAGGGGCAAGGGCAAGGAAGGCATGTGTAGGGGCACACACAAGCCGTTCTGCAGGGCGGGGGGATGGAGAACTGGAGTTCATGCCCGAGAGACCCCATCTTCTCCGTGAATGAGAGCTAACTTCTGGTTCGACCGCTGAAGGGTCGAGAGGCCGAGGGGAACCGCGGAATAGGAGCAGGCAGGATTGCTGAGCAGTGCTGGGGACACAGCTGAGGTCGAACACCATAGATGCAAGGTGTGCACACGTTCTTTAGGACAAGAGACTGTTCTTAGGCAAGCAGCCTCACACTTCCGAGGAGCGTGGCAACTGTGGATATTTTACGGAAATGATGAGACTTTGATACCCGGTAGTCGTGATGGCCTTGAAGTTGCTGCTGACTCAGCACTCTTACCATACAAAACTGGGCCGCAACAGGTGGAAGAAGAAGGAGGAGGCTAGCTCGCAGGTGAGAAGTCACATTGACATCAAAACACCCAGGAGAACGTCCAGAGCTGGGGTGGAAGTGACCAGGGTCTGTGAATGAAGAAAGGGAGCTGGTGCAGTGTAGGCAGATGGTGTGGGTCTCAACAGTGCATGATGTATTTTTTTCATGAGGCTGTAATAAGCGGTTGGGAGATGTTGACTCATGGCTGGCCCCTTGACATGAGGAATGGAGGATGAATAAATTATTTTCTTCTTGAGAATAAATATTTTTTTGTTAGTGAGTCAGAGGGAAAAGAATGCTATTTGGCTCTTCTCGTTCTCCTCTAAAGAAGTATCGTAATTTCTCACTGCACTAAGTAGCTTTTTGCTAAGTCAAAAGCTTCAGTGATACAGTATATGGTGAGAGAGGAGAAGACCCTAGGAGGCGAGCTGCTGGGGAGATGAATTGTTCAGTGGGGCTCGGTGGTCATAAAATACAATCTATCCAGAATTTGCAAGTATCTTTGCTAGTAAGCAAATTTGTGATCCAGAATTATAGGTTATGCACAACCCAGACAACAGAGCGGGTGTCCTCATCTGGCCTCCGGGTTACTCTATAGAAGCAGTACATTTTCCATTTGGTAGTTTCTGTCTATTTCCATCTATACGTAGATGGAAACCAGTTCCTCTCTCTTTTTTCTGCTTCTCTGGTAGAATCTGTGCCACGTTGTTTTTTCCTTTCTTTGAGATAGCGTTTGTCCTCAAAGGTTATAAAATACAGTGTATGTATTTTTCTTCATCCTGATGCTTTCCTTTTGTTACTGTTTTACTGATAACATTTCCTATTTGGGGGGGATTTTTGTTGGGGATATAGCTTTCAGGGTATACCCTCACGTGCATAATTTAACAACTCCATTTTTTGCTTGAGACCCATTCTTGCTGGACTGGTGGGAAATACATCCCAGCCATTTTTAAGCTTGTATCAAGGTTCCTGGGGTTAGTTAGGAAGTGTAAAAGCTTTGGGTGGAGTCTGACTGGTCCTCAAGTCACTGGTCCATACAGGGTATCCTGAGAGTTCTGCTGTCCCGCTCCACGTGGACTTCTCAGGCTTGGTGTTTCTGAAGTTCTGTGCCTCACTTGTAATCAAGACTTGGCTCAGGCCACCTTGGCTCATGTCTGCTACGCTGTAGCCTATGGTCATGCGTCTGTCAAATTTTGCTGCTTCTCTGCCCTGCTGTCAGGAACTGGGGCCCAGATCCCTCCACTCTGGGAAGCATGGTCCCTTTGCTCCCACTTGCCCAGCCTGGGAAAATACCATTCTTGGATTCGGATGTCATTCTCCCTTCGTGTTTCCAGTCATAAGGCTTGTCTGTGCTCTCCAACTCTTTCCAGCCTCAGACTTTTGAAAACGAAATCAGAAGGATTTGGATAACGTCAGTTTTTTAGGCCTGGAATTTTCTCTGTGGAAAGTTTTTTAGCCATGCACTCAATCTCTTTACTAGATCTAGGGCGATTCAGGTTATGTATTTCCTCTTGAATAAGCCTTGGTTATCTGTGTCTTTCAAGGAAGCTCTTTATTTTACTTAAGTTGTCAAATTTATTGGTAAAAATTTGTTTATATATCCCCTTATTATTCTTGTGATATTTATAAATTCTTTAGAAATGTCTCCACTTTCATTCCTGGACTTTGCAATTTTTTGCCTCCTCTTTGTACTTGATAATTCCAGCTAGATGTTTATCTATTATTATTGATTGTAAAAAGTCAGCTTTTTATTTTATTGTTTTTTCCTGTTTTTCTATTTTACATGTATGCTGATTTTCACTGTTATCTTTATTTCTTTTATTTATTATTTATCTTTATTTCCTTTTTTTTTTGCTTACTTTGTGTTTACTCTACTCTGCTTTTTCTAGTTTCTTAATATGGGAGCTTAGATACTGATTGAAGAGCTTTCTTCTTTTCCAGTATGAGCTTTGATGGTATAAAGTTCCCTATAAGTCTTACTTTACTCATATCCCACAAGTTTTGATAGATTGTGTTCTCATTTTAACTCAAGATAGTCCTAATATTTGTAATTATTTTCTTTGATCCAAGGGTAATTTAGAAAGCCTATTATTTAATTCCCCAATATTTGAGGGATTTTCCAGGTATCTTTCTGTTACTAATTTCTAATATAATTTCATTGTGATCAGGAAATATATTTTGACTTCTCTCAAGTTTATTGAAACTTATATAATGGCCTAGAATATGGTCTTGCTCTATTTTCATGTGCACGTGAATGAGTAATCTGCTGTTTTGTGGTGGAGTGTTATGTCCATTAGGGCATTTGGCTGACACTGTTGTTCAAGTTTTCAATATCCTTACTGATTTTTTATTTATTTGTTTAAAACTGCTTAGAGAGGGGTGTTGAAATCTCAACTGTCCTGGAGAATTTGCCCACTTATCCTTTCAGTTCTATCAGGTTTTGCTTCATGTATTTTGAAACTCTATTACTAAGTGCATATAAACTTAAGATATTGATGAATTAAGCCTCTTATCCTTATAAAATGTGTCACTTTTCCCATGGTAACATTTCTTGTTCTCTCTTCTATTTTGTGTGATAGGAATATAGCCAACCACCTTTCTTTCAATTAGTTTTTGTTTGGTCTATTTTTATCTACCCTTTTATGTTTAACCTATCTGTGCCTTTATATTTAATATCAGTTTCTTGTGGACAGAATATTATTAGGTCTTGATTTCTTTTTTATCCAATGTGAAAATCTCTGCCTTTTAATTGGAATGTTTAGACAATTTAATGTAATTATTCATATAGTTGGGCTTAAATCTACCATCTTTCTATTGCTTTTAAGTATCAATCATACCTGTTCTTTGTTTCTTTTCCTTTTTTCTTGCTTTTCTCTGGATTATTTGAATATTTTTTATAATATAATTTTATCTCCATTATTGGCTTATTAAGTTATATCTCTATTTTTTAAGGTTCATAATATACATCTTTAACTTCTCACAGTCTACCTTCAGCTAATATTATATCACTTCACATAGAGTGAATCTTCCAACAGCATATTTTATTTCTTCTTAATCTATTGTACGATTGCTGTCATGTCATTTACCTCTACATGTTATAGTCCCAAAATACATTGTTATTATTTCTCCTTAAATACTCAGTGATCTTTTGAAGAGATTAAAAATGAGGGAAAATTCTCTTTTATATTTATATATAAGTATATATAAATATATATAAATATAAAATATATTTATATATATTTGCCATATCCTATGCTCTTCATCCCCTTGTTCATGTTCAGATTGCCATATGGAATTATTTTTCTTTTGTTTAAAGAATTGCTTTAAACATTTCTTGTAGTGAAGATCTGCTGGTGCTCAATTATTACCTCTTTTCCTTATTTAAGAATTCTTTATTTCACCTTCAAATTGAAAGGTATTCTCTCTGGTTATAGAATTCTAGATCTGTATTCTTATTTTTTCTTTTTCTTTTTTCAAGTTTTTATTTAAATTCCAGTTAGTTAAAACATGCAGTGTAATATTAGTTTCAGGTGTTGAATTTAGTGACTTATCACTAACATACAACACCCAGTGCTCATTACAAGTGCCCTCCTTAATACCCATCACCCATTTAGCCCATCCACCCGCCCACCTCCCCTCCAACAACCCTCAGTTGGTTCTCTGTAGCTGAGTCTGTTTTCTGGTTTGCCTCTTTTCCCCCCTATGTTCATCTCTTTTGTTTCTTAAATTCCACATACGAGTGAAATCATATGGCATTTGTCTTTCTCTGTAGATTTGTATTTTTAAAAATATATTTGTTTTAATTTTCATTTATTTGAGAGAGAATGAGTGAGAGAGAAAATGAGCAGGAAGAGGGGCAGAGGGAGAGGGAGAAGCAGGCTCCCTGCTCCCGATGTGGGACTCGATCCCAAGACCCTGGGATCATGACCTGAGCTGAAGGCAGATGCTTAACCAACTGAGCCATTCAGGCACCCCTTAAAAATATTTTTAAATGTTGCTCTATTATCTTCTTATCTGCATGGTTTTTGATGAGAATTCTGCTCTCCTTTTAATTTTTGTTGTTCTGCCCTCGGTATGTTCTTTTTTCCCTCTGGCAGCTAAAGGTTATATTAAAAATCAGGTCCAAAATTTGTAGTGTGGCGGAGTTACTTGGAAAACTAAATTCATAGCTCCAGAAAGTCTCCTTAGCTAAAATGAGGATCCAGAGATGTGGGATGGATACATTTGCAGTCAAAAACATTAAAACACCTGAGTCTCTTCAACATTCTGGCTAACAGAAGCAGACCCTTTCTCTTGGTAGAGAAGAGTGGATTCCTACTGCCTGTAGATCATGCAAAGTTCTCATCTGAAGCAGATGCATTGCAAGATGATGCATGTCCTCAAATCTGCCTTTGTTTATCCTCATTGTATCCAGACAAAGAACTAGGTTTCAGTCTCTGAATGACCTGAACAGGGAAGTACTGTCTCCACAATGAGAGAAAATGGATTATTTCCCCATTCCCAAACGTGCAGGGCTTGGCAGGAACCAGGAGAGTGAGTCTGGGAATGCGTATGAAAGGTATGGCTTGACAGGGCAGGGAATGGAATATAAATCTTGATGGGGGGAGTTTATTGATACGGACGTTTACATCAGATGAGTATCCCATGACTGATGATTTGACATCCTGGCAAGGATGCCTACCACGCTGTGAAAATGACTCCTTGATACTTGGAGATCATGATGGCCCACATGAGGGGAGCTCCCAGAACTTCCCTGATGGTATACTAGGAAGAGTTTAGAAGGTTTAGAAAACTGGTTGTACCAGAATGGATCCATCGTATAGGACTGGAGAACCCACGAGCTCATCATGTTCCCTGGAGGGACATTCCCTTCTCTAAAGTGATAAGGGATGAAAAGGAATTATGAGTAGCCAAGGTACAGATGGAAATATACTCAATCAGGCTATACAGATTAAGGGCACAATAAGACACAACTTTATATTCATAAAAAGCCTGACAATTCCTTTTATCAAGCTGAGATGATCTACTAGACATCATTTTAAATGTTCTTGAGGTCTTAGCAAAGAATCTTTTTTTTAAAAATTTTATTTTATTATGTTAGTCACCATACAGTACATCATTAGTTTTTGATGTAGTGTTCCATGATTCATTGTTTGCGTGTAACACCCAGTGCTCCATGCAATATGTGCCCTCTTTAATACCCTTCCCGGGGCTACCCCCTCCCCCCACCCCTCTCCCCTCTAAAACCCTCAGTTTGTTTCTCAGTGTCTATAGTCTCTCATGGTTCGTCTCCCCCTCCGATCTCCCCCCTTCATTTTTCCCTTCCTACTATCTTCTTTTTATTTTTATTTTTTATTTATTTATTTTTCTAAGATTTTATTTATTCATTTGAGACACAGAGATACAGAGAGAGAGAGAGAGAGAGAACGAGCAGGGAGAGAGGCAGAGGGAGAGGGGGAAGCAGGCTCCCCGCTGAGCCAGGAGCCTGATGTGGGGCTCGATCCCAGGACTCTGGGATCATGACCTGAGCCGAAGGCAGATGCTCAACCATCTGAGCCACACAAGCACCCCTCTTCTTTTTATTTTTAACATATAATGTATTATTTGTTTCAGAGGTACAGGTCTGTGATTCATCAGTCTTCCATAATTCACAGGGCTCGCCATAGCACATACCCTCCCCAGTGTCCATCACCCAGCCACCCCATCCCTCCCACCCCCCACCACTACTGCAATTCTGTTTGTTTCCTGAGATTAAGAATTCCTCATATCAGTGAGATCATATGATACTTGTCTTTCTCTGATTGACTTATTTCGCTTAGCATAATACCCTCTAGTTCCATCCACGTCATTGCAAATGGCAGGATTTCACTTTTTTTGATGGCTGCATAATATTCCATTGTATATGTATACCACATCTTCTTTATCCATTCATCTGTTGATGGACATCTTGGCTCTTTCCATAGTTTGGCTATTGTGGACATTGCTGCTATAAACATCGGGGTGCACGTACCCCTTCGGATCCCTACATTTGTATCTTTGGGGTAAATACCCAGTAGTGCAATTGCTGGGTCGTAGGGTATTAGCAAAGAGTCTTTAAAGCCATACTTTTGGTTTGTGCTTTACACTCAAGGCATTAATTCTTTCTTGCAAATGTTTGTCAGATGCAGTGATGTTTTCAGTCTCCAACCCAGCAAGTCCTAGCTCCTCAATATTTCCACTAAATTGTGCTTCTAAACACAATTTAGCTCATTTCGTATTTTCTGTACCTTTCAACTTAGCAGAGGAGGCACTCTGGCTGATTGCTGAGCTGCTGCCTAACACAGGTCCCCATTTTTCTTGCTGCTATATAGCAGTTTTCTCATTGTTTCTCCAGCTTCCATTAATAATTTGCTTGCCATTTTTAACACCACTAGGAGTTTCTTCACTACATTTCTAGCTTCTGCCCACTGCCCAGTCTCAAGGCCATAAATTTAAAATTTTTGTTTTAATGGCACACCACTCTTGGTACCAGCTTATGTAGCAGTCATTCCTTGATGCATAAGAAACACCCCCAAAACTTAGTGCCTTCAAGCAACAACCATTTTGCTTAGCTCACAATTCTGCAGGTCAGCCACTGTAGCCGAGGGGGCTTCCTGGTCTGGGCCAGGCTTGGCTCTTCTCAGCTGAGCTTATTTGTCTGGAATGGCTTGGCTAGCTGCGATGTCTGGAGCCTTCATTCACACAGTCTCTCATCTTCAAACTAGCCCAAGCTTGTTTCTATGGTAGTGGAAATATTACCAGTAACAAGAAAGTAATTCCCAATTCACAAACTTTTTGTGTTCCTGCTTCTGTAACGTGATCTATTGTCCATTAGCCAAAGGAAATCACATGGTTGATAGAATTGAATACAGGGAGGGGAATTATAGTAGCCATGTCTAAACAATCCACTGTAAGACACACTTTTCATTTGTATTAATATGTAATCTATGGGATGGTTCTTTGAAGTCATGTGAATCTTGTTTCTCAACTTTTTTACCTGATGGTTTTATTTTTTTTAAGATTTTTTAAAAATTTATTTATTTGACAGAGAGAGAGAGAGAAAGCACAAGCAGGGGGAGCAGCTGAGGGAGAGGGAGAAGCAGGCTCCCCACTGAGCAGGGAGCCCGATGTGGGGCTCGATACCAGGACCCTGGGATCACGACCTGAGCCAAAGGCAGATGCTTAACAACTGAGCCACCCAGGTGTCCCTACCTGATGTTTTAGCATCTTTGATATTAAACTGGGAGTTACAAAATGGTGTTTCCTATTTTATCATTCTTCCTGTATTTATTAGCTGGCATTCAGGAAAGAAAAACTCTTCTTTTCCTCCTCTTTTCTGTATCTGTTTTTGTGACTATCACTGTGGACTCATGAATTGTTAAAGTTCAATAAGTTGTAATCCATAAATTTAATTCTTTCTTTCTCCCTTCTTTCCTTCCTTCCTTCTCAAATTGTCCCAGATTTGGCTTATAGGATCTCCTTCAAATTGACTTCTATGCCCTTTTGACATTACCTTATTAGTCCTTGAGCCCTTTCTTCTTTTGGGAGCAAGATGTTGATGTTTCATGCTTACCTTGGACTTTCCCTGCTTCAGGGTCTGGAGTAAGTCAGAGGATTTCTAATTCCTCCAGGGATCCCTACTTCTTTTTAATGGGCAATGGTATTTAGAAACCAAGAAATAGACATTAGATATGTTCAATGTTCTGTAATGTTGTTGTTTTAAGGCCATTTCTATGGGCAGAGCTAGGAAATAAACACAAACAGATACACACATACACAAAATTGTGAATTTATATTGATACCACCGTTCCAAAGTGGACAGACATGGTTCTTCTTCACTTTTCCCTATTTTATATCCAGGTACATGAGGGAATTTAGTTTGTGATAAAATAGTATTTTAAGGGGCGCCTGGGTGGCTCAGTCGTTAAGCGTCTACCTTCTGCTCAGGTCATGATCCCAGGGTCCAGGGATCGAACCCCGCATCGGGCTCCCTACTCGGCGGGAAGCCTGCTTCTCCCTCTCCCACTCCCCCTGCTTGTGTTCCCTCTCTTGCTGTGTCTCTCTCTGTCAAATAAATAAATAAAATCTTTTTAAAAAAATAGTATTTTAAGAGGTGCCTGGGTGGCTCAGTTGGTTAGGTATCTGCCTTCAGCTCAGGTCATGATCTCGGGGTCCTGGGATCTAGCCCCACATCGGGCTCTGCTGGGTGGGGAGCCTGCTTCTCCCTCTCCCTGCCACTCCCCCTGCCTGTGCTCTCTCTCTCTCTGTCAAATAAATGAATGGGATCTTTTTAAAAAAAATAGTATTTTAAGTCAGCAAAGAAAATATGGTTCACTCAATACATTGTTTGGGGGACATCTGGCTATCAGTTTGAAAACAAACAAATCCCTACTTCACGCTAAATTTGAATTCCAGAAGAGCTGGTAAATAGGCATGAAAGTATTAGAAAAAAAATTTGGAGAAAAAATGCATAATCTTGCAGATGGAAAGCCCTTTTAAAAAGATAAAACTCAGAAGTCATAAAGGAAAGGCTGACATGTTTGACAATGAATGGCCCTGCACGATATGCTTGTAAGTTCAAGAAGTGATCATTGGGTCACACTCCTTGTGAGTTTCCAATTTTGAGAGATAGTGGAGGAGGAAAAGTGTCCCTGGAATTCGTTGGCTGTCTTTTGGCATTTTTGAAATCTTATACCTGGTCCTGGCCTTGGTTGCCAAGTCTCAGCTCCCAGTGTTTGGCAATAGGGCCTTCATGAAGGTAACTACGGTTAAAGGAGGTCATAAAAGTAAGGCTCTGATCCAGGAAGACTAGTGTCCTTGTGCATTGGTGATGAGCACCGGGTGTTGTATGGAAGTGTTGAATCACTATATTGTACACCCGAAACGAATATCACACTGTATGTTAACTAACTGGAATTTAAATAAAAACTTAAAAAAACAAAAAAGACTTGGGTCCTTATAAGAAGAGACACCGGAGAGTTTTCTCTCTCTCAGTCTTCCTCCCTCTCTCTCACTCGCTCTCTCTCCCTCTCCTTTCCTCCCTACCTACCATGTGAGGACAGGTGAGAAGGTGGCCATCTGCAAACCAGGAAGAGAGCTGTCACCTGAACCATCTTGGCACCCTGATCTCGGACTGCCAGCCTCCAGAACTGGGAGGAAATAAATGTCTGTGTTTAAGCCACACAGCCTGTCCTATTTTGTTATGGCAGCCTGAGCTGACTGACATATGAGGGACCCAGAGGCTTCAGATTCACAGAGATGGACTGTCGAACGGTGGTTAGTTAGCAGGGTGCAGGAATGCTGCCAACACTGCCTCCATCTTGTTCTTCTGTCGGGCACACAGATGACACCACTTTAGAGAACTACCCTGTGGCCTCACCACCATGCCCCTCACTCTATAAAAGCTGTGGGTTGAGGTCCGGGCTGGGTGGGGAAGAGCTGCGCGGTACCGCCTGGATCGTCCGTCCATCCACCCACCCGCCCCACGGCCCCTGTCTGTAAGTGACCCTGAACAAAACTTGGCATGAATGGTATGGAGTGGCTTGCTTCGTTTTTCCGTATTAAAGTGCCTTCTCAGTCTGGAGGATACATTACTGATTCTCCTCCTCCTAACAATTGGAGTAGTCAGCAAAGATATGGAAAACAAAATGAGAGTGGGTAAAGGGGCTGTGCTGGGGGAGAGCCCGTTGTCTGTGGAATTAGTAGAGCTATCGAGTTGCTTGAAGCAAGGGGGCCGAGGAGGGTTGGCAGCTTGGGTGTTACGACTATGGGATCCTGGGGGAGGTGGTATTATGTTAAATGGGTTTGAAAGGTTAGAGATGGCCTCAGTAGCTGCTTGACCTGCCTTGGACAGAGGTTGTGTGCTGCAGGCATGAGTGAGAGCTGCAGATGCTTAGCTAATTTGATTGACTGGATAAATGTTAGCATTGAGATAACCAGGCCTACCAAAGGGGATGCTCCTTCCCCTCCATTACCCTGAACTTCCATGGAAGAACTCTAAGAAATTGTACGTGAACTGGGAATGAAGTACACCATTTATGCCCAGCATTTTAGAGGCCCAGATGAAGAATTAGTTTCCTTTGGTATGAAGGATGGTATCTTATAATCAGCCCTGGGGGCAGGTAGGGACCTTAGTATCTGTGGTTAAGAGACCCGTGCTAACCGCTGTGGTGGCCGGCTTCCATGAAAGTGAAAGAATCTGTCATTAAGGGAAATGGATGGATGGAAAAATGGGGAAGAACAAAAGATCCTGAAAAATAAAATGGTGGAAAGGGGGGCCCATCAAGGTCTCTCAAAAACAATTATGGCAAGATCGAATATTATCTGGGACCTGGAGAGACAATATAGACAAACAACCCAATTAGGTCTTCTAAGCCTATGGAAGGCGTTGCCTAAGAGAAAGCTGTTTCTCCTCTGAAGGAAGGTTCAAAAAAGCCAGATGTGTCACCCAGTGCCCTTCCACTGATGGAGGGATTCAGGGTCGGATATCCCCGACCCCTAGAGATGAGGTGTTGTCCTCGAGGGCCTGCAATAGGAGGTGACTGGAGGCCCCATGTTGAGTTAACCATTTACTGGTCTTGCACTAACAGACTATACTTGCTCTAAGAGACCCTGGAGCTGAAAGCACACTTACCTAGGGAAACTGCTCAAAATTTCAGGGAGAAATAAAAGCTTTTGATGTTTATGGGGGTGGGGGGGGGGACAAATTATCAAGGTTAGACAAACTAGTCTTTCCCTACAGAGTGGTAGACTTCATCCTGGCTGTTTTCTAGTGCATATTTCACCCATTCCTGAGTATATTTTGGGCATAGATTTTGAATCTAACTACAATGACCAGTGAATTCGGGTGGTGTATCCAAGTAGTGAAACATGTCCTCATGAGTCATGCAAAATAGGAACCTAGACAGCCGCCTGTTCCCAGAGAGTAATAAACATAAAACAATATAAGCTATCGGGTGGGGTAGGGGGGCATGACAAGATTACAGCCATCATTAAAGAATTCGAAAAGGCAGGGGTAATCAGGCCTGCCAAGCCCATTCATTAGTCTAGTTCAGCCTGTAAAGAAATCTAATGGGACCTGGTGAATGACAATAGATTATAGGGAACTCAATAAAGTTACTCTGCGCATCCTTGCAGAGATGCCTTATATAGTCTTGTTAGAAGAAAATCATGGCCTCCATTAAGACAGATCATCATATATTGGGCCTACGTAGCCTTTTTCAACATTCCATTAGGACCTGAATCCGGAGACCAATTTGCCTTCCTGTGGAACAGGAGACAATGGACCTTCCGGGCATTGCCCCCAAGGGTACCTCCACAGTCCCACAATCGGTCACAGGATGGTAGCCAGAGATCTGAGATTTGGAAAAATGGTTATTGCCCAAGGAGATGATGCTTTATCATTATGTAGATGATGTCATGTTAACTTGTGTCGATTTATTCTCCTTGTCTCAAGTAGCTGTGGCATACTTAAAGTCATGAGGAGATCTGTGGGCTGGGTCAATCAGTGAAGGCCCTTGGTGTCATCTGGTTGGGTAAGACAAAGTGATGCCGGAGGCGCTCAGTGATGAGATACAAGCCTTCCCAACAGACTTTCATTGGTTTATTAGGTTACTGGAGACCTTTTATTCCCCATGGAGATCAGATATTAAGACTTTCATACACCTTGGTTAAGAAGGGAGGCCGATGGGATTGGGGTATTGACCAACAAGAGGCTTTCTTAAAGGAAGAAACGGTAGTAAAACGTATTGATGGGGGTATTGATGCCAGAAGTGAGTTGTGAATTCGATGTGAGTTCATATCCAGAAGGGTCTAGCTGGGGCTTGCGGCCCCGACAAAATGGGAAAGGAACCCCGTTAGGATTCTGGCCTCAATTATGGAAAGGAACAGAAACCAGGTATAGTCCCCTCAAGAAGCAATGATTAGCTGTCTACCCTGCACTGCAACAGATGGAAGGACCGACTGCTGACCCGCCCGTGATGATATGAGCCTCCCTGCCAGTGGGAGGATGGATTAAGAACATGCTCAGCAGACCAAAGCGTGCCTGTGCCCAGAAAAGCACCTTACAGAAATGGCACATTGACCCACTAACTGCCAGCCTGCTGTCTCGTGAACTGCACTGGTTCCTGGGGCCGGTCACATAGGGCAACCCCAGCCCAACAGTACGCCTCCCCGGCCCCAAGTGAAGCAAGGGGAAGGCTGGCCCCGGGCGGACACAAGGCGGACACACGCTGATGGCAGTGCCAGGAAACCTGCCTGTTTGGCGTTCCTCTGTTACCGACTGGATCCTGACGTACTTTGCTGGAAGAAGGAACTACGAGTGGTGAGCAGTACCGACTGTGTTGACGGGTGAACCTGTGCCCATCTGTTTGACCACTGGCAGCTGGGCAGTGTGGAAAGGGTTAACAACACGGATGTTACGATGGTGCAGAGAAGGCTGGGCTGTATTGAACAGACCCTTGTGGGGAGCAGAACTAGGGAAAGATGCTGGGGAAGATGCACTAAACCCGATGCAGCTATCCAAAATATGGCACGTGTCCGCTCACTCTGCATCCACACTACCAGGCAATTGCGAGGCAGACGAGTTAGTTAGCCTGAGCCTGAGCCCTTCTGCCCGAGGAAATCCTGATGCCATCTGATGTAGCAGAATGGGTCCACCGTAAATTGGGGCACCGAGATCCCAACACTACTTGGGAAATAGTAAAAAGATTACATTTGCCTTGAAAATCTGCAAGCTGCTGACAAGGACCGCCCCCAATACCCCCGCGACAATGGCTGTTGTGTTGTATACCTGGGGCATATGGGTGGACTCCATGCCCTGTTTCTCGCTGCAAATAGATGATATAGACCCCTTTGCTGGTATCAGAAGGACACGAATATATGCTGACCTGTGTCACATCTCCACAGGACTTGTACAAGACCTTGCCTGTGAAAGAGTCCATCAGGCTGCAACTACAAAGGAATGAACAAAATTAGCGGGCATGTGCCAACACCAACTCAGATAGTGATCAGGGGACACAGTCTACCAGCTTGAGGCCTAGATGCTGGAGGGGGGACTCACTTTGCAACTGCCAGGAGACCTCACACATGGGAAGATTTGAGTGTATTGGAAATTAGCTTGGAGTGCACCCCCCCTCCTCCCCCCCCCCGCCCAGGTGGCTTGGTGTCCTAATACCTTGGGGCCAAGGGCTCACCTCTGGTATTAACCCCTTGTTCTACACTGGTCAGGGCCCAAGACACACACAAATAACTGTTTCTGAACCGCTGATGCTTGGCATTGAGGAAGGGTTGTCAGTATGGGTGCCAGCCGAAATGCCTCTGCACAACATGGATGTATCCTCTGATGATATTAAGGGGCAAACTACGTGGTATCATCACCCAGGGAAACTACCGAAGCCAGGGGTGGGTATTGGCTCAAGGGGACCAAACTGCTACCGTGTTGTTGCTAGATGAAGATTTGCCGTCTCTGTTGCCTATACACCATTTGTCTCGTCACCTCCGGCCTCACACTGCTGACGCTCCCTCCTGTCGCATCAGGAAGCATCACGGGCCACCACTTACGCCGAAGCTCGCATTGCTCTGTTGGGTTGGAGGAGACCTCTTTCCAGGCCGCTGGGAAATCTCGTGTTGCTGTTTATATTGCCACTGTGGCAAAGGGAGAGGGATGCAAGTTGCCTCCTGATATCGGGCTGTAGGGTCATCGTGGAAGAATTGTGTGTAAGGATTGCACGGGCCCCAAGATGTTAGGGGTGGAGTGTAGGAGCGCTGCCAAACTGACTCCATCTTCGGCTCTCCAACTCGTTCTCCCCTCTGCCCCACGGGTGCTGCCTCGATAGTAACTGCCCTGTGGCCTCATCACCAGGCCCCTCTATAAAAACGTGGGCTGAGGGCTGGGCTGGGCGGAGAATGGCAGCATGATCATCCTGGCCACGGCGCCGCCTTTCCCATCACCTCACCATGTGCACAGTGAAGACGTCCTTCTACCAGGGCCTTTGGAATCACATAGCTCAGCAGATGACAAACTGGAGAACATTATAAGTTCCTTCTAAATGAGCTCTAGAGCTCTGCTGTCACTGAATTTAAAAGTCTTTTTCCCGAGAGGGAAAGAAACATTGAGAAGAAGAAAATGTTTGCAGCTGGAGCCTGAATTAGCAGTTTTGTCTCCAAAGACCGGAAAACACCTGGTCCTAGCAGACATTCTATTGAATTTTATATGGTTTTCAAAAATAGACTTATTCTTAGCTGACTGGCAAGATTGAGTTATGTTAGATTGTCTAACACAATTTTATCTGAGCTCAAGCATCACACAATATTTTTTAGCAGGGAGAAGAATATACAAAATTACTATCCTATCTTTCCTAGATCAAGTTGTAACTTTGATAACTCAGGGAGCTTATAACCGAGCAAAAGACATATTATTGAAGAACACCCCAGAGCATGCAATTGATTTAAAAAAACTTCAAATTCTGGAGCCCTGCTACTCTGAGCTGGTTCTCAGACCAGCAACATTAGCATATTCTCTGAGCTTGTCAGAAGTGCAGAATGTGCAACCCTGCCCAAGACCCACTGAATCAGAACCTGCATTTTAACAAAATTTCTAGGAATGCTCATTAAAGTTTGACAAGCATTGCTATCGAGCACTGTTTCTCAGAGGGTGGCTTTTAGACCTCCCTCAGCAAAATTGCCTGGGGATACTTATTAAAAATGCATATTCCTGAGTCCTGCCCAAGACTCATGAAAATTACCCCACATGACTCTTAGGCAAACTAGCTTGAGAACCATTGCTGTAGTTCTTATTAAAAAAAAAAAAAAAAGTGGTTTAAAAAGCTACTCTGAGGGGTGTTTGGGTGGCTCAGTAGGTTAAGTGTCTGCCTTCTGCTCGGGTCATGATCTGGGAGTCCTGGGATCGAGCCCTGCGTCGGGCTCCATGCTCTGTGGGGAGTCTGCTTCTCCCTCTCCCTCTGCCCCTCCCCAACCCCTGCTCATGTGCTCTCTCTCTCAAATAAATAAATAAAATCTTAAAAAAAAAAAAAAAAGCTACTTTGATGACTCTCTCTCCCCCACCCCCCAAAACTCCCTCCTCTGGGAACCACTTCTAAGAATGTGAGGTTTCTCAAGGAGAAATGCGATGGGGGGAGAGAGAAGCGAAACTGTCTGTGCTAGTGGGATCTGACGGGGCTCTGACTCCACACACCCAGTTTGACTGCATTTTTAATGATGTTCCCTTGTCCTATGCCATTTCCTCAATCTCCACTTCCCTCTCACACACACACGCATGCTCACGCGCACGCACACGCACACCCGCGCTGGGGTTAAGGTAAGAAAGGGAGTCAGAGGAGGACGACCTCTGCACATTAACCTTCTGAGGGGTAAAGTGTACGCTGCCGTGAGGCTCAGCCCTTTCAGTACACTTGTCTCTGGGTAGCTGCCCAGCGTGCTGTCAGGACTCGGTGTGGCCCTAAGCACCTTCTTTCTCCCCGCTTCCGGAAGTAGCGTTCATGACGGGGCAGCTTGTCCCCCAAAGGGCTGGCTCTGAGTAGGGAGACGTGAGGGATGAGACCTAACGGGTACTGGGCAGCTAACGCTGCAAAGTGGATTTGTCCGCTCGGCTCTTTCCGAGCCAGTCACCTCTTTGAGAGCGTCATCCTAGTGGCCTGAGGAGCCTGGGAAGAGAGGGCCGTGTGGCATTTGGACACAGTGGCAGTCGTGTGGAGAAGGGGGACGTGGGACAGGTCACTTACTTCGCGGGTTGGGAACCTTAGATGAAGGCCTACGATGGCCATGTACTTCTCACCCCACCTCTCCAACTAGCTGTGGGGCCTGGATCAAGGTGACAGAAAGCTCACTGGATGCTGGAGCTGGAAGGGACCAGGCAAAAGGTCTGTGGCGCCCATTCACTCCGCATGTGAGCATATGAGCATCCTGACACTCATATGTGGGGCAGCCTCAGTGAAGTGGGCTGTGGAAGTGTGTTGGAGGAGGTTATCGAGAGGCCGTGACCTCCAGCGGACCCGAGAGCTGGATGCAGGCAGCCAGAGGCTCCTTACCCCCTCCCTCGTCCTTGGACCGTATGTTCAGCTTGCTCTTCCCATACTAGCAGCTGCTTTGAGGACATAGTCTCGAGAGAGTCAAGTGTTGAGACCATTTGGATCGAATGCATGACTGAAACTTCTAAGATCTGGGTGCAAAATGTGGGTGCAAAAAGGTACTCATTTTGCAACTACCCAAGACAAGCCCCACTTTTAAGTTCCCTTGCTCATTAAAACTGCCACCTGCCAATTGGGAACGGTCTGCCTCTTCAGTCTCTCCTTGCCCTCTGAGTTTCAGATTTTATCCAGGGAACTCCTGAAGTTCCAAACCAACAAACTGGCAGAGTGACCCTGATCTCACCCTGCAGTGCTCTCTCAAATATATCTGCCTTCACAATAGAAACCAGAAGATAGGATTGGTAAGAGTTGAGTCCTACTCTTTCATATGATAGTAAATTTTATATCTGCAACTGGCTGGCAGCACTTCAGGAAAATGGGCTTTAGCGTTAGGTAGACAAGGGTTCAAGTCTGGCCTTTCTATTCATTTGCCCATGGGACATAGGGCAAGTGACAATTCTGAGAGTCGCAGCCCCTACATCACTAAAATGGGGGATAATACTATCTGAATCATAGTGTCATTGGAAGATTTAATGCGGTACCGTGTATAAACGTTGGTGTTTCTTGAACTTGAATGAGCGTATGAATTACCTGGATTCTGGTTCCGTGCTGCTTTGGGGTTGCTAAGAATCTGCATCGCTGACAAGTTCCCAGGTGCAGCTGCTGCAGCTGGACACGGGCCACACTTCAGGTAGCAAGGGTATAAAGTACTTACCAAATGGGAGACCCAAGTTTCTTTTTAAATTTGTAAATTAAAATCTTGAAATAATGTTGTCCTTGCAAAAAGTAAAAACGAAAGCAGTACAAAGAATTCCCAGAGGCCCTTTACCCAACTTCCCCAAATATTAATATCTTCTATATAATCATCATACTATTATCCAAACAAGGAAATTGACATTGAAGCAATACTATTAACTAATCTTCAGACATTTTTTCTAATTTCTTCAATTGCCTCACCCGTGCCTTCTTTCTGGACCAGGACCCGTTCAGGGTCACATGTCCTAGTCCACTGTCTTGTCTCTTCAGTCTCCTTTGATGTGGGGCAGATTACACGAGAGACTTTCAGTGACAGACGGCCATCACCACAATGACAACCCACCTGAATTTCTTACTCATCTTTGAATTCAACTGGTTTTCAAATATTAGTGTTCGTAAGAAGCACCCAGGGAGATTGTTTTACAGGTTTGCTCCCAGAGAAACGAAATCTGTAAGGTTTGGCTAATGTCTGGGAATATGCCTTTTGATGCGTGGGCCGGGTGCCGGATGCAGGCAGTCAGAGGCCCAGATTCTGAGAAACTACCCAGGAGTGGCTGGTACTGCTTGAGTGAACACTTGCCGTGGGATCTCTCCTGATACAAGGACAAGCTGTCTCTATTTCTTTAGAATATTTTTTAAAGCCTTACGATGCTATCGTCACATTTTTAGAGAGTGTAGACCTGCTCTCCTGTCCCTGCTTCCTTTCATAACAAAAGGGGAAGTGCGAGGGCGCGCCCTGTTTTGCGCTTTGCCTTGTCACCTGACATGTCCTTTGGTTTTCCCTGTTTTCTGGGCAGTTCTGGGCTCACACCTCCTCAAGGTTCGCCGCAAGGGGGCACCAGTGACTTCCTCCTAGTACGCAGAGTGCTAATCAAAATTGCCAATTTGGCAAGCCGTTAGCAAGAGGTTGAAGGAAGAGGCATGGGATGTTTTATCAGCCAGACTTTACTACCCAGGGCCTCAAAGATCCGGATCTTTTCACCTCTGAACACATTAGGATGGATCCCGTAACAGCTGACTTTGGGCCATTGCTCCATTGATAATGACTGAAGAGGTTATGTGCATGGGGAGGTGGGGTGTGCCAGGTTGGACTGGGCCTGGGGACTTCAGCCTGAGGGGTTTGGTCTAGGCTGTGCTGGGCGGAAAGGATAGTTGTGAATAACGCAGCACTTGTGTAGAGGCTCAAAGACAGAATTGTGGGTTTGATACCTTTTCCCCATCAAGTCCTAATGATCTTTTTCACATTCTTTCTCCCGAGGCCAGGGAACAAAAATAACAATCTACATGTGATCTCAATATCCACCTTCATCCTCCCCTAGCACCGTCAAGGGGCTTAGGAAAGAAGGGCACTCCCGTGCCAGTGATTACTGTGTTTTTCAGTGGCAGAGAGGGCCCAAATCTGTATCTCTCCTAGACCCAGTGGTATGCTGGGAAATGTTTAACATCCAGCACTCCAAACAACTAATGATTTTTAGCCTTTATCCATTTCTGTGGGGACAAATACTTTCATCATGGCTGATTTCAAGCTATCAAGGTGATCTTACTAAATGCCAAGCTAAATGGCAGAAGCCCATCTGTATAGAGTATGTTTACCACCTAAATATAATCGATGTGACCCCACGAGCACATATTAGAGTGAAAACAATAAAATAACTACGAAGTTATGGGGTTTGAGTGTCTATTATCCTTGTTCTTAACATCTTTTAATGGTGCTAAACACACAGGACATAAAACTTAACATCTTAACTATTTGTAAGTGTCCAGTTCAGTACTGTTAAATATATTCCCATTGTTGTGCAATCCACCCGAAGAACTGTTCTCATCTTGTAAAACTCAATCTCTGTACCCAAAACAACTCCTCGTTTCCCCCTCCCTTAGCTCCCGACAACTGCCATTCTACTTTCTGTTTCTATGAATTTGACGACTTTAGATACCTTATGTAAGTGCAAGTACACAGTATTTGTCCTTTTGTGGCTGGTTTATTTCACTTAGCCTAATGTCCTTGAGCTTCATCCATATTGCAGCATGTGACAGAATTTCCTTCTTTTTAAAGACTGAATTGTATTCCAGTGTATGTATATAACACATTTTCTTTATCTATTCGTCTGTTGATGAACACTTGTGTTGCTTCCACCCATTGGATATTGTGAATAATGCTGCTATGAATATGGTGTATAAATAACTCCTTGAGATACTGCTTTATCTACAAATCACCAGAAGTAGGATTGCTGGATTATATGGTAATTCTATTTTTAGTTTTTGGAAGGGCTGCCATACTGTTTTCCATAGCAGCTGCACCACTTTACATTTTTGCCAACAGTGCACAAGGGTTCCAATTTCTCTACTTCCTCAACATTTGTTATTTTCTGCTTTTTTAAAAAAATAGTCACTTATCTTAATGGGTATGAGGTGGTATCTCTTTGTGGTCTTGATTTGTATTTCTCTAATTCTCTAATGATTAGTGATGTTGAACATCTTTTCATATGCTTATGGCTATTTGTATAACTTCTCTGGAGAAACCTTTATTCAAGTCATTTGCCTGATTTTTTTTTCCATTGGGTTGTTTTTATAGGAGTAGTGTATATATTCTTGAATTAATCCCTTATCAGATATATGATTTGCAAGTATTTCTTCCCATTCTATAGATTGCCTTTTCACTGTTGATGGCGGCCTTTGATGAATAGAAGATTTTAATCTTGATGTAGTCTAATATATCTATTTTTACTTTTATTCCCTATGCTTTTGGTGTCATATTCAAGAAATCATTGCTAAATCTAAAGTCATGAAGGTTTCCCCCTATGTTTCCTTTTAAGAGTTTTATAGTTTTAGGTCTTACATGTAGGTCTTTGATCCATTTTGAGTTAATCTGTGTATATGGTGTAAGGTCCCAACACCACTTGTTCAAAAGAGTATGCTTTCCCTATTGAATGGTTTTGGCACTCTTGTCAAAGATCATGTGGCCATATAAATGAGGGTTTATTTCTGGACACTCCATTCTATTCCATTGGTCTATGTGTCTTTTTTTTTTTTTAATTTTATTTTATCATGTTATGTTAGTCACCATACAGTACATCATTAGTTTTTGATGTAGTGTTCCATGATTCATTGTTTGCATATAACACCCAGTGCTCCATGCAGTACGTGCCCTCCTTAATACCCATCACCGGGCTAACCCATCCCCCTACCCCCCTCCCCTCTAAAACCGTCAGTCTGTTTCTCAGAGTCTATAGTCTCTCATGGTTCATCTCCCCCTCTGATTTCTCCCCTTCATTTTTCCCTCCCTTCTCCTAATGTCCTCCATGCTATTCCTTATGTTCCACAAATGAGTGAAACCATATGATGATTGGTTTTCTCTGCTTGACTTATTTCACTTAGCATAATCTCTTCCAGTCCCATCCATGTTGATGCAAAAGTTGGGTAATTCATCTTTTCTGATGGCTGAGTAATATTCCTTTGTATATATGGACCACATCTTCTTTATCCATTCATCAGTTGAAGGGTATCTCGGCTCTTTCTACATTTTGGCTATTGCGGACATTGCTGCTATAAACATTGGGGTGCACATACCCCTTCGGATCCCTACATTTGTATCTTTGGGGTAAATACCCAGGAGTGCAATTGCTGGGTCATAGGGTAGCTCTATTTTTAACTTTTTGAGGAACCTCCCCACTGTTTTCCAAAGTGGCTGATCAACTTGCATTCCCACCAACAGGGGAAGAGGGTTCCCCTTTCTCCACAACCTCTCCAACATTTGTTGTTTCTTGCCTTGTCAATTTTTGCCATTCTAACTGGTGTAAGGTGGTCTCTCAATGTGGTTTGGATTTGAATTTCCCTGATGGCTAATGATGATGAACATTTTTTCATGTGTCTGTTAGCCTATGTATCTGTCTTTATGCCAGCACCAGCATTGATTATTGTAGCTTTGTGGTAATTTTGAAATCAGGAAGTGTGAGCTCTCTAACTTTGTTCTTTTTCAAGATTTTTCAAGATTGTTTGGTCCTTGAGATCCCATATGCATTTTAGGATGGATTTTTCTTTTCTGCAAAAAATTGCCATTTGGAATTTGAGAAGGATTTCACTGAATCTGTAGATCACTTTGGATTGAACAATAATTAACAATATCAGGTCTTCCAGTCCATGAACACAGGCTATTCTTCCATTTTTTGGTGACTTCTTAATGTCTTTTAGCAATGTTTTATAGTTTTCAGTGTGTATAAGACTTTCACCTCCTTGGTTAAATTTATTCCTAAATATTTCATTCTTTTTGACGCTATTGTAAATGGAATTATTTTTAAAATTTGCTTTTCAGATTGTTCATTGTTGGTGTATAGAAACACTACTACTTTTCTGTTGATTTTGTATCCTACAACTTTGCTGGTTTATTTGTTCTAACAAGTTTTTTTTTTTAAGATTTTATTTATTTGAGAGAGAGAGAAGGAGGGAGAGAGAGAGAGAGAGCATGCACAAGTGGGGTGAAGGGCAAAGGGAGAAGCAGGGAGCCCAAAGGCAGGACTTGATCCCAAGACCTGGGATCATGACCTGAACCAAAGGCAGATGCTTAACCAATTGAGCCACCCAGGCACCCTCTAACAAGTTTTTTGAGGAATCTTTAGGGTTCTCTACATAAACAGTTATGTTGTCTATGAGCAGAGATAATTTTATTATTTTCCATTTTGCATGCCTTTTATTTCTTTTCTCTTCTTTCCCTTCCTTTCCCTTCCTTTCCTTTCCTTTCCTTTCCTTTCCTTTCCTTTCCTTTCCTTT